>NC_140487.1:104090385-104535385 GCF_964271855.1 Acomys minous | reverse complement strand
GATCTGTGTGCATGGCCTACGGTGTCTGGACACCTGCTGCCCCAGGGGCGAGTGGCATTCCTGGTCTCCTCCAAGTCCATTGCCCAGGGGCTTCCTGGATTACAGGACATTTTTCAGAACTGGAAGCACACAGATAGACGGTGGATCCTCACCACTGCCTCCTAGTGGCTGGAGGAGCTCCTTACCTGGACATTGACCATAAAGTGTTTTGGGGGCAAATGCAACGAGTGGATCTTACTTGGAGCTGCTTAGTTGGTAGGAAAAAAAAAAAAAGCCAGCTTCTACCTTCAATGATGCTGATGATATTGTAAGGATGATGGGGATACAGGTGCACAAAGCAAAAAAAAAAAAAAGATACTAATAATCCTCCTACAGTCACACAGAGAACAGTGCAGCAGAGCAGAGTGGGGTGCCTGGGGTGACCTACTGAACTGCCTGAATCCTATCATTCTGGAGATGTCTACAGTGAGGCCGTCCCACCAGTCACCGAGTCGGCCCAGCTGCTCCGAAGGAAGGAGTGGGGAATAGGGCAGAGTAAAGCAACAGAGACACAGACCGTGACCCAGAAAAAGGTCTGGTGGGAGTGCTCCCCACACACTGAGACAGAGGAGTGGAAGCTTCACACTGTCTGCAGCATAAGTGTGTATAGTTCACTCAGTCATATCTGACTTTCGCTGTGACAATGCTTCTGAAAATTGGTGTCAGTTTTCTTATCTTTACGGCATTGAGGACTCAGGAAAAAGCAGCAAAAAGATGCTTTAGCGGGAAAACAGGCAAGGGATATGAACAGGAGTTTATCGTTGTTTGAAAAAAACATAAATGCTATTTCTATAGAAGGGTTAACCTTGCTCATACTTAAAGAGAAACAAGTCAATTAACTCAAAAAAGTCAGTAGCCTTCCTATATACAAATGACAATCATGCAGAGGAAGAAAGTAGAAAACTACACCCTTCATCATAGCCACAAGCAATATAAAATATCTAGGAGTAACTCTAACAAAGCAAGTGAAGAACTTGTTTGAAAAAAACTTCAAATCTCTGAAGAAAGAGATTGAAGATGACATCAGAAGATGGAGGGATCTCCCTTGTTTGTGGACGGGAAGAATTAACATAGTAAAAATGGCCATCTTACCGAAAGCAATTTACAGATTCAATGCAATCCCTATCAAAATACCTACACAATACTTTAAAGACATTGAAAGATCAATTCTCAACTTCATATGGAAAAACAAAAAACCCAGAAAAGCTAAAACAATCCTATGCAATAAAAGACCCTCTGGAGGAATCTCCATACCCAATCTCAAGCTGTACTATAGAGCAACAGTAATTAAAACTGCACAGTACTGGCACAGCAATAGGCTGGTGGATCAATGGAATTGAATCGAAAGCCCAGAAATGAATCCACACACATATGTTCACTTGATTTTTTACAAAGAAGCCAAATCTATTCAATGGAAAAAGGATAGCATCTTCAACAAATGGTGCTGGTCTAACTGGATGTCTACATGTAGAAAAATGCAATTAGACCCGTATTTGTCACCACACACAAAACTCAAGTCCAAGTGGATTAAAGACCTCAACATAAAACCAGAGACACTAAACCAGTTAGAAGAAAAAGTGGGGAAGAGCCTGGAACACATTGGCACAGGAGACAACTTCCTGAACAGAACACCAACAGCCCAGGCCTTAAGGTCACAATTAATAAATGGGACCTCGTGAGGCTGAGAAGCTTCTGTAAGGCAGGAGACACTGTCAACAGAACAAAGCGACAGCCCACAGACTGGGAAAAGATCTTCACCAACCCTACATCTGACAAAAGTCTAATATCCAAAATATATAAAGAACTCAAGAAATTAAACACCACAAAACCAAATAATCCAATTGAGAAATGGGGCTCAGAACTAAACAGAGAATTCTCAACAGAGGAATATCAAATGCCTGAGAAACACTTGAAATGTTCAACGTCTCTAGTCATCTGAGAAATGTAAATCAAAATGACTCTGCGATTCCATCTTACACCCATCAAAATGGCTAAGATAAAAAATTCAAGTGACACCACATGCTGGTAAGGATGTGGAAAGTGAGGAACACTCCTTCATTGCTGGTGGGAATGCAAACTAGTACAACTGCTTTGGAAACCTATCTGGCACTTTTTCAGAAAACTGGGACTAGGGTTTCCTCAAGACCCAGATATTCCACTCCTTGGAATATACCCAGAAAATGCTCCATCACACAACAAGGACATATGCTCAACCATGTTCATAGCAGCCTTATTCATAATAGCCAGGACCTGGAAACAGCCTAAATGTCCCTCACTTGAAGAATGGATAAAGAAACTGTGGTACATTTACACTATGGAATACTACTGAGCTATTAAAAAATAAGGAAATCCTGAAATTAGTGGACAAATGGATGGAACTAGAAATGGTCATACTGAGTGAGTTAACCCAGAAGCAGAAAGGCTCACACTGTATATACTCACTTATAACTGGACACTAGCCCAAAAGGCATGTCCCATGAAAGTCTTTACTTAACCCAGAAATTGGGATAGATGTGAGGACATCCTACTGGGATTCTATGTAAGAGAAATATAGGAGATGGGGAAATAGAGGGATCCAGAGGGTCTTAGAAACCTACAAGAAGAACATCGTGATGGGTGGGTTGGGGCCCAATGGGTTCTGCTCAAACTATTGCACTAACCAAGGACAATACAAGCAGTAAACATCGAACCCCTACTCTGATCTACCCAATGGACAGGACATTCTCCACAGTTATGTGGAGAGTGGGGACTGACTATGACATGAACTCTTGTGCCCCATATTTGACCACCTCCCCTTGGTGGGGAGGCCTGGTGGCACTCAAAGAAAGAAAGAATAAGCAGGCTACCAAGATGAGACTTGATAGCCTATGACCATATAGTGGGGAAGGAGGTCCCCCTCAGTCTTAGACCTAGGGGAGGGGAACAGAGTGAAAGCAAGAGAGAGGGAGGAATGGGAGGATACAAGTGATGGGATAACAATTGAGTTGTAATCTGAATAAATTAATTACATAAAAAAAGAGAAGTAAGTCAAAATAATCAAGCGTGGCAACTATTTAGCAACGTGCTAGTAGCCAAGGCTGAGGTGAGGTTGGCAATACACTCCCTAAACTGTTGGTAAGAAGTGTAATTTGGAATACCAGTTTTAAAGAGAGATTGGTAATAAATGACATTTGCAGGCATATTTCCTTTGACCTAAGAGCCTCCTCTTGAGGAATTAAAGGACACAAAGCACATGAATCAATCTCTCAATCTCTCTCTCTCTCTCTCTCTCTCTCTCTCTCTCTCTCTCTCTCTCTCTCTCTCTCTCTGTGTGTGTGTGTGTGTGTGTGTGTGTGTGTGTGTGTGTGTGTATGTATGTATGCTAAGCATGTGTGTCTATGTTGAGGGGCACAGGAATATCATGGTCCATTTGTGGAGGTCACAGTATACCCTGGGTGCCACTCCTTGGCTTCCACCTTGTTTGGCACAGGATATTTTTGTTGTTCATTGCTGTGTCACCAGGCTAGCTGGCCCACGAGCTGCTGGGAGTCCTGTCTCTGCCTCTCACCTCACTGTAGGAGCTGGGATTGCACACCCAAGCTACCGTGCACAGCTCCGGGTGGTCTGTGGGCAGAACCCAGGTCACATGCTTGAGCAGTGAGAGCTTTCCCTATGGAGCCATGCCCTAGCCCCACAAAATACTTTAGCACATATGTACAGGGAAGCCCGTCACAACATGTCTGTCACAGCAAACACCTGGCAACGAGCCAAGTGCTAACAGCAGTGTAGGAGCGAGAAGAACAGCACGCACTGTTACCGAGCGCTTGCTCGGCAGCAGGCAGACTCCGAGGCTTCCACAAACGAGCTCATGTTCACGCCGATCCTGTTACTTTGTCTGTTTTGTAAATGAAGCAAATGAGACTCGCTGAGATAAAGAAACTTGCCTAAAGTCTCTCCTCAGGCGGCGAAGCAGCATTCCAAGACAGGCAGAGCTCATATGGCTGTTAAATTAGGCACACACACACACACACACACACACACACACACACACACACATACACACACACACACATACACACACACATCTGCATACACACCCCTGCACATACCTACACTCATCTGTACACACACATACACACACCTTCACACGCATCTCTACATGCATGTACACACACCCGCACACATCTGCACACACAAACACGATGGGGCACTCCGCACCAGTCCTAATTAGAATCACACGTGCTGACGTGGGAAGCCACACTGCTGGAATACCGTGCTTCAGGGTGCCCGTCCTTGCTGGTAGTAGAAAAGGGCAGACAGTAGTGGGTCATGGCCCCATCCTTCTCTACATTTAAAAAATGATTAAAAACCAAAACATTTTTTAAAAAATGCTAAACAAGTAAAATCCTTAGGGGAAATGGTCTAAAATACTCAAGTCCAAATATTCATTATTTTGTAGTATAAAAATAGCAGATTTACAACTGTGTGGCAAGACTGGTGTAGAAAGGGATTTAGAAGTTAAAATTGTCTGCCCTTTCCCTCAGCCTGGGACGGAACGGGAGTTGATGAATGAGAAGGGAATTGGAATTAAATCGCTTTTTCTTTTTGGGTCAGAGGGGGCATCAGCCCAGACTTAGAAAACACAGAGCCAAGGTTGCAAGACTCAAAACAGAGTCAGTTGTTCTCTGACACCCACACTCACAAACCATGATAACAAGTAAAATTTAAATTAAAAATCAGGAAGAAACAAAAATTTAAAGTTCTTGTTTCAAAAAAGGAAAAAAAAAAAAACAAACCAAAAAAAACCAAAAAACAAAAAACAAAAACCAGCAAGGCATGGTGGTGCATGCTTTTGCCCTCAGCATGTGGAAGGAGAGACAGCTGGCTCTCTGTGAGTTTAAGACCAGCCGGTCTACATAATAAGTTCCAGGGTAGGCAGGGCTACAGAGTGAGACCCTGTCTCAAAATACCAATCCCGCCACAATAACAAAAACAAAAACCAAACCCCCACATCTGGTAATTCAGGTGCCCAACATAGAAGGCGCTCAATACAATTAGTTACACACACACACACACACACACACACACACACACACACACACACACACACGATCAGCCCCTCAGAGTCACATCCACACACACATCCCACGCATCTCTGCCCCCTTGCTGGTAGGCAGGTACTATTTTTTTTCCTGGTTTTTGGTTTTTGGAGACAGGGTTTCTCTGTGTAGCCTTGGCTGTCCTGGACTTGCTTTGTAGACCAGGCTGGCCTGGAACTCACAGAGACCAATCTGCCTCTGCCTCTGCCTCTGCTTTCTCAAGAGAGCTGGGATTACAGGTGTGCGCCACTGTGCCCAGCAGCAGGTACGTTTATATGCTTGTAATTTCACCCTTAGTCCTACTCAGGTGCATACACACTTCTGGCCACTTAGAACAAAGAGGAGCACCCACCCACGAACACAGAGGTGGCGCACAGTACATATTTATTGAGCTGAGTTGAGTGCTAAGAAACAGAAATATGTTCCCCAAATGGTAGAATGCCAAATACATTAAAAACAAAGCAAAACAAAAAAACCCTGGTGGCTTTCTACCAAGTCATCTCCATTTTAAACAATCCTCATATATTTATACTTTTTCTCACACACAAACTCAAGGAAAATAGTTTAAAAGACTGCTCAAAGGGAAAACTCACTATAATCATGCCATTCGTGGTCTGGAAGGTCTGCCATTTACTAGGTGGTTTTACAACACCCTCACCAAGCAGGCTTAATTGCCTCTGCTGCCGAATGGCTTGAAAAACACCTGCCCCCACTCCATTACACAGAAGAAAAAAAAAAAAACCCGAAAGCCTGGAATGAGCTGGAATTTCCAGGAAAAACATACCAACTCAATTTGTATTAATCCCTGCGGGATAACCGCACTGCTGTCATTTCCAATAGGTCTGGCTCTCCCCCTCTGACTGGTGTGATCCCTCTGCTGGCTTAGCCACGCCCCTCCCCGCCCCCCAGCAGGCGTCTTTGTGAATGACTCTCTCAGGGAGCATGTGCTGTAGGTGTCCCCCACTTCACTCCACGGGACTGGGTTGGGAGCAGCAGCCGAATGAGGCATGTCAACACGTCACGCTGCTTCTGAAGCTGCCAAGGCTGATCGAGGGTGCCTGCTTGGGGTGACCCTGCAGGCTGTGTGTGTGTGTGTGTGTGTGTGTGTGTGTGTGTGTGTGTGTGTAGGGAAGGGTGTGCAAAGCAGCTGCACACGAGAGGCAGTGAGATTCCAGAGTGGCTCCAGCCACACTTACTTCCTCTTCTGCTAGATTTCATTCTTTTTGTACAAAAGGTGGTGTGCGGTCTGCACTGTTAGGGTTCAGGGGGCTCTGCACACAAACCTATTGGAAGGCGCATTCAGCTGATGGTCCCCTTGGCACTCTTTCAATTTGTAGGACTGCAAGTGGCACCAGGGGAAATGGATTGTTCTTACCACATTTGAAATGACTTTAAAATGCCTTCTTTGCCAAAACAGCAGTCGCTACAACAAAAGGGAGTGCTGATACTTAGAAACAAAAACAACAACAACAAAAAAACCCCAAAAAACAAAAAACAAACAAACAAAAATACAACAACTTCAAAAATACCCCCTATAAAGAGAAAAAGGTTCTACTGTAGGCATGGTGGGAAAGTAAACCCAGCAAACTAGGGCACCAGGCACGGGGTCCTTTCCCCACCTGGGCACCTCTTGTTCTTATGATCATCAGTCTAAAAGACCTCTAGGTATGGAATAAATTAGATTTCAACAGCAACTAGCCAGCATCATTGGTCTCCACCTTACTTTTGGAAGCAAGTTCTCTCACTGAACCTGGAGCCTGCACATTGGCTAAGCTGACTGGTCAGCGAGCTCTCAGGGCACTCCTGTCTCCCCCTCAGGGCTAAAGCAGCAGGTGCCGCCTACTGTGCCACCTCCACCAGCTTTTTTTTCACTTGGGGGGCTGGTGATCTGGACTCAGGCCCTCAGGCTAATGTGGCAAACACTGGCTGAAGCATCTCTCCAGGGCCAGCACTTTCATTTCTTTAAAAAGGAAGATTTCAAAAGAATTTAGATGTTTTTTAAACTGGGAATTACCATATTTTTCAGACAATAAGAGGTACCTGACCATAAGACACACCTAGGTTGTAGAGCAGCAAAACGAGAAAAACAGCAATTGGACCATAAGGCACACCCTAATTCCTCCCCCCTCATACTTTTTTGGGGAAAAATGTGTCTTATGGTCCGAAATACAGTATGGGACAAGCAAATGGCCAGGGGATTAGCATGGGACTTCGTTCTAGTATTGGTTCATATCTCACTAAAATGCATTTACATTACCAAGAAGTCTCAATAAAATCGTTGGTTTCTCCACCTCCCTCCAACACACACACACACACACACACACACACACACAGAGAGAGAGAGAGAGAGAGAGAGAGAGAGAGAGAGAGAGAGAGAGAGAGAGATTTGCTTTGTTTTTTGAGACAAGGTTTCTCTGTGTAGCCTTGGCTGTCCTAGACTCACTTTATAGACTAGGCTGGTCTCGAACTCACAATGATCTGCCTGTGTCTGCCTCCCGAGTGCTGGGATTAAAGGCGTACGCCTGCACTGCCTGGCTCATTATTATATCTTTAACATAGTATCTGTATAGTTGAGACAACTAAAGAGCAAGCCTAGAGATTCTGAACTACACCAAGACACTGCCAGCTCACAACAAATCTATAGGAAAATATTTTTTGTTATATTCAGGAAGTGGCTTACTATTTGAAAAATTAATCACTATATAACATATTAATAAAGAAGATGAACACATGACTACCCCTACAGCTCAGAGGGTTTCAACCTTCCTAATGCTGCAACCCTTTAATACAGCTCCTCGTGCTGTGGTGACCCCTAACCATAAATTTTTCCATTGCTACTGTTATGAATCATAACGTAAATGTCTGATACTCAGTATGGTCTTAGGTGTCCCACGTGAAAGGGTTGTGTGACCCCCCCCAAAGGGGTAGTGACGCATAGGTTGAGAACCAACGCTCTAGTTGAAGGAAAGTCATTTGCAAAATTTAGTACCCAGTCTCATCACAACTCTAAGCAAAGTAAAAACAAAGGAAAATGTCGTTAACCTAAAAAGGTCATGTGACAAAAACCTACTGAATGCTGTCCCCTAAGACTGGGAACAGCAATTCAGTTCAAATGTTACACTTACTACACTAGGGATGCTAGCCAGTGGAATAGAGCAGGCTATTCTCACCAGAAACCTGCCAACCCTTATTATACCACAGTAAATTCATTAACATAGAGAGGCTAAATAACTTGGCCAGGTTACACTTAACATTTAGTAATTGCAAAAGTCAGAGTTCAAGTCCAGGAAGCCTCTATAAAGAGGTCTGGCTTAGAGACTTCTTCCTTACCAATACTTATACAGTAACTCAATAAGATTGAGATGCTATTACAACAGATGAACTCTTATAGCCCACTGCAAAGTAGACGAGCCAGAGGTCATGGTGTTAAGTTAATAAACCAGAAAGGCAAATGCTAAAAGTTCTCACCCATATTAAAAAGCCAAACAAAACAAAACAAAACAAAACAAACCCCCTTGACGTCAAGAAAGAAGGTGTAACAGATTACTAGAGGCTAGCAAGGGTGGGAGTAGAAGACAGGATTGGGATAATGATTCTAAAATACAATTAGGAGGCACTTAAGTTCTAGTGTTCTACACACAGTTGTGTGACTATGGTGTACAACAACCTATCACATATTTTATGAAGAACTAGAAAAAAGAAGGCTGCCTTAAATTACTTTCCTATTTCTGTGACAAAGCACCATGACCATGGAAATGTAAAAAAAAAAAAAAAAAAAAGAAAAGAAAAGAAAAAGGAAAAAGAAAAAAAAGAAAGCAGTTAATTGGGGCTTACAGTTTCAAAGAGTAAGAGTCTGTAATGGTGGACCAAAGGCTTGGAAGCAGGAAGAGCTGAGAGCTCACGTCTTGATCCGTAAGTAGGAGGCAGAGAGAGGCACGCTGGGAATGGTGTGAAGTCCCCACCTCCCCCAACACCTTATCCAAAGCCACACCTCCTAATCCTTCCCAAACAGTTCCATCACCAGGGACTAAGTATTCAAATGTATGAGCCTATGAGGACCATTAAAACCACCACAAGACCCAAACACAAAGAAATAATACAGAGACATAAATTACTTTGGCCTGATCATTACCTACTACATACATGTATTGAGTAATATGGTGCCCCACTAATATGTCCGATTACTTTTTGATTAGAAAGAGAATGAAGCTCTGCCTCAAAACAAAGTAAAAAGAAGGGTAGGGAGTGTAGCTCGGTGGTAGAGTGCCTTGTGTGTGTGAGGCTCTAGGTTCAATTCTCAGTATATTCAGGGGAAAAAAAAAACAAGATTAAAAAGAAATAAAACCAAAATGCTAAATACAAACACTAAACATCATGTCTCCTCTCAATGTCTATGATTTTGTTGGAGATAAATAAGAAAAACAAGATGTGAATCGTGACCTCTCCTTCTGTTGAAGCATGACTAGGCACCTGACTGGCTAACAGTGACAGTTATACATGTGATCACCACACAGGCCTGCATACGCCACACTAAAAACATCCTTTCAAATATAGTGCTGGGCATATGTGCTCCTCGCCCTTACCCCAATAAACGGTAAACATCTGAGTTTGGTATGATGTGTCTCTAATTACAGAAGACAAAATCGGAGTGTTAGCGGTACATTTGGGTATCACCCTCAGGTCCGAAGGAGCCTGGTATTGGATTTGAAAGCACGATGCTAAATGCTCAATTAGCTGCAAACCAAAATAAAGGTTGCTAGCCCTTTTTGTCGTTTTAGGGTTTATCATGAAGGACTCTAGTTATGGACTTTTGGAGTAGCAACACTCAAGGATCAAAGGGAAACCAGAGGGTAACAACTGTTAGGATCTATTGAACTCACTACCTAATACTGAGGCTCCGACATGAAGCTGCTCATCAATACCAGACACCAAGAACAGGCTGAGAGAAGCTACAGCCAGAAGTGCTTCACCTTGAGAGCAAATTCGGGGTAGCTGCAAAGCATGGGCTTAAGCATCCTTCATCCCAAACCCCCAAACCCTCCCAAAGCTGAGACCTTTGAGCACTGACAGTACACCTGTGGAAAATTCTATCATGAGAAACGTCACATAAAGTTACGCGCAGCCTCTGTGATAAGGTATACGCAAACCACAAACTTTATGCTTAGGGTTTGGGTACTAGTTCTACAATATCTCATTACTTAGAAGCAAATAGTCCAAAAACTGAAAAAAAAAGCCATACTCTAAAGGGCCTCTCATCTCAGCCTTGCAGGGGAGGGGGGCTTCCCTTGTGGTTGCTGTGGGTTCAGCTGGAAACCGCCACCACCGTCTGCTCAAATTTGGGGGTCCCGTCCCTCCCAGGACTAATTAGTGCTTCCCAGGCTATTCAGGAGCTAGGATTTGAGGCTTTGGCCCTATCACCAGCGGAGCCATCACAAATGCTTAAGACGACTGCGACTCTTGGGTCTTTTCCCATGTTCTAGGAAGAAGATTCCCCTGAGGAATCCACGGGCTCAGCCGGAACTCTGAGCGAAAGCTCCTTCGCTACCAGCTTCAGCCGCAACCCCAGTACCCACGCTCACCACCATCTACCAGAAGATCCACTCCATGCCCAGGCCAGAAACAAAACTTTATCTTGTGGAAGGGCAGAGGTGGCCCTTCCTGCCAACTGGAAAGGGATGCAGACATTATTAGTCATGTAGAGAGAAAAGCAGGAAACCCAGATAGATAAACGAGAGAGTCCTGACTTGGAAGCAAACTAAGAGACCTTGTGAGAAGGTGTCCAGTGTCCAGTAAGGAGGAGCTGGTCAACGGACCTGCAGTGTTTGTGGATGTCACAGATGGGACCCTGAGGATGGCAGAGTAGGAAATGGTTACCCCAGGAGTGGATGTAGGCCCAAGTCATCACAGGGCAGGAGAGAGCGTCCCCGTGCGAGGATCCAGCGACACTGAGTGTCTACATGTGAGTGTGTAGGCTCCGCCGTGCGGTTCTCCGTTGAAAGGGCAGTGCTGGGATACTTTCAGGACTTGGCGCCAGTTTGAAGGTATTCAGATGACCTCGTGACGCTCTTACGTTTAGATTTGACCTAAAGAATGAGTTTCAGGTATTCCCTGTGTTTAGGAGCCTCAAGTCTTGGGGGGAAAAATACAATGACTTGAAAGGTGCAAAGAGAATATTGGGTTATCTGGTTAGAATGTAATGGCTTGGGCAGATAATTAGATTTTGTTTGTTTGTTTTCTTTTCAGAAGCTCCTAGTAGGAGGGAATCTTGTGTTCTTTTAACTTTTAGTAGAAAATAAATGCAGAGAGGAATTTTTTTTTTAACCCTGTGGTATCGATCTCAAATGTGAATGTTGTCTTTGAAAGCTATTAAGTTTAAAACACAGAGCTGTCAGCATAGTCAGACTTGGATAATAGTACAACAAGCTCAAACTCAAACATGTGGTGGGGCGCTGGGTTAAATGGGCAGATCTACACCTGTATCAGGGTTCTGATCTACTTCATGCAAATCAGGAGTTTCAAAGTTTTTCCAATGAAAGAAAGAAGCATCGTTCATCCAACTTTGCTTTATCACGAAGGACGCCAGTGGCCCCAGAGTCTGTGAGTGCAGCAGTGCGACGCTGCATCTGTGGGCTGTCGACAGCTGAACTATAGGACCACTGAGGGCTGTGCTGCAGCGTGAGAGAAGGGTGGTGTGAAGGAACTCATGGACGCACTGCTTAGGGCCTCTGCATCTTGGTTCATTAAGTACCTAAGAACTGAAATTATGCCGTGATGGAGACAGAGATGCCTCACACACCTGAGGTACTCAACAGACGCGTGTGCATATTTGCACGAGTATGTGCCACCACCATGTGTTGTATACATTAAATTAATATTTAATTCATTAAATTATTAAATACTTAATTTAATAAAATAACTTATTAAATTAATAGGTTAATAGTTGAGGTTGATGTATTGCTCTAAATGACTGGGTCCAAGGGCAGATGTTATAATTAGTTCCACTTATTTTCAATGTATTCAACAAGAACATGGAGAAAAATATGAATTCTGAAATCAGATGTCAGTAGCTGGGAAACTACCTTAGTTGAAAGGGTGAACACAATTGCCTCCCGCTGGTTTTGGTCTTTATCCCAGTGATCCGAAGCACCTTACTTCTTGTTCGGTATTGGGATGAGATGCCAAAAACAAAACACAGAAAACACTGACGGAATTTAAACAGAGCAGGGCAACCTCGGGGTTGATTGCTCAGGAGCTGGTCACAGCGCCCGGTAACTAGACTCCAAGGGAAGCAGAGTCAGATCAGCCTGAACCTCGGCTGAACTCCCTTGGAATCCTCGAAAATCTTTAACACTGATGTAGTCTCTAGTCATATGATAGACGCTGTGAGAAGACGCCAGTCTCCTAAATCTCATTTCATCTAATATATTCAATTTAGATTTATCTAAATATATACTTCATGAATTATTCAAAAAACCATGCCTTGAGTGGAAGTGTGTCTGTGTGCGTGTGTGTCTGTTGCTGGGTATCAAAACCAGGGTCTTGTGAATGCTAGATCTAAAAAAAATATAAGGCCTCTTGGAAATTAGAGATTTTTACCAAGATGGTGGGAGAGGAGGGATGTGATTTATCCTTCCCCTATCAACAACTAAAAACTAGACAAGATACAGAAAACACTGCTTTTCAGACACTAGCTGACAGACAACACACGCCTGTGATGTCTGAGCAAAAAGACACAAAGTGAATCCTAGAGAGTACGAGCCTGTTTCCAGGAGGAGCGTGAGGTAGGAACAAATCTAGAAGGTTCCTGGGTGGAGCCGACTGAGAGACCTGGGGTGGAATAGTTAGCTCCCTGCAAGGAGAGGCGAGTCAAGAGAGGAGAGAAGAGAGGGGCAGGGGGGAGAGAACATTCGGGATCCTGTTCTGCACACAGGCCTCCTCGAGTGTCTGGCTTCGTTCTGACACACGTGAGAGCTGCTCCAGGCCACCTGGATGGAGGAGGTGGGACAGTCCCCTGGTCCCACAGGACAGAACAGTTTATATTCAGGTGTTTGACTGTATTTCAAAAATGAATTAAAGGAACAGAACACAATTCAGCCATGGGCATATCAAATTTACAGCGGCTACTGTCCGGTGAAAACAATCAGCAAACTAAGACGCTAGAGAGATGCTCCCCAGATCCCAACAGGAGTGGACCAGCTACTAAAGTGGCATTAATGCCTGCACCCCATGTGCTGAGGAACCTGCATGAATACCTGCACCCCACGTTCTGAGGAACCTGCATGAATACCTGCACCCCATGTGCTGCTCAGGAAGTGGCATTAATAACTGCACCCCACGTGCTACTCAGGAAGTGGCGTTAATAACTGCATCCCACGTGCTGTTCAGGAAGAGCATTAATAACTGCATGCCACATGCTGTGCTCACGAGGGAGAAGACACATGAGCATGAGGACAGGGCAAGGGGGAACGTAAGCAACCCAACCCCAAATCCAGCTTCCAGTGACAGAAAGAACATCAGAGACAAAAGTAAACCGGGTGAGGGAAACAGCAGACCAGAGAGGCCACGACAGGAAGGATCCGGCACGAAAGAAACAGAAGGCTGAAGAGAAACAAGCCGGTCGCCAATGGCCTTAGCAAGCAATCTGATGTTCACGAGACCAGAGTTCCAGGAGGAAAGAGACCTGGGAAGGAGGGAGCAGAAACAGTGGAGTGTTCCAAATGCAACGAAAGCCATGAGTTCGCAGATGCAGGGAGTCCACCTAAACCTCAAGCTGCTGAGCTAACCACAAGAACATCCTGGGGGGGAAAAAGCCCTTAGGAAAAAAAAAAAAAAAGGACACATAAGAACAGAACTAGGACCCAGAGGCTTTTCACACATGACCACACAGCAGGCAATGGACAGACATCTTTAGAGAGACTGAAGAAGAAAAACAAAAACAAATTAAAACTCAGCTTTAAGCTCTATACCCAGGAAATACTTTTCAAAAATGGGCGTAAAACTGAGCTTTTCAGACAGATGAATGCTGAACAAATGAACTCTAGAATAACTGTACTATTGAAGATGTTATGGGCTGGGCTTGGTGGCACACGTCTTTAATCCCAGCATTCAGACCTCTGTGACTTCAAGGCCAGCTGGGGCTACAGAGTGAGACTCTGTTCCCCCAAACAAAGAAGTGAAATCAGAGCACACAATGGAGTGGCATCTAAAGTCAGTAAGAGAGAGCCATTAGGAAAGTATCTAATAATTGAGAAACAATGAACTTTACAATAATTCATGAGTCAAAGAAGAAATCACAGGGAAATTAAAAAATATTTTGAATGTAATGAAGTTAAAAAAAAAACTTTACATATAAAACCTGCCAGAGAGACAGTGAATTCTTACAGGGTTTTTTTTAAATTTTATTATTATTAATTTATTCTTGTTACATCTCAATGGTTATCCCCTCCCTTGTATCCTCCCATTCTTCCCTCCCTCCCATTTTCCCCTTACTCCCCTCCCCTATGACTGTTCCTGAGGGGGATTACCTCCCCCTCTATATGTTCATAGGGTATCAAGTCTCCTCTTGGTAACCTGCTGTCCTTCCTCTGAGTGCCATCAGGTCTCCCCCTCCAGGGGACATGGTCAAAGGTGAGGCACCAGAGTATGTGAGAAAGTAATATCCCACTCTCCACTCTACTGTGGAGAGTGTTCCGTCCATTGGCTAGATCTGGGTAGGGGTTTAAGGTTTGCCGCCTGTATTGTCCTTGGCTGGTGCCTTAGTTTGAGTGGGACCCCTGGGCCCAAATCTGCCTATCATAATGTTCTACTTGTAGGCTTCTTGGACCCTCTGGGTCCTTCTACTTTGCCTTTCTCCCATGATTCTCTCATCTAGAATCCCACTAGAATGTCCTCTCCTCTGTCTCAGTTTCCTGGTAAGTGAAGGCTTTCGTGGGACATACCCCTTGGGCTAATATGCAGATATAAAGAACTCAAGAAATTAAATACCACCAAACCAAATAACCCAATCGAGAAATGGGGCATGGAACTAAACAGAGAATTCTCAACAGAGGAATATCAAATGGCTGAGAAACACTTAAAGAAATGCTCAACCTCCTTAATCATCAGGGAAATGCAAATCAAAACAACTCTGAGATTCCATCTTACACCCATCAGAATGGCTAAGATCAAAAATTCAAGCGACACCACATGCTGGCGAGGATGTGGGGAGAGAGGAACACTCCTTCATTGCTGGTGGGAATGCAAACTAGTACAACCACTTTGGAAATCTATCTGGTGCTATCTCAGAAAAATGGGAATAGGGCTTCCTCAAGACCCAGCTATTCCACTCCTTGGAATATATCCAGAAGATGCTCCAGCACACAACAAGAAAATTTGCTCAACCATGTTCATAGCAGCCTTATTCATAATAGCCAGAACATGGAAACAGCCTAAGTGTCCCTCAATAGAAGAATGGATAAAGAAACTGTGGTACATATACACTATGGAATACTATTCAGCTATTAAAAACAAGGACTTCCCGAAATTTGTGGATAAATGGATTGAGCTAGAAATGATCATAATGAGTGAGTTAACCCAGAAGTAGAAAGACTCAAATGGTATATACTCACTTATATCTTACAGGGTTTTATAGGCTTAAAATACCCATTCCAGAAGGCTTCTGTCTTAAAAGGAAAAGAGCAAACAAGATACAAAGCATAAAGAAGGAAATAAGAGGGCTGGAGAGATGGCTCAGAGGTTAAGTGCACTGTCTGCTCTTCCAGAGGTCCTGAGTTCAATTCCCAGCAACCACATGGTGGCTCACAACCATCTATAATGAGATCTTGTGCCCTCTTCTGGTGGGCAGGCACATATGCAGGCAGAACACTGTACACATTATCAAGAAATAAATCTCTAAAAAAAAACAACAGAAGGAGGAGGAAGAAATAAGAAAGAGGAGAGGTAAAATAAACAAATGAAGTAGGAAAGTGGCAGGAAAATCAACGAAATGAAAAACTGGTTCTTTGAAATTAGCAGCAAAACTTGTAGCCAGAGATGACAGAAACCTCAGACGTTAAAGGGACAATGAGCTGATACTATAGACCACTGACTGGAAATATAAACTATCAGAGCTCACACATGAAGACACAGACAAGCCAAATAGCTCTATCTCCCCCTCTCCTTATCCCCCCTCTTTGTATTTATTTATTTATTTATTTATTTATTTATTTATTTATTATTCATTTATTTATTTTAGTACAGAATATCTGGGTTTAGAAGTACTTGCCACCATGCTGGCTACACCATATTAATTAAAAATAATTTGTGTGCTGGTGTATGATTTTAATCCCAGCACTCTGGAGGCAAAGGCAGGCGGATCTCCGAGTTCAAGTCTAGCCTGGTCTACACAGAGAAACCTTTTCTTGAAAACCAGAAAAACAAACAACACAACAAAAAATGGAATCAATTGGTTTGAAACCGTCCCAGAAAGATAAGATGACTTTACTTGTGAATTCCACTGGGTTTTCAGGGAAGATATGATGTCAGTATTACATGAATACATGCAGAAAACAGATGAGGGAGACCATCCGCCCATCCTGTGATGCCTAAATCTCTCAGAAACCAAAACCATGGAGAATATTTTCGAAGGCATTAAAGATGAAGGATCCTTAGTAAGGGATACAGGTGCAGACGGAAGCACACGACACAGAGGCTGGAGAAGAGGAAGTGCGCAGACGCTGTCACGCTGCCTCTGTCCTACAAGGACAGCAGCCTGTGTGGAGCAACATGAGGCCTGCTCACCAGGTGCCTGACTTTAGCCATGTTACCTAGCTCTTCTGTGCCTCCATCTGTCCAACCACACCTAGAGGCGATAACACAACACCCTTTATACAGCTGCTATGAGGATTACAGGAGTATGCATGCACATGCGTGTGCACACACATGCACACACACACACACGCGCGCGCGCGCACACGCACGCACACACACACAGAGAAGGGTGTGCGGAGACCAGTGGGTAATGTACTTGCCTTGCCACCATGAGGACCTGGGTTTGATCCTCAGAACCAAGTATCTGGTGACACTTATAATCTCATCGTGAAAGACATGCTGATCCCTAGACACATTGGCCAACCAGAGAGGTGAACCCCAGGTCGCAGTAAGAGATCCTCTTTCCAAAAACAAGATGGATACCTCCTGAAGAATGACACCTGAGGTTGACCTCTGGCCTTCATATCTATGTGTGTGCATCTGAGCATACATCCTACACACACACACACACATTCCTCCACAACAACACACACGCTAATAAAATGGAAACCTGGCCAATGCTCATCCAGAGCTTAGCATGTGGAAGGAACTACATATATGTCTGGTGAAATTATCCACGTGCTCGCTGGTGGCTGCTTTCATGTATTCGCCCTCAAGGTGAATGACGCGGCCTGAGTGAGTGACCGTCCACATTGTGGTAGTCCTGGTAGCTGCCATAATGCAGTACTACAGAATTAGTGGCTTGAAATAACAAAACGTAACTCCTCAGGGTCCTGGAAGCCAGAAGGACAATGTGAGTTTCATTGGGCTGAGATGAAAGCAGTGAGCAGGGTGTTCCTGGAGTCTCCCAGCTTCTGGTAGCTTCCAGCATTCCTTCCAGCTCCCAGCCTTATCACTCCAATCTGTGTCTCAGCCCAGGCTGCCTCCTCCTCTTACCAGGATGTCCGTGATTGGACGGTTGAAGACAATCTCCTGGGTCGAAGATCTTTATCTTAATCACATCGTCAAAGAGCCTTTTCCTTTTGAGGCAACGTTTGGAGATTTTGGACTCTAGATGTGAGAAGTCCTTATCCTGCCTACTCCAGCAGGGATAAATTGTACTGCGTGGTAACTACAACACAACATTTACCTGTAAAGGGTATTTGGCTCTCTCTAAAATAAACTCATTAGTCCGCAGGGACCATATTCCAGTCTTATTCGCCAGAAGGCTAGTCCCAAACTACAGGCAGGATCTCCCCCATGTACTGAAGCAAGTGCATCATGTTACAGACTCAAATTATCTATCTATCTATCTATCTATCTATCTATCTATCTATCTATCTATTCCTATGGCAAATTTTGTGGGGAGTTTCTGGAGACATAGTGGGCCTTCTTGGGTTCAAATAAAAACTTAATTTAAAAATGTATAATTTGTCATACTGATTGCTATTCTAAGACTGTGGGATGTGGAGGTCAGAGACCAGCCTTGTGGAGTTCTTTCACATGCATCTCAGGGGTTGAACTTTGGTCCTCAGGCTTTTGCAGTGAAGTTTTAACCCAAAGAACCATCTCTCTAGCCCGAAAACAGATTTCTAAGACCAGTAGCTAGAGTCAAGAACACTGGGGGAAAGTGTATTTTGACAATGGCAATTGGACTGACATCCCTTGTAGAGTTGCTGAAAGGATGGAGTAAGACCTTATGTCATCACTAACGCAAATGCTCAGTAAACTGTACTCCCAGCCCTCAGTATGTAATAAAACCATTCCACACACATCTCATCTGTTTGTTTGTTTTTTCAAGACAGGGTTTCTCTGTGTAGCCTTGGCTGTCCTTGACTCACTTTGTAGACCAGGCTGGCCTCGAACTCACAGCGATCCACCTGCCTCTGCCTCCTGAGTGCTGGGATTAAAGGGGTGCGCCACCACGCCCGGCTCACATCCCCATCTTATAATAAAATAGAAATATCATCTCATCTGATTTTCTTTCTTTGTAGGGGCAAGGAAGTTACTCCTTTAGGGACTGTGATGTCACAGGCAAGGCACTGCAGATAAAGTGACAAGCCACACATCTACAACTCTGAGATTCGTGTCCTTGGGAAACAGGAAAGGAAGAACGAAGACTGAACTTTCTCAGTGAATGAGAGCTGACAAGTAGGACCAGGAGTGCCACGTGTGACAAGGAGGCTGCCAGCACTGGAGGCTAGGAGGGAGCGAGAGGAGAAGTGAACTTTGAAGGGAGCCAAGAGACACACTCTCTGTGGGAATGTGCTGGGTGATGACGTGAGGCAAAGGTGAGACGAGGAAAGCTGAAACTCACGGCAGCTCACTCTCTAGACAAACAGGACCGCACAGCTTCAGGCCACGGCTAGGGTTCTGTTCCCCTGGGTACGGCCAGCTGCCAGCCAGGGCCTGGCGTGCCTCCCAAACTGGAGATGAACGCAACCACAGCCAATAGGCTAATCAGGTTTCCAACCTGATTGGATTAAGAGTACCTAGCAGTGTTTAAGTATGAAATTAAAAAAAAAAATACTTAAAAGAACAAAATACAGCCGGGTGTGGTGGCGAACGCCTTTAATCCCAGCACTTGGGAGGCAGAGGCAGGTGGATCACTGTGAGTTCCAGGCCAGCCTGGTCTACAAAGCGAGTCCAGGACAGCCAAGGCTATACAAAAAACCCTGTCTCGAAAAACCAAAACCAAAAACAAACAAACAACAACAAAAAAAACTCACACACAAAACAAAACAAACAAACAAAAAACCCAAACCAAACCAAACCAAACCAAACCAAAACAAAACAAAAAAAACAGCTCATGAAAGTGGTTTTGACTCTAAGCAGTTTCTGTAAGAGAAAAACATTGACAGCAAAGCTGTGACAAATGCTTGCTACAAAATGTAATAAAAGCCAAATTGTTTTTTTCTCGGAGGTGGGGGCACATTGCCACAGACGAAGTTGTGACAGTGAAGTTGCCATTTGCACTATCCCTAAGTAATAGAGTAGGGGCATGGGTGATGTCAATACACAAAAACTCGACTACTCAAATTAACACTTTGGAATTGTTGGTAAAAAAAGTAAAAGAAACAGCATCTAGCAGGGGTGCCCATGGCCTCGCCATCTACAAATATGGAATTGTGTTGGGCCAAACTCCTAGCCACTTATATCCATCCTGGATGTATTCAGGTTGTACACAGTGGAACCCCAGAGGTTCAGTGAGGTTTAACTGAGGGGGAGACCCAGCCTGAACATGGGCAGCGCATCCCACAGACCTGACCCCAAGGGGAATCTCCCATTTTCTATGATACCCTGAGCTTGCTTTTGAGAGAGTCATGTCAAGTTCACATACTTCCTCTCCTAGGAGCATCTTCTGTTTTCAAACAGTCTTCCCTCTTACCCAGAGTTCCCCTTTCTTTCCCTCTTGCTGATTGGAATGGGAAAGCATCCGTGCTCAGTTAAGGATGAGAATCCTCCGAGTCCAGACTGCACAACGTCAAGGAGGCCACTGGACCTCTGCACATCTCAGCCTCCCCATCTCAGAGAGAATTAAATGGGCGGTCAGAGCAAACAGCACGAGGTTTACGCAGTGCTTACTGTGCAGCAGATGCCTCACACCAGCAGTTCTCAACCTGTGGGTCGTGATCCCTTTCACAGGGGCCGCATATCAGATATCCCGTATATCAGATGTTTACATTACTATTCATAACAACAGCAAAGTTACAGTTATGAAGTAGCAATAAAATAATTTTGTGGTTGGGGGGGGTCACCACAACATGAGGAACTGCCTTAAAGGGGCGCAGCGTTAGGAAGGTTGAGGACCACTGCTGTAAACCATCCTATCTCATTAACTCTCTGAGGTACAGGTTATGGGTATTCCCACCACACACAGGGGCACCGAGGAAGACTGAAGGTCATAGCTGAGTGGCCGGGGCAAGGCTGGAACCTAGGCCTCCACTTCTTGCTCCCTACAGGCCAGCGACACGCACTCACGGAGCAAGCCAGCATTGCATCAAAGCACAAAAGGACTTAAAATTACACTTCTTTCAAACAAAGCATAAGAGAAAATGGGTGAGAAATGGGGGCTTTAGTGATCTTAGTCCCGATAGAGAAAGATTTGTCCCTCACTGGTGCTGGATTTGCAGGAAAGATGACTCAGTCCTAGACAGAAGTCTACACTGGGACTCAGTCTTATGGGTCAGTAGAGGATTTTCCTCAGATGAAAACCAAAAGTAAGAAACAGCGGGAGATATACTTGCCATACTTTTCACTTACTCTCCTTTACATCTGTCTGTCTGTCTGTCTGTCTGTCTGTCTGTCTGTCTGTCTATCTATCTACTGCTTGACTGGCAGTGCGCATGCGTATGTATGCGAACCCACACATGCCATGGAGCACATGGAGGTCAGAGGACAGCTTGCAAGGGTCAGTTCTCTCCTTCCACCTTATAGGTTTCAGCCATCTAAGGTTGCCAGGCTTGGCGTCAGGTCCCTTTACCCGCTGAGCCACCCACCAGGGCCCATTACCCCCAACTTTTCTTTAGAGACAGGATTGTTGCTCCTGGTTCCAGCAGCAACTTTAAAGAACACTACAATGAAGCCTTAAGGATCTCAGTCCCTGGGGTAGTCAGCAGGGTCTCACAGGATCCCACTCTGTAGCCTAGACTGGCTTCAAACTCAGAATCCTCCTGTCTCAGACTTCCGAGTGCTGGAGTCACAGGCATGCACCATTAGGCTCACTGTTCGTCCAAGGCATCAAAACATTTTTAAAATGCAAAATACTTAGTTAAGCTCAGGTCTCCTTATACTCAAAAAAGGAATCTGCAAACTATTGCCTTTGAACTACCGCCATGCTTTTGCCGTCATTTCCTCGTCTATGTAACGGACCACTTGAACAAGCATCGAATAAATAATTGTTAAATAAACCAATACTATTTTGGAAATGTTCCTTAAAGGAGCAGGTGCCTGTGACAGTCATTATTTGTCCTGGAGAACTGTCTTGCGCTGGAGAGCCTCCTCCTTAAGGCCCCGGGAAAGCTTTGAGCCTCACTGATCTGCACTAAAGGACAGGAATATCTGGTCGCATAGCTTTTTCTGTCCTGTGTGCATCCTTTTGACGTTCATACTTCTGTTAGGAAAGGTCTCTCTGGCAGCCATATTTACACACTCGCTTCCTTCCCTTCGACTCACTGGTTGGTGTGAAAATGATACACCTTTCAAGTCACTCAGTCTTATAGATGAGCAAAATTGCAGATGTTAGTTTCTGCCTCCCAAAGGGTCTGCCAACTTTTTTTTTTTTTTAAGCAGAGGTGAGGTTTATTAAAGACATTTTGGTATGGGTGTTAAAGATGAGTGGAGAGAGATTAGGGGGAGAGGGAGGGACAGGGAGGGAGAGGAAGAGAGGGAGGAAAGAGAGGAGAGAGGGAGAGAGAGAGAGAGAGAGAGAGAGAGAGAGAGAGAGAGAGAGAGAGAGAGAGAAAGAGAGACTCTAAAGCATGAATGTGGGCATCTCTAAGAATTCGCTGTCTCCTTTTTCTAAATGTGTATGCATGTGCTTGCACGTCTACTTGTACACTATGTGTGTGCCTGTGCCTGGGGAGATCCGAAGAGGAACTGGGGTTACAGGTGGCTGTGAGCTGCCTGCTGTGGGTGCTGGAGGAACAAGCACTCTCTTACCTGCTGAGCAGTCTGCAGCTCCCATAATCCATTGCCTTTTCAGCAGTTACAGATACACTTTTGTGATGTTTGAAGCTATCATGGTAACTGGTTGCCAAGAAACTTGAAGGGATCCCAGGGTGGCTCCTGAGGGGGGCATCTGATAGGACCATAAATAGAAGATCACTGAGAGGCAAGAAGCTAGGTATCCTCTCTGTAGACATGGGAGGGGAGTGAGGCCATAAACAGCCAGGCTTTAAGCCCGGTTCATTGCTATCTCTCTATATGAAAGGAAAGGAACACAATTCTCACAGCAGAGTATAGCTGTATCGGGATTCTTTCTCTTTAGCTGGTGAGATGCTTTAAGTAGATCTTGGGGTGACGGCTTCTTTCCGTATAGGGTCCCTGTCTTTCCATCCTGCCTTTATCAAACAGCATCTGAAACCTACAGGGGAGCATTCCCTGCATAACTATAACCCACCTACCTGATGTTTCCAATGCATTTTCCTGCTAACTTCCTTTAGAAATGAGTGTAATTCTGAATATGAACAACACATGGATTCTCCTCCTCCTCCTCCTCCTCTTGGTTTTGTTTTTCTGAGTAGCCCTGGCTGTCCTGGAACTCGTTCAGTAGACTAGGCTAGCCTTGAACTCAGAGATGCACCTGCCTCTGCCTCTGGATATTTTTGGTTCCAGGTAGAGAAAGGAGTCCTCTCCTATGGGTACCTGGGGAATATTAGGTTATTATGATGATCAAGAGACAAAGAGAGACCTTGGTTTTGAGTAAGCAGGGGGAACATCAAGAGCCTAGGTGATACAAATGACACAAAACAGAGGTTCTAGATAACAGAGATTCAGGACCTGGGTCACAGGAATGGGGCATGTGCTATCAACAATGGAGTTTCATTCATTCACCTGCCAAGTATTTACCAAACAGCCTGGTGCTGGGACTAGGGCAGTAAGGTGGAAACAGACCCCATCGTCAACAATGGACCAACCAATGTTGACTTTGACACAGGTGGTTCTTTGTGAGGACCAGAGCTGGCTTCAGAGTAGGGACAGGGACCTACAGGCTGCAACAAAGTAAGCAGTCTTTGCCAGAGCAGGCGAGTTGCCATGTCAGTCTTTACCTAGCTAGCAGTTTCTTTGCTACTGACACACGAGCCTATCGAAGGGGGAGCGAAGAAGAGTGTATTTATCACAGGGCACAAGCTGGATATGTTGCAGCTTTGCAGAGAATAGTGAAAGGTTATAGTTCACTATATCCTAGTTATTAATCATCTATTATGTTCAAGGAATAGCATTAGGAACAGAGTCATGGGGTGGGGAAAATGTGGTTGCCAGAAAGTACAACAGTGTGGCAAGTACTGTGATGAGTGACAGAGAAGAAGAAGATGGGAGAGGAAGGGTGCTAACACAGAAAAGCGAGCTGGAAAAGCCTCCTGAGAAATGACACCGGGGGTGAGTCTTCACAGATAAAGAGTGTAAAGGTTGTAAGCAGATACACTTGGATGGGTGTGCCACAGCAACAGGTACCAACGACCTGACCTACTATGACAATACCATCACTCGCCCTATCACAGTAAGACTGCCACTGGTCCTATTGCAGCATGACTGCCACTGGTCCTATTGTAGCATGACTGCCACTGGTCCTATTGTAGCATGACTGTCACTGGTCCTACTGTAGCATGACTGTCACTGGCCCTATTGTAGCATGACTGCCACTGGTCCTATTGTAGCATCACTGCCACTGGCCCTATTGTAGCATGACTGTCACTGGTCCTACTGTAGCATGACTGTCACTGGCCCTATTGTAGCATGACTGCCACTGGTCCTATTGTAGCATGACTGCCACTGGTCCTATTGTAGCATGACTGTCACTGGTCCTATTGTAGCATGACTGTCACTGGTCCTATTGTAGCATGACTGTCACTGGTCCTATTGTAGCATGACTGCCTCTGGCCCTATTGTAGCATGACTGCCACTGGTCCTATTGTAGCATGACTGCCACTGGCCCTATTGTAGCATGACTGCCACTGGTCCTATTGTAGCATGACTGTCACTGGTCCTATTGTAGCATGACTGCCACTGGTCCTATTGTAGCAAGAAGACTACTGGCCCAGAAGGAGCCTGTGGAAGACTGGTTACACTGTACACAAAATTTTTTTCATGTTTCTACCTTTACACATTCTTAGATTTACTTCATCCATGTTGGGAGTGGAAAATAAGAACACACACAATGCCAGGTGTGGTGGCGTACGCCTTTCATCCCAGCACTCGGGAGGCAGAGGCAGGCGGATTGATGTGAGTTTGAGGCCAGCCTGGTCTATAAAGTGAGTCCAGGACAGCCAAGGCTACACAGGAAAACCTTGTCTCGAAAAACCAATAAATAAATCAATTAAAAAAAAAAAAGGACACACACAATGAGGAGACAGGCAACAAAATGCTGAGCACTGTCGTCACAGCCTTGTCCAGCTGGTAGGACTTGACCAGTGGGTTGGTTAGGCTCAAGCTGTATCAGGATTTGGTCAGGATTTGGTTAAACTATTAGACAGAGGAGTGGGAAGAACAAGAAGGTGAGCAATATCCATGAACACAAAACCTTAACTCATTGTCAGTGCCAAGTGATTACGAATGAATCCCATAAGGAGGAAGGGGCATGAAGAAGAATGAACTCTTCCCATGTTTTTACCATCCCCGTGTGCGGATTAAAAGAGCGGGACCAAAGGCAAGAGTTCAGCCCCATGGTTCAGCCCCATAGAAGGTCTGTGGTTTGAGGGAGAGAGAGGAGCACTGTGTGGTTAAACATTCCCAGGCCAGGGCAGACAGGTCACAACACACCTGTCCAACCCATTTCTCTCTCAGTAGATCGACAACGTCTCCCAGCCTCCCACAAACAAATGGCTTATAACTGATGACAAAAATGAATAAAAGCGAACTCGTGTTTAGTTTTACTTGGGCACAGAGGGCATCCTCAGGACCACAGCTAAGCCATTGCAGCTTCAGGAGGTGGGTGCCTTTAGCCAGAACCTAATCCATGAGGCCTATCACAAGATGAAGGAAGATTCAGGGCATCTTGTTAAGATAAATAAATAAAAGATTACAAGGGTCAGGGAGCTGGCTTAGTAGGCAAACCTGTGCAAGCATGAAGACCCAAGTTCGAATCCCTACAAAAGCTGGACATGGTAGTACATGACTGTATTCCCAGCACTCCTAACCATGGGACGTGGAGAGGGAGGATCCTCAGAAGCTCATGTGCCAGCTATTCAACCACAGACAAGGGTGGAAGGCAAGAACCAACAGCGGAGGCTGGCCTCGGACTTCCACACATAAGCCCTCGTGTGAGCGTGCCTCATACATGCAAGTAAGATCCCCGGAGCACTAAAGCAAACATAGGGCCTTCTGAGATCAGGATGTAGGCTGCATTCCTCGAAAGCCAGCCCTTCTTTCAGAAACAGTACAGCACAGTCGTGTGCGAGAGCCCAAGTCACAGCTGGATCCAGACCCTATCCCTGCCACATACTCGCTAAGCGACTTCAAGGCAACTTCTTCCAGTATTGTGAGGGACTTTGTGGGATAAAGAACAGACTGCCTACAGCCAGCTCTCACTAAACGATAATGCTACGGTTACTGTTTAAAACAATGTGTAGGGAGCGATTTTAAAAGTTTAAAATGGGGGCTGGGGAGATGGCTCAGAGGTTAAGAGCACTGTCTGCTCTTCCAGAGGTCCTGAGTTCAATTCCCAGCAACCACATGGTGGCTCACAACCATCTGTAATGTGATCTGATGCCCTCTTCTGGCCTGCAGGTATACCTGGAGGCAGAGCACTGTATATATAATAATAAATAAATAAATTTAAAAAAAAAAGTGTAAAGGATGACTTTCTGGGTCTGGGGAGCTGACGCAGTAAGCAGCATGCTTGTCATGCAAACATGAAGGCCGCGTTCCACCCACAGGACCCGGGTTTCACCAGCGCGGCAAACGTGTTCTTGTAATCCCAGAGTCGAGGAGGCGGAGACAGGCAGAGCCGGGTCTTGCTGGGATCCAGCCAGCCTTGCCTGAATCAGTGAGCTTCAGGCCAGGGAGAGACCCTGTCTCAACAACAACAACAACAACAACAACAACAACAACATAAACGCCCCAACAATCTAAGACTGGCACTATGTGAGGGATGACAGGGGAGGCTGCCTCTACCCTCCACATGCACAAACACACAAGTGCATGCACACACAGAGAAATAACTGCTATTAAAAGGTATAAAAGAAACACTATTTTAGGACAGAACCATGAAGCTGACAGGGAAGGCCAAGTCATGTGTTAGACTCTAATTGCTTCCCTTTCATTTCGACAGTGGCAACCGCAGAAGCTGAGCATAAGCTGCACTGTTGCCATTTCTACTCTGCTCCTCGCTTTATGCTCTATCTGGCTCCTTAGTGTTCCTAGGCCCCACCCCCAACTACACTGACGCTACCCTTTAAAGAGGTATGAATGGTTAAGAGGCCCGTTCCCTTCACACATCCATGGCAGCAGCACGCCTGTCTGGCCATGTGTCCCCCAGAGACACCACAGGTGATGGTGGGCAGGATGCCTGCGTCACATAAATAAGTTGAACGGTGCTTTTGCTCCTTGGATACCCCTTGCTGACTGACTCCATCCCTTCTCCCCGGCTCCCTAAAAGAGCCAGTCTCTGGGCTCCATCTTCAGATCTCTACACTGGTGGTTTTACGTTGTCACCACCGGTGAACCCGGCTAAAGCCTCATGGCTTCCACTGTTAACATACTCCATATCAGCCTCCTCCCCGGACCTCAATCTTTGGAACACCAGTCACCTCCTACTCCCAAGCACAGGGCTTGTCCCCTGAGGAGTTTTGGTTGTGTTTTAGGATACGTCAGTACCTACTGTCTCTTCTCCCCAAACCCGGGTTCCATGTGCTCGGTCTCATTTTTGTGAACTCTTCGCCCACGGTCAAGACTATACTAATGTTATTTGATCTTTGTGATCTATATCTGATCACAGTCCTGTTGGTTACTGACTTCTTCTCCACATGTCACCCTAATGCCTTATCCTCCCACGGCCGCACTGTTTACGTAATTTCCTGACTGACTGTTTCGTCCGCTCTCTCTCTCCCTACGAAACTCTCCAGTCTCCACCCTACCGTTGAGTATTATCTTCTCAAATTATACTTTCATGGTACCATGCTTACCTGACCCCCGTAAATCTTCCACTTCCCATCTATAGGATAAAAATCTTAACTCCTCGGATGGCCGTTCCACGCCTCCACCTTGGCTCTTCTAATCCTCCAGTCTGTCTATTTGAGCTTGAGCTTGCTGGACTGGTTAGCCCTGTCAGTTGATCCCTGAAACTCTCAAAATATTCCGGCCTCACATTTTATGAGCACTGTGTTTTCTGTCTGGGAATTCCTCTCATCTTGCTTCCAGAAGGATTTGCCATGACTCTGGGTTCACTTTGCTCTTATTGTTGTTTAATGCTATAATTACTATTATTATTATTTTTGTGTGTGTGTGTGTGTGTGTGAGAGACAGAGACACACAGAGACAGTGACAGAGATGGGGGTGGGGGTGGGGAGTGGATCAGGCACACCCTGCAGTTTGTGTGTGGACATCAGAGAACAACTTTAGGGAGCTGATTCTCATTTTCCGGTTGAGGCAGGGGCTCTTATTTCCACTTCGGTGTTGACCTCCATGCTGGCCCATGAGTTTCCAGCTCATTCTCCAGACTCCACCAACCCCCTCCACGTAGATGAAGAGAGGGGATTACAGGCACGGTACTCCCGCATCCAACTTTCAAGTGAGTTCCAGAGATCAGTCCGTCAGGCTTGCATGGCAAGAGCTTTTACCCACTGACCCAGCCCTCTGCCCTTGTTCTGCATTTTGAGAGAGGGGTTCCCAGCCTCAAAGTCATTCATGTCCTCCAAGCTAGCCTCAAAGTCACTATGTAGCTGAGGGTGACCTTGAACACCTAACCCTCCTACCTCCACCTCCCAAGTGCTGGGATTACAGGCATGTGTCAGCATGGCTGGCTCTCCTGGGGCTCTGAACAGTTCTTCCTTGGGAATCACAGTGGCAGCTGACTTTCCTTTCTTAATTAATGCAACGCTTTACACCTCAAAGAGGTGCTGAACTGCTGCCTTCCATTAGGGATCCATTCACTTATACACACACACACACACACACACACACACACACACACACACACACACGAGCCAGCAATGTTATCACGAACGAAGAAATCGAAGTCAAGGGGTTTACCCTAAGTCATGTGACAGCAACAGTAGAAATCGGATCTGGATCCTTCTAAGCTGAGAATACCCCAACACAAGCCACCTCCCTCATTTCCTGTCTCCTCCAAAGCACAAGTGCCACACAGTGTTTGCACACACAAGTAGGTGTTCAGTAACTACATTGACTGGGAACTACATTGACTTCCCTATGAGGTCCCTGCACTGACAGAATTGGCTGCTCAGCCAGAGCGCATTAGAAACCACCGAGTCACCTCCTTTACATGGCTTAATCGCTCACATCAAAAACTAACTATGATTCTTTCTCAAAAGAAATTGTGTGTGGGGGGGGCAGGGGGTGGCGATTCAAGATGGGGCAAAGTACTGGGCATGCAAATGTAAGGAGCGGAGTGTCAGCAGTGCCCGTGGCTCTCTCAGCAGGGTGGCATGCAGAGACAGAAGGATTCCCAGAAGCTCACAGGCCAGCTAGCCTGACCCAGACTGTGCAGAAGCAGCAAAGAGACCCTGTCTCACAAAGGTGGAGGGTGAGGATTGACAGCTGAGGTTGTCCTGTGACCTCCATGTATGACGTGGCATGTGCATGGGCACACATGTCCATATATCACATACATATGAGCACACATATCGCACATATACACACATTGTACATGCATTACCCCCCCATCCCCCCTCCACACACACACACCCTCCGACACACACAAAGGAAATCTGGGGTTAAGTAAAGCTAACGGGCCTTATCTGATTCAAACCATTATTGAGCTCTGGGGATAAGATCCACCTTACACGTCTGAGCCCATCCTTGCTCTGTTTCTTAGTGACCAGGAAGTAAAGACAACAACAACAACAACAAAAATGAAAACAGCAGGCTGGCTAGCTGAGGGTCCATGGAGTAACAGACTGCTGCAGTTCTAGAGTTAGGCATGAGGAGGAGGGCGTGATCTCTCTGCTTTAATAGTCAATCTCAGTTTAAGAAGCTACAGAAGCCAGGTGTGATGGCGCATGCCTTTAATCCCAGCACTTGGGAGGCAGAGGCAAGTGGATCGCTGTGAGTTCGAGGCCAGCCTGGTCTATAAAGCAAGTCTAGGACAGCCAAGACTACACAGAGAGACCTTGTGGGGTAGGGGTGGGGGGGAAGCTACAGAAGTGAACCACAGGTGGAAACGGAACTAAAGGTCAGAAAGGATATAATAGAAAGGAAGGAGAACAGCCAGAAAGGAGGCAGCACAGGAAATAAGTCTGTGCAGGCGATGGCTGGGTCCTGTTCGGCACAGCTGTTTGAAGCTGTCAGATTCACTGCGGTTGTGGGTGGCTGACACCAACAGCGGCAGCTTCTGGCCTGCTTCCGCGGTTTACGATCTGCCTGGAACTCATGTGTGGTTCAGACTCACCTGGAACTCTGTCTGTGGCCCCAGGCTGGCTTGGAACTTCAGCTCCTCCTGCCTTACTCAGTCGCTCAAGCATGTGCAACCTCCCTAGCTGAAACCTTCCTTTCCTTCTCTCTCTCTTTTCTTTTCCCTTTTCTTTTCCTTTCTTTCTTTCTTTTTCAAGACAGGGTTTCTCTGTGTAGCCCTGGCTGTCCTGGACTTGTTTTGTAGACCAGGCTGGCCTCGAACTCAAGAGATCTGGCTGCCTCTGCCTCCTGAGTACTGGGACTAAAGGCGTGCACCATTGTGCCCGGCCCTGCAATGCTTTCTTCATTCACTCTCTAGCTTCTGGTCTTATTTCTCTGGGATTCGAAGGTTCAACATCCCCCACGCTTCCCCGACAGTAACCTCTTTGTGTGCGGTTTACACTCATCCTCTGTCCTCCTTCGCTGCTGCCTTGAGTGTCAAGCATTGTGGCCAGGGTCAGGACCGCTCCCTCGGGGCTGTTGGAAAACACTTCTTTCTACTGCCACTTGTTGAACCTTTTCTCAGGAGACATGGTGACGAAGCCCAGGAGCGAGGCTCACAAAAGCCGCAGAGGGGAACACACGGGAAAATACCACAGGAAAGCCGTGATTGGAATGAGACGTGTAAGCCAGCTTTTGAAAAGTCACACATAAAGGAGACATGATTGGAATATAAAAGGCATTTTCCAAATAAAAAGAGGGGAGAAACAACTATTCCTGTGAGATAAGATTTTTTTTTTTAAGTGGCAGCACTCACTGAACCTTCGGTTTTGACAGACAGCCTTCCTCGTCTTTGCAACGGACTCCTATTCATCCTTCAGCACTTTGCTGAAGTATGCTCTCTGCAAAGAAGCCTTCTCTGATGCTGGGTACATTGAACAGATCTGTTCTTGTGTCCCCATCTGTCGCACTGCTATCACGTTATCTAACAGTTTTGTCTCTCCCACCACCTCTCTGAGGACAAGGCTAATTATCTTAGTCAGTGTTGCATTCTCTAGACACAACAGAGGGCCTGGCATCTACCAAGTGTTTGCCATTGTGTTGATAAATACACAGCCTGAAAGTACAATCTGCACTTCATTTGCAAAACTCGGTTTGGTTGCTGGGAGTTTTCATGTGGAAGCACGCTTCCCCTCCTTGTTAACAAACGATTTTGAGACTCATAAAGTAAGCTCCATCCACAACGGCACATTAGTCTGCTCTCCATGCCCTAGAGACGGAGCATTTCCCCTCCACTCTAAACCTCCTGGGGCCGGCTTGATATTAGCAGCACATCGCCCTGCTAGCATTTCTATTGTGGTGAAGGCTAAATTACACCATGAGCCTAAAGCGGCCACCAGTCTTAGTGAATTGGGGGAGGGGGTAATTAGAAGACAGCATTTCTGTAGCAGACCTAGGAGCGGGAGATGGAGGAGGGAGTTGTATTTAAACCTAGCATTAAAAGAAATCTGCTAAAAACTCAAGCAAAGCAGGAGTTTCTTCCGTACATGACAACAGACAGGTCTGTACCCCCAACGGGTGTCAGGTCAGAAAACGGGGCGCCAGTGCCTGTCTTGGGCACTCCTCCTTCTAGTACCTTGGGACCAGCTTTGCTTAAGGAGAGAGCTCTGGTTTTCTTCCAGTAACAACAACCACAGTTTGCTCCCCCATGCCCCGGTCTCGATCTTGCCTTCGTCCCCCAGCAACCCCCATCAGGCTTAACTCGGGATCAAAAGTGCCCGTGGCTGCGCTGACAGGCCCTGGCAGAGCAGGCGCGTGGTGGGCAGGCTGGACCCTGGTGTCCCCGCAGTTCCCGAGAGGACACGGGGCCGTAGGGGCGGGCCTCTTCACATAAGGAGGCCACGCGCCCCCGAGATCGCGCGACTGACTGCAGGGACTTCAGCGGCTCCCTACAGCCTCCCGCAAACCCTAGGCCCCAGAGATCGCCGCGGTCTTCACCGCCAACGGGACCGGGGTCACGGTGAACCGGTGTCCACCGCGCTTCCCAGCCTCGCGCGGCCCGGCCCGCTCGCCGCACCGTGACAGCTGGGTGCCCAAAGGGTTAAACCCGCCGCGCGGCGCCTGGTGTCCCCCGCGCGCCGCCCCGCTGCCGCCAGCCGGCCCCAGCGCGCACGCGCCCGCCCGTTACCTGCGGTGGCCTCCGTGCTCCTCCTCCACCTGGCCGTGCTCTCCCGGGGCCGCCCCTCAGCCCGCCCCCTCGGCTCTCCGCCGCGCACCCTGCTGGCTGCCCTGCAGTGGCCCGCGGAGGAGGGGCCTGGGGTGATTACCATGTATTAGCATACCGGAGGGTGTCACGTGCCTGATCCAGCCAATGGTCACTCTGGAAAGGCGGAGATTGCTCTGAACACGCCTTGGTGCTGCTCCGGGCCTGAACCGGTGGCCATGGCAACAGAGTGGAGGGAGGAGGAAGGGGGAGGCGCTGGAGCCTTGAGGTCCCCAGGGAGCATCTCTTCTACCTGAGCTCCGCACCGGGACCACCAAGTACTTTTCCTACTCCGCGTATGGAGAGAGCTTCAAATTGGCCTGGCCAGGGAAATTCAGATTCCGGAAACGCTCTGAACACTTTAACCATGCAGATAACTCTGCTAACTTCTGGAAGTGCATTCCATAAACCTAACTTGATAGTTGGGTAGGCTTATGCTCAGAGAGGCTCAACTACTCGCCCAAAGTGACACAAGCACACTCCATGGAAGAAGTGGAGAAGGAAAACCTCAGGCTCAGGGCTCTCTTGGGCTCTTCACCTCTCACAATTCCAAATAGTCGAGAAAAAGACTGTACACAAACAGTCGAAAGACTCTTCCTACATCACCAGTGGGTACCTTTGTATTGCCTTACAATGACCTTCTGAGGCACAAGCCTTGTACTCATATTACAGATGAGAGAAACGAAGCTCGGAGGTGATGGGACCTGCCCTGGGCCAAACAGCTATTAGGAGCCAAAGGTTAATCGCTCGGATCTACCTATGCTCAAGCTATAGAAACTTTTGCATCAAGTTGTTGTTGTTGGTTTTTTTGTTTTGTTTTGTTTTGTTTTTTTGTTTTTGTTTTTTTTGGCTTTTCAAGACAGGCTTTCTCTGTGTAGCCTTACCTGTCCTGGACTCACTTTGTAGACCAGGCTGGCCTCCAACTCACAGTGATCCTCCTGCCTCTGCTTCCCGAGTGCTGGGATTAAAGGCGTGCGCCACCACGCCCTCAAGTCTTAATCGCAGTATTACTATGCCCATTTTACAAATCCAGATACTGAGCCTTTGGCCAGGCATGCAAAGTGTCTTCACGTACACCTCTGGTACTGCAAACGCTTAGCTCCCAATTCTGCCTGTCGCCCTCCAAAGCCTTACTCTAATGGCATCTCACTGCACCAGGCCCATTTGATTTAGATTTTGGAATAAGAGCACCTTCCCTGATAGACCTGCCACTCAAGAACTGGAATATACTCTGTGACAAGATAAGATAAGACAAAAGGTTAGAACTGGAGTCTCCACGTTGGTAGGGGACTCCAGAACTCTTTCTCTCTGCCTTCACCTCTGTGGTCCTGGTAGTTCGCCTAAAGGGACTTGTTTAGCTCAGTGGCTCTCACTGATTTGAATGTAGTGCGTATGGATTCGTGCGTCAGGGCCCTGCAGTTTAAACAAACTTTCTAGGCACTTTAAAGGGTCATTCAAGATCACTTAAGATATATGAACATTTCATCTCACCACATTGATTTAAAATCCAACTTCCTTCTAAACTGTAAGTATTTTGGTACTTAGGAGCGGACACAGGCAAACGTACTTGGGATAACATCCTGCTTGGTCACTCATCGGCTGTCACTAAACCTGCTTGTGCCTCAGTTTCCTCGCGGTTGAGACAGGATAGGAATGTTGGAAGCATTAAAGAATGAATGTATGAAAGGCATGTAATGCAGGCCTGGCCCAGTGGGTAAGAGTCCATCCTTCCTAGCTATGGTCATTTCTACTTCCGGCCAGGATCTCTCACGGGTCAGACAAACCATGTGTTCAGATTCCTCCTCCCCTCCTGGCACTGGGACACTGAAGCTACCCGTCAACCCCCCCTCCCCCCTCAACACCCCCTCCCCGAATGACACGTTTAAACAGGCTGTTGTGTGGGCAGAGGCTTGTTATCTCTGTTATCTCTGTAAATGACATTCTCTTTTCTTGGGACCATAAATAATTCCTGGACTTAAAGGACCTGGTTTCCCTTACACATCCCCTAGCACCAAATTACCCAGAGTGGCTCCTTGTCGAAGAAGAGCTGGGCAAGCCGAGCAGCCATAAGTCAGGCTCCTTGGAACAGTTTTATGAGGGCCTTAATGAGGGAGATGAGCTGTCCCCAGGAACCGGTGCCGTCTTTCCTGGCCACAGGAAATGAGCTCTTTGTGCTCAAAGCCCAGGCACCAGGAGTGTTCAGGAAGTGAGCTATGGACTGGGCTGTTGTTGACGCAGGCAATCCCAGGGCTAAACAGCCTCTACCCTGCTATTCTCCCTAGAAGGTCAAATTACTCACGCCCTTATGGCGGCAATAGCACCAAAGGGTGGTGTGTGGTTGTAGGTGTTAATCCTCTGCCTCCTACTATGTGCGTGAGCTGTCACCCCCTAACTCCCCAACCACGCATCCTCCAACAGTGGTCAGCGACAGCGTTCCTGGAGTGGATGAATTGGATGTGAACCCCACTTTCTCCACACATGTGTGAGTGGGATGGTGGGAAAGTTCCTTAAACACCCTTGCACCCTAACTTCCCTACCTGTAAAATGGGACGAAGAGCCGTCACCTTCACAGCCTCTGCCTGGGATTTAGTGAGTTACTGAGAGAGCAGAGTATCTTCCGGGAAGCACTGCCGAGGCGTTAAGATGACTGAACAAAACCACTTACGTCCAGTAAATGCACATTATATGTGTGTGTGCGCGCGTGTGTAGCCCTCCACAGCCTGCTTCCGGACCACTCTTCCACGCAGGCTGCCCTCAGTCCCCTCTAAGGTGCGTCTAAAGGTTTCCCGGGAAATGAAGACCCTGTGTGAGAGAGCTTCAGTTTGCATCCTGAATCTGCCACACTCTATGTGTGAACCAGAACAAGTTGTCTTACACACATGAGCCTCAGGGCCCTTATTTGTGAAGGGAGGCTAAGCCGCCCCTCCCCCCCAACCCTCCCCAACCCCCTCCACCCGGGCATTGCTCTCAGCCTTCAGTCTTATGGGGGTAGCAGGAGATGGTAAAAGGCCTCACTAGGACAGAGGTTCTGCTCCATCTTTCTTCTCTTTAACTTAGCTCTCCAGTCATGAAAATAACTAAAGATTACGGAGGACTTCCCCTGGCCTTCTGCTATATACATTGTTTTTTTTCTTAATCCTCACACTGGGCCAAGGGCCCCGGGAGAGGCAGCAGCTTGTCCAACATCTCCATGGGAGTCTGTGGCAGAGCTAAAGTCCTGCCAAGACTCTCAGATTCCCAGGTTCATGCTAAGAACCCATCATCCTGTTCTCTGGCCTCCAACTCCAGCTGCCTGTAACACTCGTGTGTGTGTGTGTGTGTGTGTGTGTGTGTGTGTGTGTGTGTGTGTGTGTATGTGTGTGTGTGTCCCTCTTCCACTCATCCACCCACTCTCTCCAGTGTCCCACCAGTGTCCAACACAGTGAGTGTTCCACATGTACATATTTTGTATTTATAGACCGAGTGGAAAGAAATGAAGGTGACATTCTTATGAACTAAAGTTCCAAGAAGAGGAAGGGGGAGGCAAGGTGGGGATGCGGGTGGGGAAGATGCGCTTGTATTAAGAGGTCCACAAAGTCAAAGGACTAAACTTTGAGATCGTGGAATGTTAACACGTTGCAGACCAAAGCCAAATTAACCTGGGCTATTTTTAGTCTCTTGGTCCCTTTGAAAGCCACTCACTGGCTAGACCTGTATCTACCCTAGCATCCTATGATGACGGAAACCTTACGATGTATTCACTGCAGGCTACTAGTTTTTACTAATCCACATACTAAGAACAGCCTCAGATGGCATCTGAAACCTACAGCAGAAAATCTGTGGCTTTGCTGTCACTGCCTATCTACGCCCACCTCCTCAGTGTGTTTGGGACACACTTTGATTTATGGCTTTCTTTGTTGTGTAGCTATTAAAATTTCATGTAACCGTGCCCACAGTATAACATAGTGTTTTGGAAAACCCCAACTCTGTGTTCATGAACCGTGATCACTCTTTCTTGGCTCCAGAATTAACTCTCACTCCCTATGGGATGAGCATTCTTGTATAGTGATGGAAACTGCTTACCTTGGGCTGTCCCAGGAAGGAGATTTCTCACCTGCTGACACCCTCAGCCTGCTCACCAGTCATGTGGAACGGCTTCCTCCTTTCTTTGTGGGGAACTCGGTTTATAGGTTCCAGAAGCTGGCTATGAATCCAACGATGTCACCATCTTCAGCACACATTCTGGGAGATGTTGGGGGCCTCCTGGATCCCTCTGGGGCCTCTATTAATAAGCATCAGAGGGGATGATTTCCACAGGAGCCTTGGCTTCCAGCTGTAGTGAGATACCATGGATTGTGTGCATAAACCAGTACAGCTGTATTCTCTCACAATCAAGAGGCCAGAATCTGAAATCATGCTCAGAGGGGCATCTGTCCTGCATCTCTTGCCTGGTTTCCTGCGGCTTCCAGTAATTCCTGACTGATATTCCTTGGCTGTGGGTACCTCAGTCCAATCTTTGTTTCTGTTTTCTCATGGCATTCTATCTGTGTACCTGTTTCCAAATTTTCTCCCACTCACCTGAATACCGTGCATCCTTGTTGTAACTTGACCAAACAAGGCCTCATTCACAGGCATTGGGATTTCACTTTGTTTTGGAGGCGCAGCTCAACCCACCACAGTATGTTTGAAACAATGTGGAGAAGATGGGGGTGGGGGGAGTAAAGAAAAGGGAGGAAGAGGAAGAAAGGGGGTGGTGGAGGTCTGTGCTTATGGCAGCAGCAATAAGGAGTGTGACCAGGGTCCCTCAGGAATAGCACCAACCTTTCCTTCTTGGCCACTTTTGCTCTTTCTCCATAAAGGTCTCCGTATCGTAGACTCCCGTAGCCTACAGAGAGCCTACGGAGGTTTGCTTATTCACCCCACAAATGCCTATCAAACTCTGCCGAGGAAGATGTGCTCTGGAGAGTACTTATGAGTAGTCTAGAATCATGCAATAAGTCTGAACGTGGCTAGGAGCAGAACAAAATATCCCAAACCTTAATCCTGAGCCCTGCGGAGTCCTGCTTGGAAGGCTGCCCGCCACCCTGAACCCAAATATCTAGTTCTGAAACAAATCGGAGTTATTAAAAAAAAAAAAAAACTGTTGCAAGGCATCAGCCAGTTCCCCAGGCTCTGAAGGGCTTTGGAGATGTAGACAAAGCTAGAAACATCCCAGCTCTAAGTGTGTAAGTGTGATCTGGCACCCTTCCCTCGCTTTCACCCAATTAATCACCTAATCCTAAAAACATCATCTCTGGATACAATGGCTAAATTGGGCACAAGGGAACTTTCTGTGGGTGAGGCAATGGCTTGTTTATCTTTTTTTTTTTTTTTTTTTTTTTTTTGGTCCCACTGTTGATATAGAAGCTGTCATGGAATTTGCCTTGAAGAATTCTTTGTTAAGTGGGCTGGGGAGATAGCTGAGTGGTTAAAGTGTTTGCTGGGTAGGTATGAGGGTCTTAGGCTCTCCAGCATGGTGGTCCATTTGTAACCCAGCTTTGGAGGGAGATGGAGACAGGTGGATTCCCACTGCTTTGCTGGCCAGACAACCTGGCTTTAACAGAAAGCTTCAGATTTACCAAGAGATGATGTCTCAAGGGATAAGGTGGGAAAGTGATGGAGGAAGATGCACAGATGTCAATTTCTCTGGACCTGCATGCACACATGCAACACACACACACACACACACACACACTTGTACCATGAATAAACTCATGTGATTCCAAACAGTGCTTAGAGCTCTCTGTTGGTTCCTGGTCTACATCCCACAGACAGGAAACGAACTTGGATTGGCTTAAGTTGCTTGAATCCATTGTCAGGGCCTTGTTGATCCGAATACTCCACTTGCCGTTTCATCATAAGAAAAGATGGCGGTTTGACCCTAATATCGTGGTCAGTGTGAATATGGTCCTGCCCAGAGCTGTCATGAGATGAGAGATCAGCCTGGAGGCTGAAAAGTAGGCCAGGCAGGGGTCAGAGATGGGGGTCAAGCCAGCAGGAGTTGTCAGATGAGAGAGCAGGGGTGAGAGAGAGGTCAGAAGTGAGATCAAAGCCCGGGAACTAGGGCAGGTACATCCGACTCTCGAGGAAGAGGGCTTGTTAGCTCCTGCCCCTTGGGAAGGCAGATCACCAGGTCCACCGGTAAGGCCTGCTGCTCACAAGGCCCCCAGGGATTCTTTGTAATTGATCTGGATTGGAGCCCCTACTTCTGAAGGGGACCGGGGCTGCCAACGCTATTCATCAGGCTTCAGGTAATTACATAAACTTTGTTACAGCATGCCTGACCCTCAGACAGTGACGTCATATTGAGAGGGGGAGGGGAAACATTAGGAGGTGGGGCATAGATGGAAGAAGTAGGTCACTGGGGGATGGCTGTGACTAGTCACTGGTCGCTTTCTCTCTGCTCCCTCTCTGCCACGGAGATGTTCTGTATCATTGTAGGCGCCCCCCAAAAAATCATGAGCTAAAGTAAACACATTTTTTCCCCTTTAAGTTGTTTGTGTTGGGTGTTTGTCACAGAAATGCAAAGTTTGACACCCAGGGGTGATGATGATGATGACGATGACGACGACGATGCGATTGTTTGCTGCGGTGTTTCTTTTCACAAAGCTCTAGAAGAGATTTGGAAGTACAGTTGTTTGTTTACTACTCCATTTGATCATTCCTTCATTTGTTAATATGTTCACTTGTTTTGAAACTGAGTACTAACCCCATACTCGTCCCCCGCAACTCCTGTTAAATGCCAATAGCCCTCTCCAGTGTACACCCCTGCAGGGAGTCAGTTCTGGAAGCAGGGTTCTCTGCTCTGCTTTCAGCCCTCTGAGCTTTACTTCCAGTGCCACCTGTGACCTCCATTACATAACCATCATTATAGTAGAACGAGGAAAATCAACCGAATGAAGGAGGCATTTGCACTTGGTGGTCCATTTCCTAGTTGTCGCATGGAGAAGGGGTACCTTCTACTGCCTGCCTGTTTTCTCTAGAAATGGCTTTACCCTTTCGTGTGGCTGCAGGGTTGGCAACCTGTGATTATGCACTTGACCCCAGACGACAGATGGTGGGTCGAGGTTGGTGTCTGACCCGAGATGAGCCAGTTGTACCCTGTGTCTAGGCCTCTGAGACTTCCTGCCTACTCTGGCTGTTTCTGGAGTGCACTTGTTTGGTAGGCATTTCTTATGATGTATGTCAAAGAAAAGAGAGAGCTAGTTAGTCTGCAGAGAGGAAGAAACCCAGTGCACAAGAAGCCCAGATGGCCAATCCTGTAGCCCACCATCAGCTTTCAGCCTTGAGTCCTTGGCTATAGCCTTTACCCTCATAGCAGTCCCATGAAGGGAAGTACGGAGGGCATTAGTTATTTGCCCAGTTCTTAGAAGGTAGGATTTCCCCCTCACAGCCAATCGTCCGTGTCCCAAGAGCTTTTCAAGAGAGAAGCATATTCAAGGGGCTTGGTCTGGAATCTTGAGCCTAGAAAGTCCTTACCCAACCCAAGAGCCTCTGTCTCAACTTTAAATGAGCTTTGTGCTGTGTAATGACTGACCCCTGTTGTCAGATTGACTCTCTCTCTGTCTCTCCTTTTTTTTGTTGTTGTTGTTTTTTTTTTTTTTTAGACAAGGTTTCTCTGTGTAATGCCCTTGGCTGTCCTGGACTCGATTTGTAGACCAGGCTGGCCTTGAACTCACAGCGTTCCACCTGCCTCTGCCTCCTGAGTGCTGGGATTAAAGGTGTGTGCCACTACATCTGGCTTCTCTCTCTCTCTCTCTCTCTCTCTCTCTCTCTCTCTCTCTCTCTCGTGTGTGTGTGTGTGTGTGTGTGTGTGTGTGAGAGAGAGAGAGAGAGAGAGAGAGAGAGAGAGAGAGAGAGAGCGCACACATTAGATTACAAGGGTTCTTACACAAGGCATGTGGCAGTCCCTTGATAGAGCCTAACATGCTAGCGTTACTGGGAGGTGGGGAAAGCTAAGAGTGACATCCAGTTGGATGAAGAGGGTCACTGGTGGAGGGTGTGTTTGGGGCTTGTGTCATATCCTAGTTTCCTCCTCAGTCCCCTCCCTGCTTCCTGTCTATGTTACCTGTTCCTGCCACCATGATGTTCTGCCTAAGCACATGGGACCAAGTAGCCATGGGCTGAATAAACTCCCTAAAACCTTGAGCCAAAATTAACCCTTCCTTCCATAGGCTGCTCCTGTCAGATATTGGGTTATAATAACAGGAAGCAAAGCTAACAACACAGTGGGAACTTCAGGAACATGGCGGGGAGGAAAGGCCCAGAGGGTCTTGAACAAAAGCTGTGTGTTCGGTCAGTGGATCAACATTCGTTAGTTAAAGAGTGATGTCCAAGTGAGCCAGGGCCTTTCCTGTCACTGCCGTTACACTTTGGCACCATTCTCTACACACCTGGAGTTGGTGGCTTATGGTTTGAATGTGAACCCTTGGTGGTGGCACTGTTTGGAAAGGTTGTGGGACTGTTAGGAGCTGGGACTTTGCTGGAGGAAATTGGGTGACTGAGGGGTGGGCCTTGGGGCTTTATAGCCCGGCCTCATTTCCTGTTTGCTCTCTGCTTCCTGGCTGCGGATACAATGTGACCCACGGCCGATGACTTCTGCCACCATTACCAGGATGGACTGTACGTGTCCTTTCAAACAGCAATGACAAAAGCGGCTAATCCAGTGTTGTCTCTCTTGACATTGGGAAGGGGGTGACAGGCAGTAGTGTGGAGTTCAGCTCCCAGGGCGTCCCTCCCTTTAGGCCTGCCTCTCTTGCATTTTGTGGAGCTGACATGTGCTACCTCTTTTGGTCAGCTGGACAGATCTGTCTGCCCCCGATACAGATGGGGCTGGCATTTTATCTCCAATCACGAAGCCCTTGAAACAGCATTTCTGTTGATGGCTGCTGCTCCTAGGCTCCGAGGTGCCCTCCTGCATCCTTCTCTGACATTGTCAATTGTCCCCTAGAGTCCCTCAGATCTGTTTCTTCGGTGACTACAGGGTTAATGTCTACCTGGACTATCTAGTATACTCCCCAGGAGCCTAAGGCTGGGCACTGGAATGCTTTCCAGTTTGGTTCTGCCCTTGCTTATTTGACATGTTTCCTATTTTCAGGTAAGGCTTAGAGGAAGCTGTGTAACTTCGTTCCTTCTTTCATGCATTCATTTAACAAGGTTTCATGTGGCAGCTTTGGGCCAGCCCTGGGCTAAGTGTTGAGGATACATGGGAAAGAAAACCAATATGGAGAGTGCATGGTGGTACACAGACGGATGGAAAAAATTAGGAAAGAAGCAAATAAGTACACACAGCTTGAGCATCCTTAATCTCAAGTTCCAGATGCTCCAAAAATCTAAAACATTATGACCATCAAGCTGATGTGATGGCAGAGGTTGAAAAAAAAAATCACACATGGGCTCATAAGGGTGAGGGCAGTCAAAAATTTCGCTCTGATTAAGGGCACTGGCCACTCTGCCCGGGTCTGATTCCCAGCACCCGCACGGTGCCTCACAGCTACCTGTAACTCCAGTTCCAAGTGGTCTTAACACTCTGCGGGGACCAGGCATGCAAGTGGTGCATAGACATACATGCAGACAAAGCACCCATACACATAAACTAAAACAAAAAAATAAATTGGTGGTGGTTGTTGTTTTTCAAGACAGGGTTTCTCTGTGTAGCCCTGGCTGTCCTAGAACTTGCTTTGTAAACCAGGCTAGCCTCAAACTCACAAAGATCAACCTGCTTTTGCCTTTTGAGTGATGGGATTAAAAGTGTGTGCCAACACTGCCAGACAAATTGATGATGATGATGATGATGATGATGATGATGATGATAATAATAATAATAATAATAATAATAACAACAAAAAATAAAATGTTGTTGTTGTTATTATTATTATTATTATTATTATTATTATTATTATTATTATTTTCTCTGTGTAGCCTTAGCTATCCTAGACTCACTTTGTAGACCAGTATGGCTTCAAACTTAGAGAGTTCTACCTGCCTTTGCCTCCCATAGTGCTAAGATTATAGGCGTGTGCCTCTATGCCCAGCTCAATAAAACAAATTTTTATCTTAGTTATGCTAAAAAACATTGGACGAATAAGCTTCAGGTTATTTATATATGCTGTACATGAGACAGAAATGATTCTTATCCTTGGACTTGGGTCCCGTTCCCAAGAGCACCTGTGTACGCAAATATTCCCCAACTGGAAAAATACAAAACCAGAAACACTTCGGTTTAAGCACTTCAAATAAAGGACACATGAACCGCTGCCTCACACTCTGACAGTGGGTACCAAAGAAAGAGGAAAGAGGAAGGAGGGAGCTGTGAGAGAATCCGGAACAGCTGTGCTCTTAGGTGGGCAGCCTTACGGTTTCTAAGAAAGAGATCTTTACGCCCCAGGGACCCAGCCCAGAGGCAAAGCATGCTGTCAAATGAACTGGGCTGAGGTCATCCAGCTCAGAAAGTAACAGGTCTGGGCTTGGGGGTGGAGGTATGTGCAACTGTGGAATTTGGATTCTTTCTCTCCCTTTGGCGTTGGCTTGCCATGCTCATTCATCCACCTTCCCTAGATTCCTAGCGGTGGGCCTCGGATCTCCTGCTTACCGCTGCTTGCCTGTCTACACCACAAGCAAACAGTACACTCGCATAAGACACAGCCACAGGCCTCCAGCCTCCTCAGCCAGTATAAGTGTGCCTTCGACCAACCTGAGCTGGAACAGGAGCGTCTCCTGGGAGCTAGCGCCTTGGAAGGGGCGGGAGAAAGTTCTTTCCTTCCTCCTGTGCCACATGATTTTGTGTTCAGCTCCTCGGCGCTCAACTTCATGTGCCGTCGTGATGCTGCTACTATGTTTCCGGATCACACTGAGTGGTCCAAGGGCAGATGCCTGGCCCCAGGAAAAGCAACCTGTAGGCAAAAGAGAGATGCAAAGACCAGAGCTAGCCTCGTGAATTTGAGAAAGTGAGGACAGCTTGTAGGACTGCTGTGAGGAAGTGAGGAAGCCACTAAGAAGGGAGAGGTGAAGGCAGCAGGTATGCCGAAGACACGTGTCCTGGCTGTGGCGTGCATTGCTAAGTGCCTCCCGGTGTCCTTTACCCCCAGTGCTGACAAGTGTTTAGCTGCCTCTTGCTGCTTGAGAGGTGTGGAAGGATTGAAATGTCAGTGGTATAAAGTGTCCTGTCAAGGCTGACCTCAGAGCTGAAGTCAGCGATGCCAAAATGGATGGGGGTGGTGGGGATACATGCACTGGGCTCTCCAAGCGCCCATATGGGTGGGCTTCAGGACACCCCTGGACCATCTCCTCCTCTTTTCATCCTTAAACACCCGTGTTCTGTTAGTTTTGGTTTATATGCAAACATGTTTTTGTCGTAATCCCAGGGGTGGGATACGGGGGGGGGGGGGGAGGCTGCTCCAGTTTGTCCACAGCTGATAACTGCCTCCTGAGAGGGCACGTGATGTTTGTCAGCTGGGAACTACCTCATGTGGGACTGTGGTCTTTGTTAGTGGGGATAAAAGCCAGACCCAGGTAGAGAGAGAGAGAGACTGGGGGCTCCAAAAAAAGAAGAAGGCTGCTGATGCTTCCTCCCGAGGCTTCCGGTTGCTGTTGATGCGGGCTTGATGAGAAGAAGTTGAAGATAGCCTGAAATGGAGATTGGGCTTGCCCCAAGGAACCTGACCATCCTAAACAGCAGGAAGTAGCTAAGGAAAACTACACCCCCTCTCCCAACTAACCTTTTTTCTCTCCTACTTGTTTAGTGTCGGGGTGTTGGGAGGGATTGGGGTGGAGAAGGGAGAAAGAGGTATAAGGAACCCAAAATAAAAATAGATCTTAAAAGTACACCTACACACCCGCTCGGAGGTTTCTCAGGGCAGGTGGCCACCTGATTAAAAGCGACATTTCTGTCTCTTAGGTATGGCCACATGAGCAGAATCTGATCAGTGAGTGGTGATCAGCACTGGTGAGGCCACTTCCTCCTCCAAGCTTTGAAGCAACTGCTGATCAACCAGGCCTTCCCTCTCCTCTCCTTCAGGCTGGATGACACACACATATGGTGAATTAGTTATTGTCCTTATGGCAGGCAAAACACCTGATGAAAAGAAGCCCAGAAAAGGAAGAGCTGGCCAGGTTCATAGGTCAAGGGGATGCTGTCGGTCCTGGAGGTATGAAGCGGGGTGTGTGAGTGGCTGGTCACATTGTGTCCAGAGTCAGGGAGCCAAGAGGAATGAGCGTGAGAGTTCTGGTGCTCGATCTTTTTTTTCTTCTTTAAGAGCCTGGGACACTAGACCAGTGGATGGCCCCTCCCACATTCAGGCTGGGTCTTTGTCCTGAGTTTACCCCTCTGGAGACATCCTCAGTCATGCCCGTTGTCTAGATGATTCTAAACCCAGCGAGGCTCACAACGAAGAGTCAAATCACAGATAGCGGAGATGAGGAAAACAGTGGGGCCAGCAGTGACAGTGAGTGAGGGAAACCAGATGTTTGTATCCAAGGGACCTCTGGGAACCAGGCTTCCTCAAGTGCCACCAACTGAGCCTGTGCTATTTCTCTCTCTCTCTCTGCCCCCCCTCTCCTGTGTGTGTGTGTGTGTGTGTGTGTGTGTGTGTGTGTGTGTATTTTAAGATAGGATCTTTCTAGTTGTTGTCCTGGAATTTGCTACGTAGACCAGGTTAGCATCAAACTCATAGAGAGCTGGTTGCTTTTGCCTCCCCAACTGCTGAGATTAAAGAAATAAATTGCCGTGCCCTGGAAAGTGTATAACTCATTTAAGACTTGTATTATCTTTTTGTTTGTTTTTTCTTTAGAGATGTGTTTATTTTTATGTGCAGTGGTGTTCTGCTTGAATGGGGGAGGGTGCCAGAACCTTTGGAACTGGAGCTACAGTGGTGAGCTGCCGTGTGGGTGCTGGGAGTTGAACCTGGGTCCTCTGGAAGAGCAGCCAGGGCTCCTAACTGCTGAGTCATCTCTCCAGCCCCACGGAGACTCTTTCTTATGGCAGCTTGTCAGTGACACTTACACTCTTGCCTTCTTATCCCTTTAAAATGTCACAAATGAGTCCACCTATATTATGGAAGATTTTACTGTCTTCTGAGCTTGAATTCCAAAAGACTATGGAAGTCTAGGCTGTGTATACGTTTACTGATAACAACAGAGAGACGCGGAATCCAGGATTCGGTTTAGGGTCAGCGTGCAGGAAGGGAGGGAAGGGTTGTGACCGAGTCAGCAGGTTTAGGGGCCTGCACCAAGGCTTTGCTGGCATCTCCCTGTTCAAATGTGAGGAGTTGGTTAATCTCTCTGGCTCTGGATGGCAGGGCTCGGGGTGTGGTCCTAAATAGGGTCTCAGTCTGGAGGCTGTGTCTTAATCTGTCTTCTCCTGCTGTTACGGGGTAGTTTATAAAGAGAGAGATTTATTTAGCTTCCCTTTTAGAAGCTGGGAGTCCAGGAGTGTGGCACCAGCACCTTTCCTCTGGCAAGGGCCTTTTCGATACAGCTTAGCATGGCAGAGGGCTTCCTGGGATAAGACAGGGCAAGCCTGCTGGCTTGGATCTCTCTCTCTCTCTCTCTCTCTCTCTCTCTCTCTCTCTCTCTCTCTCTCTATCTCTTTCTCTCTCTCCTCTAGAGACCTATGCTTCTCATGAGGGCCCCACGCTCACAATTTTATCAAATCTATCTTTCTTAAGGCTCCACCTTCAAATACCAATAACATGAGTTTGGGGTTTAAGTTTCCAAGCCAAGAATTCAGGGACGTGGGAGGGGGGTGGACACATTCAAACTGTAGTGAGCATCAAGAAATTAATACTGGACTCCACTGTTTCCAAGGGAATACTAGGACCTGTTCTAACGAAGATTTCAAAGCTGTCCCCAGGGCTGGGCTATAGTTCAGTTGGTAGAGTGCTTGCCTAGCACGCATGAAGCCCTGTGTTTGCTCCCTACAGCTATGTAAGACAGGGCATGGTGGCGCATAGCTAAAATCCCAGTACTTGGGAGACAGAGGCAGGAAAGTTAGACATCTATGGTCCTCCTGGTTTATGCAGTGAGCTTGAAGCCAGTCTGGGTTATCTGAGACCCAGTGTTCAGCATGTATATTTTTTCCCCTCTTCACAGGCAATCTGACCAAACTGTCCATTTGCTCCTTCATTCAACCCTTTGTTTGTTTGTTTGGTTGGTTGGTTTTTCCAGACAGAGTTTCTCTGTGTTAGCCTTGGCTGTCCTGGACCTGCACTGTAGACCAGGCTGGCCTCGAACTCACAGCGATCCGCCTGCCTCTGCCTCCCGTGTACTGGGATTAAAGGCGTGCGCCACCACCACCTGGCTTCAAAAATGGGTGGCTTCTCCTGTGTGCTGTAACTACAGGGATGACTCAGACCCAGCCTTTTTTTTTCCCCAGGAGTTCAGTCTGCTGAACTCACCCCCAGGTGCCCTAAGTATAAAACAAAGGCATATAAAACAAAAGAGTTGTACCAAGATGCTGTACCACACTAGGAAGAGCAGTTACCTTAGCCTCAGTATGGCACTTACCAGCAAGAGACACAGGGATGGAGCACAGAGGGGTGATGATGATGCAGTCACCTGGGAGCCGAGCATCACCTGAGCGGAAGTGGCCGGCAGGGACAGAAGCTGGGAAAGAGAGAGAGGTTCAGGATGTGGTTGGAGGACACTTATGAATAAAAAAGTCACAGAAGCCACACAATGAGGTCGTGATGTTTCTCCCATTCCTTGTCCCAAGGTGCTGGGCCAAGATCAGTGCCCAGAACTCCTAAGTGGCCCTGACCACACAGGGCGGCCACACACACCATTTCCCATGGAGAATACTGCAGGGGATTGACCTCAACTGGGAGCACCAGAGAACAAGCTAGTGGCGAAGAACAAACGTGCAGTACCAATTCTGTTTTATGGCCTTATCTGATGCTCGAACACGTAGAGAGGGCACCGGGTCATCTCTGGTGCAACGGGGGCATAAATCAAGCAGCACCCTGCTTCCTGAGGCCCTTGCCAGGGAAGACCGGACCTGCCCCGCTCTAGCCGAGATCAATTGCTGGCCATTTCTCTCCTTGTCCCGGTTACTTCCACAGGCTGGTGCAGGCCTGGCCCCAGAAGCAGCTCTCAGACTGTGTCTGTGACAGTGTGCAGAGCCCCGCTTGGACAGGCCAGAGGCAACAGAGCTACACAGAGGGGATAGAAGGAGGGTTATCACAGCGGGAAGAGCTACTGTTGTGTAGGCTGCCAGCCAGCCCAAGCCTCAGGGATCTGGAGCTCGGCAAAGTTGAATGGCTGGCCTAGGACCACCCCCGCCTAGGAATTGTTGGAGCCCTAAATCCAAATCCAGTTCAGCTGAGTTCTAAAACAACTGAAAAGAGATAGCCGACCTAAGGTAGGTTTTTTGTTTGTTTTGTTTGTTTTGTTTTGTTTTATTCCAGTCCAATTCAATCCCACGCCTTTAATCCCAGCACTTGGGAGGCAGAGGCAGGTGGATCACTGTGAGTTCGAGGCCAGCCTGGACTACAAAGTGAGTCCAGGACAGTCAAGGCTACACAGAGAAACCCTGTATCGGAAAAAAAAAAAAAACAACAAAAACAAAAACAAAACAAAACAAAACAAAAAAACCAAAAAAACAAACAAACAAAAAACCCCAAATCAAATTCTGACTTTTCCACCTCCTACCTGTGTGACCCCAAAGCAAGCCACCGAACCTCAGAAGCCTCCGTTTTTCTCATCTGCAGCATGGGGGAAAACAGAACCCATCTGACCCGGGACCCTGCTGTGAAGATTGAGACTACTTATGTAAAGTAGCTGGAAGTGCTCTGCAAGTGCTACGGTTAGCACCATCTCTGCCATCCACGTTCTCGGTTCTCTCACCTCTTTTCCCTACCACAGTCAAGCGGTGCCCGGAAGGGTCTGCCAGCACCAGAGGAGCAGTGTGTCTCTGGAGAGTGAACTGGAGAGTGAAGGGAACTGCACAAAACAGAGGCAAAAAGCAACCGGGGACCAGATCCCGCAAGAGCGCTTTGGAAACCGGAAATAGGATTTACACCGCAGAGATGGGTCCTGATCCACTGCGCAGTCTTACGCAGATGGACGCCATGACCTGGCGCGTGCTCCAGGCCAGGCTCTGCTGTAAGGCACGGGAGGCTAGCGAGGTAGCCTGTGAGGTCCAACTTCCGGTGCGAGGAATGGAAGAGGGTCGTGGGAAGTTGGAAGGTTGAGGAAGATCATAGATAGTTTCTTTTCCAACCCTCAGGCTGCTAGGCAGGTAGATGCCAGCAGCCGGCGGGCTAGACAACAGCAGACTGAAGAGGAGAAGTGAGGTTAAGTGTAAGATACCTCTTAGGAGTCACTTGAAAGGGGCGGGAAGAGCGGCACAAACAGCCAGATCTTTGAGGCTCACTCCAGGCGATGTTGGCGCACACCTTTAATCCCAGCACTTGGGAGGCAGAGGCAAGTAGATCACTGTGAGTTCAAGGCCAGCCTGGTCTATAAAGTGAGTCCAGGACAGCCAAGGCTATACAGAGAAACCCTGTCTCAAAAACAAACAAACAAACAAACAAAACCTCACTCTGTCTCTGTCTGTTCTTCTCTCTCTCTCTCTCTCTCTCTCTCTCCCTCCCTCCCTCCCTCCCTCCCTCCCTCCCTCTCTCTTGAGACCATTTACAAACAGGACTGTTTCGGTAGAGTGGAGTCTGAAGATGGAGGGCAGAGAGAACTTTCACCTTCTCTAGGTGACGCTGACCTCCAGCAGACAGGAGGCACGGATGCTTAATCGTCATTGTTAGCCTGACAGGATCTGGAGTCACCTAGGAGACACACACCTGGCTGTGTGTGTGTGAAGTTTCTAGGTTGGGTTTACTGAAGTGGGAAGATCTACCCCGAGTGTGGGCAGCGCCATTCCGCAGGGCGGGGTCCCCTGCTGGCTAAAAGGGAAAGTGAAACATCAGCTTTCCTCTTTCTGCTTCCTGACTGTGGGATGTCTCTGTCTGTTGCCTCGCCTTCCACAAGCTGGACCCTTCAGCTGGGAGCCCAAATTACCCTTCGCTCCTTAACTTGCTTTTGCCAAATGTTTTGGCAAAGCAACAAGAAAAGCACCCTGGCACAGGGATTATGTGCAAAGATGCAGAGGCTAGCTCTGAACCTTTGTCCTGTATGAAAGGGAGGTGGGGACATTCGGGGATGAGCTGGGAATAAATGTCAAGCCATTCCTCCCCAAAAGCTTGTTTCTATGAAGGATACCAAAGGGAAGGGATTCTGACATAGGACGGGCCATGGTTGAAAAGAGGAAAGGATTATGTATGTATGTATGTATTATGTATGTGTGTATGGATTAGGTCCGGTCCAGGCTCATGTATGGTCGACAAGTATATCCAGAGTCTACCAAAGCCAGTCCAATCTAGTTGAGAGACAGAGTATGTGTGCCTTATAAATCTAAAGGTGTGTGTGTGTGTGTGTGTGTGTGTTATATGTCCATGTGGTGTGTCTGTCTATCTTTCTTTCTGGGTGTGTGTCTGTGAGATTTGTATGTGTGTTTTTGTGTGAGTATCTCTCCCTTTCTCTCTGTCTGTCTGTCTCCCTCCTTCCCTCCCCATTTCCTCCCCCCTCCCCGCCCCCCCCCCCCCCCCCCGTGTGTGCGCGCGCGCCTCTTGGCCACAGGAATAGCGGGTTCCCAAGCAGCTGTACAATTCTATCCCATCAGTGGTGATTTGGTGAATGGCACGGATATGGGAAGCACAGAGGGATGGGGCCTCAGGAATCCTAGACACTCAGAAGACACTGAATTCCTACAGGTCTCAGGGACAGGGCTGCAATAAAGTGTCTGCCAACAAACAGCACATGACGTCACCTGTAGCTGTCCTGGTTTCATTCTATGTCTGCAATAAAACATTCTGACCAAAAGCAACTTAGGGCAGGAAGGGGTTTATTCCATCTTATACTTCCTGGACTCAGCCCGCCATTGAGGGAGGTCAGGGCAGGGACTTAGGCAGGAACCTGAAGGCAGGACTGCTTGCTGCTATTCCGTGCAGTGTGGTCTCTGACCCACTCACAGTCAGGGCCACCTGAGTAGGGAATGGTACCTCCCATGGCGAGCTGGGCCCACCCACATCAGCTAACCGTCAAGCAGTCCCTCACAGACACGCATGCACACACATCGACCAGACAAAGACAATCACTCAACTGAAAAGCCTCTTTCAGGCGACTCTAGGTTGCATCAAGCTGAGAGCTAATGTTGACTAGGACAATAACCCAGGAGCCGATGATGAATTTTAGGGAGCTGGATTGGCTGGGTTGGGGTTGGGGGAGTGAACACTGCTGCACCTCATCAGAAGATAATCAACACACTCACCTTAGGTCGTCTGAGAAACATTTGATGAGGGGCCTTTTGGAAAGCTGTGGGCAGAGTTTAGGAAAACCATAGGTAGTACAGAGCCCTTGACTGGGAGGAAAAGGCTGCTGCCATCCTTGAGGCTGAAGGTCAGAGAGAAATGTGAGCAATCGCCTCACTTCTGGTGCCCTTCATGGAAAAGGCCACCAACAAGGGCAGCGCTCTTTAAAAAAGAAAACTATTTGGGGTGTTTAGGCCTCAACTTCCAACCTCCCAACCCTAAGTAGAAGAGAGAAGGACGGTGGGGGGAGGGGGGGTCCCTTTATTTCTCCCGGCTGTTTAGGTTCGAAGGGTCTTTGGGGCTATATACAAATCTCTTCTTCAAGCCACTGCACCCCAAAGCGTTTCTCTCCATCTGTCTGCTCCAAACCGCCACACCATCCGTCTTTGTTCTCTTCAAATGGCTGCACAGCACGCACCAACACGCCACAGCACGCACCAACACGACGCACCACACCACGCTCGCTGGGCTCTCCTCTCATCTATATCCTCGGAGCCCTAGACCATGCCCCTCCCCGGCTGGCAAAAGTCACGCCCTAGCATGAGACAATTAACAGCTGTGGACAATATGAAACAGCTCCAACTGAAATCCCAAAGTTGGGAATTAAAACAAAAACATATTTACATAGCACAACTGTTTTACAAAGAAACCAAAAACTTCCATTACAAACAAGAGCTGAAATCTTCAACTGGAGCAGGCAATAGCCCAAGGCAGCTTTGCAGAGACAAGTCAAGGAATGGATACCCCTGCTCCCCAGCTCCCCCGCCCCCCATCCCGCCAGTTCTGCAGTTTCTTCTTAGTGCTTCAATTGGCTAACCCCAGCTGAGAGCCTGAGGGTAAGGGTTCACTGATGAGGTGCCTCAAGGCCAGCTGCTTGGTTCCTGGAGGAAAGTGGGTGATGACAGTGGTCTTTGTGGGCGCGTGTTAGTGATGCTTTACATCGCTGTTACTAAACCCCAGCCACTTAAACAAGCATGTAGGTACTGCTCAGGGTTTGAGGGAACAGTCTGTCGTGGTGAGGAGTCCTGCAGGCAGGAATAGCTTGTGCCTGTGGTGGCTGGAGGGTGAAGCCGCTTGCTCCCCCTTTCGGTGGAGCAGAAAGTAGAGAACAGACAGGAAGTGGAATCAGGCTTCTTGTGACCCTCTTCCTCTGGCGGAGGCTCCACTTCCGGGGTTAGATTCCACAACTTCTCAGAGCGCTGCCTCTATTTAGAGAGTGTCTGACCATATGAGCTTCCTGGTCCTCCAAAATGTGAGCTGCGGGATAATACAATGTGGTTGGTTAAGACATTAACTTTGGGGGCTGGAGAGATGGCTCAGAGGTTAAGAGCCCTGGCTGCTCTTCCAGAGGTCCTGAGTTCAATTCCCAGCAACCACATGGTGGCTCCCAACCATCTGTAATGAGATCTGGTGCCCTCTTCTGGTGCACAGGTGTACACTGTATAAACAAACAAACAAACAAACAAGACACTAACCCTGCTTTGTAACAGCAGGAAACTCACAGAGCAGCAGTTATCATCATAGACCTTTAAATACATTAGGGACTCTGCAAACTGCAGCTGACTGCATTAAGGAGGCAGGAGATGACGACTGAGACTGAGAAATGCCAACGGGTGGTGGCTCCGGGCCCAGTATCTATGTCTGTGGATGTGGAGGGAAGAGCCATCTCCAGATGACACACAATCTCACGACACAAGCATGTGGCTACGGCTCCCCTCACGGGAATACAAAGCAGGGCCCAGAGTCAGGGCACTGGTGCTGCCTCAAGGAGGGTGGCGAATGGCAAGAGGTGATCTAGGAACATGAAGTGTGGGTGATAGCTCCCGCGTGGAGCAGAGGTGCCATCCTCCAGGCAGTGTGGGCGATGGCTTGTGCAGCCCTGACTGCTCCAGACAGTCCAGGAAGCCATGATGATGCTGGGAGTAGGGGGGAGGGTGGGGGGGGGGAGAGAGAGAAAGAAAGCATCCCGTAAAGGTTCTGAGCCCTGTAGTTACTTGGATTGGTAGTGTGCAGCCTTTGGGTGTCCTAGACTCGCTTTGTAGACCAGGCTGGCCTCGAACTCACAAAGATTCACCTGCCTCTGCCTCCCCAAGTGCTGGGATTACAGGCATGCGCCGCTGTACCCAACCCAGAGGTTATTGAATTAAAATAAAGTCATTATCCCAAGACAACTGACAGGATACAACAGAGGACAACGTGAGGAGACACAGGGCACAGAAAGATATAGCTAAACCAAGGAAAGGGGACTTCGGCAAATCTTATCCTCATAGTCTGCTAGGGGAACCAACCCTGAGACACCGTGACCTCACTGGTGGAGGCCCGGGCAAGCTCTACCTCCTGCTGCTCTGCACGCTATGCAGGCAGTCAGGGAGCTTGGGGATGTAGGGTGTGGGAAGGGCCGGCCATGATGGAGCAGGAAGAGGCAGCCGCACTGGAGGAGGGAGAGGCGCATCCCTTACGTGGCTGACCACGCGGCTGCAGGCCTCCACAGACAACAGCTGTGGCTGGCGGGAGCAGCTGTGCGAGAAACTGGCTCGGAAGGAAGGATGAACGCTGCAGGGAGGATGTGGAAGGCCCTGGGGTCAGCAAAACGGCAGAGGCTGCTGTGGGAACAGATTTGTTATTTTAGCATAAGTGAGAGAGAAGAGAGAGCCTGGGGACCAATAAAACTTGCTGGGAACACTTTGTAGGGGGCGGGAGCGAATAGGATGACTCAGTCTTATCCACAGACTCTCGCAGATGGCCCCAATTCCTGCCCCCTCTCCCCCTCTCTCCCTCTCCCCCTCCCTCAGCAGTCAAGGCGACCAGCGGCTGGCAGGAGCACCCCCTTGTCTGTCTCTCCCATCTCCTCAGGCGGCACTGCTCAAAGTCACCATGCCCTATCTGTTTCTGTAGAGTGACTTCAGACCTCAAGCTTCCAGGGAGGGGAGTTCTTCCCATGGGGGGTGGGGGCGGGGGGGGGGGGGGGAGGAACCTTGGATCCTGTTTAGATCAGAGTGGGAAAAAAAGCTCCTGTGTGAGGGGAAGGAGGTGCCTTGGGATTTGGGAACAAACGCTATGAAGGAAGAAAAGGAAGAGCAGAGACACGTGTGGGCACCGTTGAAGATCTGTGGGTGATGGCAAGTGTACACGACGTAATAAAAGACTGGGCTTGAAAAACCAAAAACCAAACCAAACCAAACCAACCAACCAACAACCAACCAACCAAACAAACAAACAAAAGAAAAACAAAAGACTGAGCTTAAGGGAGGCCTGGGTCGAACTATGGTTTCTACAATGTATCCTCAAAGCCTGGCCTGAAATGACACACATCTCCAGAGTCTTTTTTTCTTCTTTCTTTTTAAAGACTGGCTAGCGTTGAATTAGTAAAACTCCTGCCTCAGTTTCCCCCGCTCTGTGATCACAGGCATGAGCCACCAGATCTCTCTTTAGGAAAACATCCAGCTGAATCACTGGGTGGGTGAGGAGCTGGGTGTGCCTGCGGACTGCTGGCTCATGTCTGTGATGGCTTTCCAGCATTCCAGTGTGCCTGCCTGTCAGTTCCCGACACTCCAGCGCTCTGTGACCCCATAGCGCGAGAACCCCAAACAACATTCATGCTGCTCAGAGACCTTTGGTTTGGAGAGAGCTTGGCAGGGACAGCTTGACTGAATTCCGTTCGGTGTTGTGGGGGACAGATGTGATCATCTGGAGGTCCTGGCCCTTGCAAGTCTGGTGGAGGTGGAGGCCAGGACCTTAGCTGGAGCTGAGCCAGACCCTAGAGGTGGCCTTTCTGGGTAGCCTGGACTTTTTCATAATGACTGAATCCCATGGGTAGGTGTCCTCAGTGTGGGAGCCAGATGGATGTTTGGATAATAGCCTTTGAAGTACTAATGCACTGTGGCCTACATTTTACTCATTAGCCACTCACTGGGGGTCTGTCCGTCTGTAAAGGGGACGGGACTAGAAGCCAGGCTTTATTAGATGGAATATAAAAATAACGTAGACATGAATTAAAACTATACCCCTCGAGGTCTCTCTGGTTGTCTCTACATTTCTAAGAAGCTGGGTACTTTTCCAGAATGACAGAGAAGTAAGGGATGGGAGAGACGGCTCAGGGGCTAAGAGTATGTACTCTTGCAGAGGCCCTGAGCTTGGTGAGCTTGGTGCCCAGTACACTGATCTGCTCACAGCTCCCTATAGCTCCAGATCCAGAGAGTTTAGCGCCCTCTCCTTAGACTTCTTTCACTGCTGAGCCATGCCCCCCTGCCTCTCCTTATGTGTTCTGGAAGCTGAGAGTTTCTAAAAGTTCTGTGCGTGCAGCTAGCGTCTCTTACTTCAACCCGTGCCTCTTTCGTTTCGCATAATGACTTGGCATTCAGTTCTACTTTGTTTTCACATGAGTACGGGTCATGGTCATCAAGCTCTGGTCTCTTCATCGTTGGCAAGACCTCAAAGTGTTGTTTGGTTTGGTTTAGGCTCGAAGTCCTGTTATCTGCTAAGGAAATAGGATGGAAGAACCGAATCTCCCCCATGGTGCTGGAGAAAAGTCTCTAAAAACAGCGGCCCATATACAAAGTCATGAATTTTACACATTAACTCATCATAGTCAGTAACAATAGATACACACATATGCCTGTACACGCAAGAAGACACATCTACAAAACAACCAGTGTCCCTGAAGGCTGGAGTCCCCCCCCCTCCCCAACACCTACCCCCACCACACCCCCTCCCCAACAGAGTGACAGGCAGAGCTCACCAGACAAAGGAACTCAGAGATGGTCAAGAGTGGCTTGAGAGAGGGAGAGGAGGGTGGCATAGGAGGATGTAGGTAGGACTGGCTCAGGTCGCAGCAAGTGATGCTCTTTTATTCTCAATGTGGTGGGGAGCTGTGGAAGGCTGTAAGCAGGATGGGGTAGTGCGCTCTCTCTCTCTCTCTCTCTCTCTCTCTCTCTCTCTCTCTCTCTCTCTCTCTCTCTTTCTCTCTCTCTCTCTCTCTCTCTCTGTGTGTGTGTGTGTGTGTGTGTGTGTGTGTGTGTGTGTGTGTGTTTAAAAGGTTATTCTCCATTTGGTATGAAAAGTGGGTTGTGGGAGGCAGGAAAAGGGCCAGAGAGGGTCAGGAGAACGCAGCTGTGGTCCGTGCAGAAGGTGATGACCACAGCATCCAGGTGATGGAGATGGGGAGAAGGGAGCGGGTTCTGGAAGGGTTCCAGTGTGGCCTCACCAGAGCCGGCTTCTGGGGAAGAATGAAAGAGAAATCAGGAGAGTGGTTTCCAGGTTTGTGGATTAAAGAGCTTTGTAGACAGAGTTGTGCTGTGCACTCAGATTTCCTTTGATGGAGACACACAGGGCTGGAGTACGGCTCTGGGTTAGTACATTTACCTAGTAGGCTGAGGTCTGCTCCCCAACACCTTCATAGACAAAAAAGTAGAGACACTTAGAGGGAGTGGAATGGAGCAGGTGCGAAACTAGACGCTTATTTTTTTTTTTAGCTAATTAAGTCCAAATTGCTTGTTTAATACTCCACCCCTAAAGTTAAGATGCCAAATAGGTAGTTGCTTGAGAGCCTGGTGCTCAGCAGGAGACAGGAAGCCATTGGCAAATAGATGCTAAGAGCCCAGCGACTGTACAAGGTGACCTAGAGAGGAAATGCTTGGGAAGGGATTTCGGGGTACGGGTCTTAAATTCCTTTCTATTGCTGTAATGAAGCACCGGCCAAAACCAACTGCAGGATTTATTCCAGTCCATCATGAAGGGAAGCCAGCAGGAGCTCAAGGCTGGAATCCGGAGGCAGGAGCTGAAGCAGAGGCCACACGGGGTGGGGTGGAGGTGGGGGTGGGGGTGCTGCTCACTGGCTTTCCCCTTGTGGCTTGCTCAGCCTGCTTTCTTACACAACTGACGACCATCTGCCCAGGATTGGCACCACTCACATCAAGCATTAATTAAAAAGAAAAAAGAAAAAAAAAGGCTGGCCGTGGTGGCGCATGACTTTAATCCCAGCACTCAGGAGGCAGAGGCAGGCATATCGTTGTGAGTTCGAGGCCAGCCTGATCTACAAAGTGAGTCCAGGACAGCCAGGGCTACACAGAGAAACCTTGTCTTGAAAACCAACCAAACAAACAGGGGTCCTGAGTTCAATTCCCAGCAACCACACAGTGGCTCATAGCCATCTATAATGTGATCTGATGCCCTCTTCTGGCCTGCAGGTGTACATGCAAGTAGAATGCTAAATAACAAACAAACAAACAAACAAATAAATAAATCTCTTTGAAAAAGAAAAACAAACAAAAAAATCTTAGAAGTCCCAGTGAAGGCCAGCCTCGAAGAGGCCTGGAGGTTGGTCTTGCAGGCTGGGGGCTGGAAGGGCTGCTGCTAATACACTACAGGGAAGTGTGGTCAGCTGACAGGAAGACCAAGGGGGTCTCTGCATCATCCCCTTCTTGCTTGCCTCACCCATCACAAGCTTCCTGAGAAGTCTTTCTTCTCCCTTTGCCTCTGGTGGACTGTGCTGCTCTGAATAGGGGTGGCCTGATGGAGGGCTCAGAGCAACTGCCTCCAGGCTTTGTAGGCTGCTCAAAAGGAGAAAAGCTCTACAATGAAATCTGCAAGACCAGAGGAAACGGGACTCTGGGGAATCAAGACCAAGAGACTCCTGAGAACCCTGTCTGCTGGCCTTTGGGACGATAAAAAGAATGGCTCTTGCTTCTCTCCCTAAAACTACGTATAATCCCACGGCCCCCAGGAGGAACATTCCAGCAAGCTCACCGTATAGACAGAGAACCAGGTAGATTTTTCTAGAAGGTTCTAAGAAAGGAGGATGGTAGTGGTCCTCTCTACCTTTGAGCACCTACAGTGAATCCCTGGGGTGGCATGGGCTGGAGGAAGGGCATCAGGACCCGTTTCTCGAAGAGGAGGAACCTCAAACAGTTGTGCTGGGTGACGATAGGTGCGTGGACTCTAAGTGGGACCAGAATGGGGGTGGTGTGGGGCTTTTACAGCCTCCAAATCCAACCTTGGGCTTGAGTTTAGTCTGCTGTTCCCTGGGGAGTGGTGCCCATAGGCAACCATGAGGCAGAGAAGCAGAGATGGCTGGCCAGGAGGATGCTAAGTTGAAGCTGAAATATGAGACACAGAGGGAAAGAAACTAGATATTGCAGTTACTGCAGTTGTTTGGGTCAACGTCTGGCCTACTTGTCCTTAGTAGGTCCATTAAATAAAGTACTTGTGAAATGTAAAAACATGAGGCGTATTCAGTACACCACATTTTATTTTATTTTTAATCGTGTGTGTGTGTGTGTGTGTGTGTGTGTGTGTGTGTGTGTGTTTGTGCACACGAGTGCATGTGCCCACTGAGGCCAGAAGAGGGCATCAGGAGCCCTGGAGCTGGAGTTACAGGCAGCCATGAGCCTCCCAACATGGGTGCTTTGCAAGTGCTGTACACATTCTTAACTGTTGAGTCATCTCGTCAGCCTGAAATTTGGCCACATCGAGAGAAAAGGAACAAATAAAGAGGCCCAGTGGCCCCCATAAATCCAGCTTCAAGGTCCTGCCATGAGGCTAAGGTTTAAAGAGAGGGAAAGAGGTATGCATGCCTAAGCAGGGCCTGGTCAGAGTGTGGCCCTGCCCATCACTGAACCCAACATGACTTCAGCCTTAGTCTGCCTTCCAAGGACCATCTGACAAGTTCCCAGAACTATGTGAAATCTCTTCCCGAGAGATGAACTTTTAGGCTTTCCGCTCTTCCAGCTTGAGATTCCAGGGAAATGTCAGCTTCTTGGGGTCCCTTGTGCCAGCAGTCTAAAGCTGAAGGGAGGCCACCGGTGCCTCTACTATACCCTTTTCCTACCTGGCCAGTCACTGCTGTAACTAACTACACAGTAGCCGACAGCCCTACTCCTGGGTTCCGTCTCCTCCAGGCACCCCATCCCAATGCCCAGCTGATTAAAACTTCCAAGAAATCATCCCACTTCCCCCCAGTTAATACTGCCAGGGCAATCGTAATTTGTTTGTGTTTCCAGATGTCAAAAAACCCCTTATTCAGAAATGCTTAGCCGGGCTCTTTCACTTCCTCACGGGGCAGATGCTACTGCCTCCCACTGGTCTGCCCAAATCTCTGCTCTGGAGTCATGTTCATCCGGGTGGAGGTGGCGGGGGGGGGGGGGGGGGAGCAGGGGTAGGAGTTGGGGTGGAGATCAGTGACTCCTCCTTCTTCATCAGTCTAAGGCTCTCCCAACTGAGCTATTTCGGCTTTGAACTCCTCTATGTGTCCTGACGATGTCTGAACTACCAGGAGACAAGAACACGCCTTTCTCTGGGATGGTTACGAATGGGCTAGCGAAGGTGTGGGAACACAAACCCAAAACAGGAAGGGATTCCATGGTCCCACCCCAACCATCCCCTGGAAGCCCAAACAAGGAAGTGACACCCAGAGCTTTCTGGGCTTCTGCAGAGAAAGAAACTACCTTGGGGTTGAGGGCGGTCACTGGACTTCTTTGGGCAGTAGGTCTTCCTCTGGAGGCTGGGGAGGGGGAGAGGGAGAGGGAAGGGCATGTGCTCCCAGAAACTGGAGAATGAAGAGAGAATATAACAGACGTGGGACATGTGTGGTGGGACAGGGCTTGCCCAGCACAAAGTCCTCACTTTCATCCCTAACGCTGAAGGCGGGGCGGGGATGGAACAGAGAGATTACACATAATATGTTCCCAACAAATGCTAATTACCATTGTGAATAAAAGGTACACTGGCTGGTTAAAAGGGGGATTCTGGAACCATAAAACACTTGATGTCTGGCACACAGACAGTCTGTAAGTCTCTGAGATCTTGGAAGAGATCCCTGGGGGAGGGGAAAGAGGCTTGGGCAAGAATCCCAAAGAAGTTCTTATCAAACACTGTCTCCCTCTCCTCATTCCTCCCTGGACTTGGGAAATCAGGAGAGAGCAAATTCATCTCCCACAACAGAGGGAAACTGAGGCAACCTCATTCTGGTCTTTCCATCCTTTCTACCTGGCTGCACATTCCGCTCTGGATTCTCAGTTTTGATAAGTAGGCAGGGCTGGTGAGGGAGGGGTCTTCTGGACTTAAGAATTTCCATTTCCTATAGTTAGAGGCAAAAGTGTGTTTGTTGCTACCAACATATCACCCCCATCTAACCTACTCACAGGCTACATTCTGAACTCAGTTCTTTTTTCTTTCTTCCTCCTCTCCCCCTTTCTTTTCCTTTCCTTCGTTTTCTCTTGTTTAACCATCACCAGAAAGGTCAAGGCCCACAGTCAGTTTTGAGTTCTTTAAATTTTTTTAGATGTATTTTATTTTACTTTATCTTATTTTGCATGTTTAAGCGTTTGCAGGCAAGTATGCATATATACCACATAAGTACCTGGTGCCCTCGGAGGTCAGAAGAGAATGTTGGGTCCTTGAATCCCCTGGAACTGGAGTTTCTGATGGTTCTGAAGCATAAAAATTAATCTCACTGGTCGAGAATAAGACTGCTACCACAATTTTTGATCCAAATTATAGGCAAGCTTTAATGAAATACTGGCCAAGATGAAGGACTCTGGCCAGGTCCATCCTGGGGTTCCTGAAAAATGGCCATGAGTCCCATTTTGCCAAGGTTTATAAAAGGCAAACCCATAAGGCCATGTATTTCCCACTAGGTCCAGTCAGGGGGAGTTTATATCCTGATGTACTTCCTGTCCACGTACTTCCTGCCCACATGTGGTCTAGTACAACTGCTACAGCTGAGTCAAGCAAACTTGTTATCTCCCCATAAACAATAGCCCCATCATTTTAAGAAGTAGCTATCCTTGGGCAGGGGGCATTACAGATTAGAGGCAGGTTTTGTTTTGTTTTAATGGATCTCTTAGGCACAGTCATTAAAACTTAAAATGTAACTTTGGCTCTTACACATCGTAGGTGCTGGGAACTGAACATAGGTCCTTTGCAAGAATAGCAAGTGCTCTTGACTTGCTGAGCCATATCTCCAGCCCCAGTTTTGGACGCTATGCGTTTATATCACAGGGAGGGGCAGGCAAACATAGACCGATGTCTTAATAATCCTTTATACCTCTTTCTCCCACTTGGCTGGGGGCTGCACAAGGGCAAAAGCTGTGGTACATTTAGCTCTGTGATACCAGTAAAGTTAGAGGGTTGAGACGGCTCCTCTTCCAGCCCCGACTCGTTGAGCTAAGTATCAAATGCGGGCGCTGGACTCCATGACTTGGGAGCTGCAGACATATGGGCTTCCTGCAAGCGAAGCCCAGAATTAGCTTTATCCACCCCGCTGAAGAAAGTGAAGAGATATGTTTAATTTTCCACATGCAGTTCATTCTTAACAAAACCAGAACACAGAGCGGCAGATTAAGGTGTGACTCCCCCCCCCCCCAAAAAAAAAGAGGAAGCAAGAGGTGATACTTCCCGCTGTTTCCTCAAACTCATTATTAATGTAAGTCCTACTTCCTCCCTGAAAAGGGAAGGAGGAAGCAAGCCAGAGGGTCATACCTAAGGAGGGTCCTTGATATGGCACGATGCACCAAGTGTGCGGAAGACCATTCTGTCTAGGCACATGCTCCAGGCAAGGGCCCTGCGTTCAGTATTAGTGGATATCAGCCATTTCTTTGGTTCTTCAAATTCTAAGTCTTTGCTGGGCGTGGTGGCACAAGCCTTTAATCCCAGCACTCAGGAAGAAGAGGCAGGCAGATTGCTGTGAGTTTGAGGCCAGCCTGGTCTACAAAGTGAGTCCAGGACAGCCAGGGCTACACAGAGAAACCCCTGTCTCGAAAAACCAAAACCAACCAAACAAACAAAACCAAAACCAAAACCAAAAACTAAGTCTTTTTTTTTTCCATTTTGTTTTTCTGAGACATGGTTTCTTTGTGTAGCCTTGGCTGTCCTGGACTCACTTTGTAGACCAGGCTGACCTTGAACTCATGAAGATCCACCTGCCTCTGCCTCTCCGAGTGCTGGAATTACAGGTGTGCACCACCGCACCTCCCTTATTCTGCTTCTTTTTAGGAGAAGAACTCCCTGACCCTTAGGGAGGTAGGGAGATAGGGTCTGTTCATTTCTAGAAGACAGGACGGTGACAGGGGCCTGTCTTTGCCCATCTCTCTTGAGCTGTAGCAAGCAACAGGGACAAGTCTTTGCCATACTCTGAATCTTAAGGCAAATCTCTCAACGGTAGACTTTGTCTTTGGTAACCGATTTAAGGGGCAAAAGGCAACTCTCTCTGGCTTCTATTCTGGCAGAAGCCCCCTGTATCTAATGTTTGGGAGACAGGTAAGCTGCTAACTGCAGCAGCAGCAGCAGCAGCAGCAGCAGCAGCAACAACAACAACAACTGCAGCAGAAGCGATGGCCTCACGGGACCGATTCTGGCTGTGAGGCCACTAGTTGGTTTTCTTTGTCCCCAAAGATCCCACAAGTTAACCAAAATCCATTTTTAAAAGTTTCTCTCTTTTGATAAAATAAAAAAAAAAGGTTCTTTTTTTATCTAACCAGCCTGAGTTAGAGTCTGCAGAACACAGCCAGTTCCAGAACAGTGGACACAGAGATGAGACTGTAAGAGAAATAGCCGTTGACAGCAAACCCCAGAAAAGAGGGCGAGTCTGAGAATTGATTCTTGGGGGCCTGCTGGGACCAAAGACATCCACAACCCAGCTTTCAGCTCTGTGCTCTAGTGGGCTAAGAATGTGTGTGTGTGTGTGTGTGTGTGTGTGTGTGTGTGTGTGTGTGTGTGTAAACACCTTATTAGAGCTTCTAGCCACCCAGAAAGAGCTGCTCTTTACAAGCAAGGCTCTAAGGCCCAGGAGTCATTGCTATAGAGCAATGTGCATGACATGCAGACCCGAGGAACAGGAAAGGGTATGGATGCTTCTAACCCCACTTTAAAAACTCATATTCTAACCCCTGAGTTCAAGTGTCCACTTTTGACAGCTGTGACTGACAGCTCAGCTGTTGTGTGCAGAGGCAGGGATGAGAGAAGAGCTACTTGACTGCAGTTCGGAGTTCAGAGCCAGGAGAGGCTGGCACTAAAACAGAGCTGCCCTGTGGCGTTTAGAGCCACGGAGAGCTTCGGATGTAGCTGGAAAGTCCACCAAAGCAGAGAAGGACAAGACCAAGGGAAGTTCCAAGTTGGCTCAAGACACGCCAAGACCAAGTTCTTTGCACAAAGGAGATTTATTTGCCCCAGACAGGCAGAAACATGGGTAAGTCAAAAGCAGGAAGAGAGGCAAAAAGGGATTAAATCACATATATGGTGATTTATTGACAAAATTTAGACACTGTTGGAAAGAGACTATGAGAGCACTAGACCAAGGATGTGATCACATAACTTTTGGACTGAACTGAACTTATTAATGTGAAGATAAAGACCCTTATTTGGGTAGGTGATTTTGAGAAGCCAGAAGGTTCTTTTTGCTTGGTTTGGTGACTGAATCTTGGTCTATGGAACAAAGCTATATGATGCCATAAACTCCTGGGGTAAAATGGAAGAGAGGTTGGAATACTGTGATGTGTCTCCCTCCCACGCCCTCCTGTATTCCTCCAAGGGACCTGAGGCAGGAGAGCAAAAGAGGGGGGATTTGGGGACCTGAGGAAAGAGAGAAGCCGCTCACACTAGAAGCCTCTTGCCATCAGGAAAGCAGGGAGAGAAGCCACGTTTCCAGCTGCTCAAGGCCTCCCTTCCTTCCCTGCAGCAGTCCTGTAGGAATCTCACCAGAAACTTACCTACAGAAAGTGGACGTGGACCAAACTCTTTGTATAAACTCAGTGACTCCTGATTTTACCTTATCCACTGTGCAAGACATGGTTGGAGCCACTTCAGTTATCTCTGTCATCAAAAGTTTCATTTCATTTATCAGGGGCAGAAGAGAAAGAATAAGGTACCTTAGTAACTTGTAAAAAAAATACAACTTTGATAGTCACAGAAAGAGTAGATACGGCTAACACTAAGATAGTTGATTGCAACGCTTCCTTGTGTGTGTCTTACCCTCTAGTTCTCTCTTGAGGAGCCCTTATCCACACTGTCTCTTTGGGAGCACTGATCACTTGCATATGTATCTCTTTCTTTCTGGCTGCTTCTTTTCTCTTTATGCTTCATGGCCAAGCCTATATTAAAATGTCTCCTATATAACTCCTAATCTGTTTCAGATGGGCCAGGCTTGAAACTCTTCTGAGTCAAAGCCACAAATCTTAGTTTGGCTGGATCCCTAAAAGGTTAAGGGAACCCCTCAGGCTTCTCGGGGTGACAGCACAGAGCTGGATGTCTGTCCCATGACTGCTGACAGGCATGGAAGTCAATGCATCTGTGAAAATATTGAGAAATACATGTACTATCACTCCTGAGAGCTGCTGCCACGGTAGCAATAGTGCTGAACTGCACTTTCTGACTTCAGTGGGGGGTAACAGTTCCAGAAGTTTCATTTCACTTAAAATATTTTCCCATTATGTTCATATTTTCCTTTAAGTGTTCAAGCATACTGAACATGTTTATATGAGCCAGTTTGTCATTTTGCTAAGTCCATAGTCTCTGCCATTCCCAGGTGTGTTTATGTTGATCTATTTTTTCCCTGGTTATCATTTTCTCACCTTTTAACTTATAATTTTTATTAAGGGCTGGCCATTGTAAATGATATATTAGTGACAGGCTGAATTTTGTTGTTTTCTTTTGGAGGCTATTTAGGTTTGGGCAGGGAAGGGTTTGTGGGCTCACCATGGAAATTCTAACACTTTCTTTTAAGACTGTGCTCTGGGTTACTCTAACCCTGTGGTGGTTTGAATAAGAATGTGTGTGTCCGTCCGTCCGTCCCCCCACCCCCACCCCCCCCACCAATAGGCTCATAGATTTGAATGCCTGGTCACCAGGGAGAGGCATTCTTAGGAGGCATGGGTTTGCTGCAGGAAGTGTGTCACTGGGGGGTTGAATTTGGGTTTCAGAAGCACAAGCCAGACCCAGAATCTCTCCCACTTCCTGCTGCTTGCAGACGCAGAACCCCTTGAGTGAAGGGGATTTGTTAGAATTACTTACAGGCTGTCATCTAGCTAATGCAGCAATGGCAGGACATGAATGCAAAGTCCAAGAGTCCAGTGTTACTCAGTCCGTGGGGCTGCGTGTCTCAGGAGGTCTTCAGTAGGCCCTGGAATCCTGAGGAAGTGGGCTCTAAACGCCAGTGGAGGAATGGGTTGGCTAGTGAGGTGAGAGCAAGCAGTCACAAGCTTCTTTCTTCCGTGCCCTTATATAGGCTTCTACCAGAAGGTGTGGCCCAGATTAAAGGTGTTTCTTCCTGACTCAAGACCCACATTAAAGGCCAATTAAGCAAAATCACCTGTGTGCCCTCCCTGTTTGGATTTTAGTTCATTCCAGATGCAGTCTAGTTGACAACCAAGAACAGCCACCGCAAATCCTATTGCTGAGCTGTGACCTTGTCATTCATTCTCAGCAGAATGCTCTGGGTGTTTGAACATGCCCCCCCCCCTTTGGGCTGTCACACATTACCTTCCCCCAGGCTTGCAAGAACTCTGGGGGTGACTGTTCTCACAGCTCTCCAACAGCCATCCTGTGCCTCCACCTTCGGCGTTATATTCTAAACACTCAGTTTAGTGTTCAGCCCCAAACGACCCTATGCGGCTTTCTAGGAATCATCCATTTCCCCAGCTTGCTCCACAATCAGCAGTTGTCCTGAATGGCGGTTAGGCTATTGGTTCAGCAAGTCAGGTATGGTCGGCCTGGTTTCCCTCTTGTTTCCTGTGCTGGGGCTCAGCAATTGCCAACTGTCCAGCTTGTCTCTCCTGTTCCCCTGCTCTTGGGGAGCATTGTCCTTTACCGCCATGGTTTCTACATGAATTCAGATGTTGCCAATGTAGGGTCTTCAAAGGTGATTAGGCTCTAAAGGCTCCACCTTTGTGAATGGGGTCAAGCCTCTTATGAAAGAGGTTTATCCACTGTTCAGCCATCTTGCCCTTCTCTCGGCTCTCATGTTCCTGTTTGGGGGCAGAATGCAGATGTAGGTACCATTTTGAAAGTAGAGGGCAGCCTTTGCCTTTTGTTTTTCAATACAGTTGGGATACAGAAAACTACTTTAAGTAACCACTCTGGGCAGTTACTAGACACTTTTTTTTTCTTTCTTTCTTTTCTTTCTTTCGTTCTTGTTTGCTTCTGTGTTGCTGTAATAAACACAAGACCAAAAGCAACTTGGTGAGAAAAGTGTTTATTTCATCTTTTCCTTTCAGGTCACATCATTGAGGGAAGTCAGGACAGGTACTCAGGCAGGAGCAGAGGCAGGGACCATGGAAGAATGCTGCTTTGCTGGCTTGCTCCATGGCTCATGTTTGCCTACCTTTTTCTTTTCTTTTCTTTTATTAAAAAATACAACCCAGGACCATCTGCCTCAGGGATGGTACCAACCATAGTAGGCTTGGCCCTTCTGCGTCAGTTAGCAGTTCTAGAAAACACCTCACAGACATGCACACAGGCCAATCTTAAGGAAGCGATTCTTCGACCGAGGCTTCCTCTTCCCAGGCTTTTCAAGTTGACAGCCAAGATTACTACTTATCACGGTGACCTTGAAGAACGGAGCTTCGCCGTTTTATTAGCACACAGACAATGACTTTCATAATACATGCACATGTATGCCACTGCACCTTGCCACGTCCACATCCTCTCTTTACCTTCCTTCCCTCCTCCCACTTCCTGCTGGTCCCAAATTCCTGTTCATTTAAAAGTACTCAGTCTGTGGTACTCTTCTGCAGCAACACAAGACACTCTAGAGACAACATCCTCACATCTGGAGGGGAGCTGTTGGGTGTCTCTGGCACAGTGCGGCAGGTGCTCATGGCGAGGGCTTGTTTGGCAGGAGCTACTGCCCAAGAGAGGAAGCGGGAGTCTTCTTTTCTGTAATTGTTCCTTTTCTAACTTCTTGAGGGCGTTGCCTAGCTCGTGGCTTTTCCAGCTTTTGATGCTGGTTTCCAGATGAGACGGTGCGTGTTTGGGTGGCGTGGCTGTAGACCTGGAGTTGATTTTTCAAACACAGACACTTAAGAGTGGATGTTTTGCCTATGGATACTACTTTAGCTTTACCCAGTGGGTTTCGCTATGTAATATTTTCATTGTTATTCCATTGAAATGCTTTCTAGTTTTCAGTATGGTTCCATGGGTTATTTAAAGTTATTGTACGTTGCAGGTATGAGTCCTTAGACAGGCAGGCAGACAGACAGACAGACAGACAGACAGACAGATACACACACACACACACACACGCACACACACACACACACATGCACACAACTAGTACCTCCTTCTGCATGTAGCTTCTTTTTCAGTTTCTTGGTCATATCCTTAATGTATAACGTTTGATTTTGGTGAAGTCAAATTATGAAAAAAAAGTCCATTAATGGCTGGTAATTTTTTGTAGCCTATTAGGAAATTTATGTTTCTCTTAGGACCTTGACAATATTCTGTTTCCACAGTTGGACTTAAGAGGCAGTGGCTCTCAAACTCCCTAAGCCTGTGAGCTGTTAGTACAGCAGGGTTTTCTTGAAATTAGACACTAGATATAATTAGAACTGTTTAAGAACCATATTCTGTCCCATTTATCTGTACATTTATTTTCTTTTTCTTTTTTTTTTTTTTTTGTTTTTTTGTTTTTTCGAGACAGGGTTTCTCTGTGTAGCCTTGGTTGTCCTGAACAGACTTTGTAGACCAGGCTGGCCTCGAACTCACAGTGATCCACCTGCCTCTGCCTCCCGAGTGCTGGGACTAAAGGCGTGTGCCACCACGCCCGGCTGTACATTTATTTTCAATTTTAAAAAAAATTGATTTATTTTATGTGTATAGGTGTTTTGCCTGCCTGCATATCTTTGCACCCTGTGTGTGACTGGTGCCTGCAGAAGCCAGACAAGGGCATCAGATTTCCCGGGCCTGGGGTTACAGATCTGGTTGTGAGCCACCACATGGCTGGTGGGAATTAAACCCTGGTCCTCTGGGAGAGTAGCTGGTGCTCTTAGCTGATCCATCTCTAAAGCCTCACTTATTATCTGTCTTAGCTATAGGTTTTGTGTTCCCTGTCTTTACAGTGCTGGGGGTTGGGAATGGCTGAACTCAAGGCTCCATGTATCCAGCACCCCTACACTTGTTGTTTGTTTGTTTGGGGACAGGGTCTCGCTATGTTTCCAGACTGGTTTTGAACTCATGTTTCAAGTATCTTTCTGCTTCAGCCTCCCAAATAGCCCAGGTTAGGACACCCCGAGGTTTTATTTATTTTCCTATGTGACGGGCGGGCGTGTGCATGTGTGGGTCAGAGGGCAACTTTATGGAGTCAGTTCCCTTTTGATGCCAGGTGGGTCCTGGGAATCAAGTTAGGGACATCAGTCTGGCCGCCAGCACCTTCACCTGCTAAGCCATCTGTCTGGCCCTTAGCAATTATTTTTAAAGCACATTTTCCTCCAGGTTTATGGAATTGTTTGTTGTAGCAACGCTCCCATCTGAAAGTGACTGTTCCCTGTGTTTAGTCCAGCTTGACATGTGCTCAGTGCTGGGAGGTCTAGTTTGATGTGGGTCTCTGCATAAATGGGGGAAGTGGGAGTAAAAAGTGTTTTTTTTTTTTAACTTTTTAGGTATGTGGCCTATTATACTAATTTTCAGTTTGTGTTCTTTCTTCCCTTCTTCTGCTCCTCACTTTCTTTTAGACCATTTCAGTCAGGGTCTTTGTATTTAAATCAGGCTAACCTGAAATGCGCTATGTAGCACAAGGTGGCTTCATAATCATGATCCTCCTGCCTCAGCCTCCTGGGCACTGGGATTATGAGCAAAAGTCTATTTTCTAATCCTCTGTTGCCAGTCTCTCTGTTGTGCTCCGTCTTGCTCGGTGCTCAGGGGAGTTAGCGGAATGGATTTACACACGGGGTTTCCTGCTCTGATTTGGGGGCCTCTCGGGCATCCAAGGGCAAGATCCAAGGCCAAGGGCAAGGGCCATGAAGTTGAGAGAGAGGCAGATGCTGCTATTGCTCTTCTGGAGGCAGCTACTTCCTCAAAACTCCTCCAAGGCTCTGCCACTCATGGCCCTTCTCCTGCTTGTTGATCCTGCCTGGGATCCTGAATTACCCTTAGGTGCTCCCAAGCCTGCCTCCTAACCCCGGCGGTTAGTCTTTTTGCATATTAAATTCTTAGGAATGTCTTAACTCAAACAGGTTGCCTGTTCTCTATAGCAACGGGAACTGCACACAGGTGTATTAGAAGAATTTTAAGAAACCAGACCTAATACCCAACATCTTTGCTAAATATCTTTTTTTTAAAAATCAGTTTGTTTTTCAGAAATATTTGGGTTTCCCCTGCAGGCATCACAGCATCCTGGGTGCGGTGACAGTTGTGTTTCTTCTTTTAAAATGACTTTAGTTTTAGCGTTTTCATTTCTGTCCTGCCGTTCTTCGGCCTCCGTTCTAATGTTGAGCAGAAACACAGTTGCCTCATTTGTGGCTTTAAGTCGAAGGCACTGAGAACGTGAGGATCTCAGAGGGCTACACTATTTGCAGGCACAAGAGGCTCTTCTCTCTGAGTTTGTTTCCAGTCATGAACAGATGTTGACTTATGCTCAATGCTTTCCTTCACGGTTTGAGGTGACCACAAAGCTCCTTTCTGCCTTTTTAGCCCCTCTTCTGTCCAAGCCCTGTCCTGGCAGTGCATGCCAAGGTCAAGGCTGGTGGGGGGGGGGGTCTAGGGGGGCGGACAGCGTGGCTCAAAGAGTAGGGGTGGAGACCTCCCCACCCCCAAGTCCTGGCAGGTCAAACTGATGCCTTTTGGGACTTTCCGTGAGGCGCCTACGAGAGGTCCATGCCAGCATCATATTGATGTTTTATTTTGATTACAAAACATCCATTTTGTGTTTATCCAAGAATTCCAGCGAGTCAGTAAAGAAAGGAAGTCATAACGAAAGTGATGAGGAGAAAAGCCCCATACTACTGATCTGAATTTGTTTTTTTCAGCAATTCTACAAAGTGGGAGTTAGCCCACGTGGTCAGAGGAGAGAACACAGACCCGGAAGAGGGTAGATGCCTTGCCGAGGACGACAGTGTGAATGCCCGATTGGACTCAACCTGGGGCATGGGAACGTAGCTCAGTTGGTAGAGTGCCCTTGCCTAGTGTGCATAGGAGCCTGGGCTCTAACTGCGCTGCGCAGACTGGTTGTAGTGGTGCACATCTGTCATCCCAGCACCAAGGAGGCGGAAGTAAGAGGGTCAGAAGTTCAAAGGAGTCCCTACAGACTGAGTTCACGGACAGCCTGGGCTACCCGAGACCTTATGTAAAAAAGAAAAGAAGAAGAAAAGGAACTTCATTGGCTTTCTCCTAACAGAGAAGTGAGACCCACGCTCCACTTCATCACCCCTGTACGTCCTTTCCCCACCTCAGGGATCACTGTCTCCTCAAGTCGGCTTCCACACCTCCTCCTACCTTCCCACCTTTCAGGGTGGAAGCCCCTGTGGCCCTTTGACTACGCTCCCAGACCTTGCAGCTACTCCCAGGTGGATGAGTATCCTGTTCCTGGTGTGAGTATTGGCAACGCGCATGCGTGGAAGGTTGGGACTCTGAGGCCCCCCTCTGCTAGGATCCTGCCGGTGTTGAGATGGGCAAGTACTCACTGCTAGCGGGTCTGCTCCTTTCTCTGCCTCTGGTAGCAGGGTGGACCACTTCCAAATGCCTACTGACTGAAGGTTCCAGACTGCCCCTAGTCTCCCGCTACTTTTCATTCTGCGCAGACTCCAAGCTAGCCTTCCTTGCTGCATGCATCCCTGTGACCAACCTGACGCAGACCTTGGAAGCTGTGCCTAGGAGCGTGGAGGGGCTCTGCCTCAGTGGTTCTGTGTCTACCCTGCATGCTGATGCCTTTTCTGCTTTCCCTGGACTCAAGATCCTGGCACTGAATCTGCACCTTACCCGGCTCCTGCCAGGCGCTCTCCGGGGCCTGGGACAGTTACAGAAACTTTCCTTTTTGGAGCAACCTTTTAAGAAGAGATCTCTTGTTCTACCTCTTGATGCCTTTGGTGACCTGATTTCCCTCCAGAGACTCCATATCTCTGGCTACTGCCTGGACAGGAAGGCCGGTGTCCAACTGCCTCCCAGCCTGCAGTGGCTGTCTGTCAAGTTCAGTTGCCTCCAGGATGTGGGGGAGCTGGCTGGCATGTTCCCAGACCTGGTGCAAAACTCCTCCTCCAGGACTCCGTGGTCCCTGCGTATGTTGGATCTGTCATTCAACAAGGGACTGAAGATGGCTAGTCCCGGGTCCCTCCAGGGACTCCAGCTGGAGGCTCTGAACCTGGAACGCACGACTCTGGAGGCAGAAGCAGTGAGGGCCCTGGGACTTCAGAAACTCGACGTCTTGTCTGCATGGACTAACACGACAGAGCTGCCTGCTGAGGCTGTTGCCCACTTCCGGCTGCAGGGGCTCAATGTAGGCTACACCAAGCTAGGCTATATATCCCAGAAGGCCCTGGCTTCCTGCTCCAGCTTGGAGACCTTGGGTCTTCAAGCCACTGGCCTGACTAAGCTGCCACCAGGGTTCCTCGCTGCCATGCCTAGGCTTCAGAGACTAAACCTGGCCAGCAACCAATTGCAGAGCAACACGCTGTGCATGAATGACACAGGCGACGTGTCGGGACTGGAGACTCTGAATCTGGCGGGCAATGGGCTGCGCACCCTGCCTCCAGCCACCTTCTCCTGTTTGCCGCACTTGCGGGAGCTGTTGCTTCAGGGCAACCAGCTGCTTTCCCTGGAGGGGCAGCTATTCCAGGATCTACAGCAACTCGAGACCTTGAACTTGGATAAGAACCCCCTGCTCAACCTCGGTGGGAACTGGTTGGCTGCTCTGCCTGCACTGACCACCCTTAGCCTGCTGGACACCCAAATATCAACAAGGCCAACCCCTGGCTTCTGGGGAGCAAAGAACCTGCGCACCTTGAGACTGAAGCTTCCGCTTCCGGCTCACTCTGCTCCAGCAGTCTTGCCCCTGCCCATGCATCTGACCAGCTTAGGGCTTCAAGCGGCCTCAGGCGGGAAGCACTGGAGGCTGTCCCCGACCGTCTTCCCTTTCTTGGAGAACTTGACTATAGAAGGCAGGGGACTGAAGCTGGACATCCCGAATGCCTCCGAGGTCTTCCCGGCCCTCCAACAACTCTCCCTCCTCCAGAATAGCTTGGATGCTTTCTGCTCCCAGGACACCGCCAACATTTTCCTCTGGCAGCTCCCTAAACTTCAGTCCTTGAACATATGGGGCTCTGGAGGCAACTCTAGACCCTGCCTTATCACTGGACTGCCCAGCCTACGGGAGCTGAAGTTGGAGTCACTTCAATCCACAAGCCAGCCCCGTTCGGTAGGGCTGGAGGAGCTGGTGGGTGAGCTGCCACAGCTCCAGGCGTTACAGCTGTCCCACACAGGGCTCACGTCACTGTCTGCCACTGCTTTCCAGCGCCTGCGTAGTCTCCAGGCCTTAGTGCTCTACACTGAGGAGGATTTGGTGCTGCATGACAGTTTGAGGGAGTACAGCCCGCAGATGCCCCAGTATATATACATCCTGCAGTCAAACCTGGCCTGCCAGTGCGCCAATGCATGGATAGAGCCGTGGGTTAAGCAGTCCGCTAAAACATACGTGCACATAGTAGGCCATCACTTGTGTCCAGCAGAAGTGGGGAGCCCTGCCAAGAATTCCTTTTACTCTTTTCTCTGGGACCACTGCCCCCAGACTTTGGAGCTGAAACTCTTTTTGGCTAGCTCTGCCTTGGTGTTTCTGCTACTTGCTTTGCCGCTCCTCCAAGAAGCCAGGAACTCTTGGATCCCCTATGGACAGGCCTTGGTCAGGGTTTGGCTCCGGGGTCTGAGGGCTCAGGGAAATGAAGGAAAGAGGTTCCTTTTTGATGTATTTGTGTCTCACTGCAGGGGAGACCAGGGCTGGGTGATAGAGGAACTTCTGCCTGCTCTGGAGGGCTTCCTTCCAGCTGGCCTGGGTCTGCGCCTCTGTCTCCCTGAGCGAGACTTTGAGCCCGGTAAAGATGTAGTTGACAATGTGGTAGACAGCATGGTGAGTAGCCGTGTGACACTCTGTGTGTTGAGTGGCCGGGCCCTGTGTAACCCCCGCTGCTGTCTGGAGCTCCGAGTGGCCACCTCTCTCCTCCTGGCTGCCCCCTTCCCACCAACGTTGCTGCTAGTTTTCCTGGAACCCATTTCGCGACACCAGCTCCCCGGTTACCACAGGCTGGCTCGCTTGCTTCGACGAAGAGACTACTGCTTGTGGCCTGAGGAAGATGAAAGAAAGAATGGCTTCTGGGCCTGGCTGAGGAGCAGGCTAGGGCAGCCAGGGGTTTTAAAGTAGGATGGCACATGTGAATTTTAGGGTTAGGGAGGGGAGGCAAGCCCGTGTGACAGGGAGTCAGTGTATTTGTGGGGAGGGAGGACACAGTGGGATCGAGAGGCTGAAGTCAGCCTTTTGCAGGTACAGGGATCCACATGGTGGTAACACAAGTTTGGGGAGGCCTGGAGGTTGGCTGAGGAAAGTTGAGAGATGGAAGGTGCCCATGGGTATGCGACACTCCCAAGATCTTCAAATCTTCAATAAACTTGCTGAATCCATGGAATGCTTGGCTTGACTGAGCTTTTTATTTAGTGGAAATGCAAGAGGCTGAGGGCAAAGGGGGAAATTAAAGGTTCAGGAATTCATGGGGCATCTTGGAAAGGAGGGAAGGCCTTTCTAAGCTATGGAACTCGGGACCAGGCCAAGGTCAACCTGATTTTCAAGAGGCCAGTAGGTCCTTTTTGCATGTAGGGTCATAGATGATGATTTAGGCCAGGCATGGTGGCTCACGCCTTTAATCCCAGCACTCGGGAGGCAGAGGCAGGCGGCGCTGTGAGTTCGAGGCTAGCCTGGTCTACAAAGTAAGTCCAGGACAGTCAAGATAACATAGAGAAACCCTGTCTAAAAAACAAAACAAAACAAAACCAAAACATAGATGATGATTTAGTTTCACTTTTGTTGCTGTGATAAAACACTGGGACCAAAAATCAACTTAAAGGAGAAAAGATGTCTTTGTTTTTGTTTGTGTGTTAGTTTCTAACAATTCCAGGTCTCTCTCTGCCAGTGAGAGAAGTCAAGGCAGAAATTCAAGGCCTGTTTGTTATTTCAACAAAGCACAATACCTCCAGCTGAGAAACTCACCTCACAGCCAAGAAACACAGCAAGAACCAGGGAGAGTGCCCCTTGCTAGCTGGCTTGTGCTCAGCCAGCTTTCTTACAGGGTCCAGGACTACTACGTGGCGCCGTCTACAGTGGGCTTGGGTCTCCAGTTGGCAATCTAGACGGTCACTCACAGACACGTCCCAGGCCAACCAGTTCTGGGCAGTTTCTTAATTGAGGCTTTCCTCTCAGATGACTTGAGGTGGTTTCAGGTTGACAGTTAAAGGTAAGTAGGGTAGAGGGTTTGACAGCTGAGGTCCACAAAAATGGGACACTGTCCAGGAGCAGACAGAGCATCTCCCCTTCAGTGAAAACATGTAGACCATCTTTGAGCCTCAAAAAGCACCATCCCCTGGATGCTTGAGCCACACGCAGCTCCCAGAGCACCATGAACTTTTGCCTCTGGGCCTTTGCACACACCTTGCCCTTGAGGGCCTGCTAAGCATCCTTTGAGATTCATCTCAACCTTCACTTTCTCCAGAGACCTGTGCTGAGCTCCCAGCCCGGGGCAGGGTTTTTGGAAGAAAATGTTATGTTAATAGCTCTCTCTTCCTCCCTCTCTCTTCGTCTCCATCTTCCCCCTAAACCCAGGAACTAAGTAACTGAGGGTGACCTTGAACTCCCAATCTTCTTACCTCCAAATCTCAAGTGCCAGGATTATGTGTGCATGTCTTATCTGGCCCAGCTATATTTCTCTTTTCTTTTTAAAATCTCACCTTTCCCCCCCTGAAGCTAGATTGCCCAATTTTAAACTCTGCGGCTTTGGTACATTTACTCTTTCTTTGTACTTCAGTTTCTTGTTCGGTAAAATGGGATAGCATTACTCCCCACCCTCAGTATTTTGTAAGGTTTTAATACGACTGAAAAAATAAGAACATCTACCAATTCTTTACACATGTGTTCAATGGAAGCTTATTATAATATGGATACATAATCCATATTCAGCGATTAATAATCCTAAGGTTCTTGAAGAGGACCTGAGCTCACAATCCAGTACCCACTTTGGGGCAGGTGCTCACAACCGCCTCTAATTCCAGCTCTGAGGATCTGGCACGCCCTCTTCTGGCCTCGGAGGGTACTGCCACCCCATGCGCACATACCCACCCCGACACTTGCACATAATTAAAAAAAATTAAAACAATCTTTTATATTACTAAATGCTACCTGTGTATCAGTTATAAACAAATACACATGTGTTGGGAACATCCGCTATAGATGTCTGTTTTACTTCCATAAGTGCTTGACTCTATTTGGAGATCAGGTCCTGAAGCAAAGATGAAGATTGATGTCTTCACCCTTGGAGCCAGGTGAAAAGATTCAGATCGGCAAATGCACAAGTGCTGTCAAACCAGACAGAGCCCAAGGTTGGTTCAGGCTGGGATTTCCACTTCTGTAATTTTTAATTAGACAAAGGCTAAGAGGCGCCATACAATACCAGGCTGGCTTTAGGGTGAGGGTGCCCTCTTGTGGCGTAATGGTGTTTTTTTCTTTGTGTACATCACCTCTATCTCTGTTCTTCCGGACAGACCTGGCTGATGTGAGGGTCTCACCAGACCCTGCAAAACTGTCTTCCCACCTTCGGATCCCAACACTGTCTTCGATGACTCCGCCCCTCAGCCCTCCTTACTGCCTCAGTGTTTACTACAAGTCCCCGCCTCCTTCCACCTTTGCTCTCCTCTCCATGAACGCGGTCAGGCAGAGAGCAGAGCAGGGCAATTTCTGGAGTTTTAGGAGTCCAAATACCATCCCAGGCACTTATTGGGTACGTGATATTGAGCAGGCTAATTTATATCTCTGAGCCCCATCCCTTTCGTAAATTGGGGTAACCACACCAACCTCAAAGAGCTACTGGGACCACTGACCAAGGTTTGCTAGTGTAAGCTGTCAGTACCAATGCATTCCATACACTAAGTAAATGGTGATATACTAAAAAATAAGTCAGAAACTGGGCAGTGGTGGTGCACACCTTTAAACCCAGCACTCAGGACGCAGAGGCAGGCAGAGTTCTGTTAGTTCGAGGCCAGCCTGATCTACAGAGTGAGTTCCAGGATAGCCAAGGCTATACAGAGAAACCTTGCGGGGGTGGAGTGGGGGGTGGGGTGGTGGTGGTGTGTGTGTGGGACCAACCAATCAACCAAAACAAACAAACAAACAAACAAACAAAAAACTTACACTCCGAAACAAAACAAAACAAAACAAAAAAATCCAAAGGTCAGAATATAGCTTTCAGCAATGGAAGTTGAACGTGTTAAAACTAAGATGTAGGAGTCCCTCAAGTGCAGCGCTGGCTAAGGTAGTGAGTGCTGCCAATCTGCCCAAGCGTCATGGCTCTCAACAACCCTCAAAGGAAGATTTCAGTATTGTCATGTCGGCCTTCCAGACAAGGAAACGGAAGCAGTAGCAGTTTGGGGGGAGACAGCTCAGTTGATAAGGTGCCTGCCGCATGATCAATACGGGTCTCAGCCCAGGTCCCCAGCATCCATATCAAAGCCAGGAATGTCAGTGCCGTATGTAACGCCAGCTCTGCAGAATGGCACGGAGGGCAAAGACAGGCAGGTTCCTGGGGCTCATGGGTTAGCTAACCTAGCTGAATTTTGGGGTTCTAGGTTCGGTGAGAGACCCTAGCTCTAGGAAACATGGCGAAGAAGGTTCCATGAAAGATACTCATGCTGACCTCAGGCCTCCTCCGCAAGCACGTGCACCTGCACGGTACGGCTACCACGCAAACACACACGTACAGGAGAGGTTTCTGCACTTCGCTCGAGGTTTTGCAGCTAAGGGTCAAGGCGTGCCCCCCACCCCCCACCCCCGGCATTGAAAGGTACGGAGCATGACTCCAGCATCCCCGCTTTATGTACGTACATATTATCATCTTTAATCTTCAAAATACCCTGAGATGTAGGTTCTGTTCTGTCACCTGAATTTCACAGTTGAAAAACAAAAACCAAAAACCAAAAACAAAAAAAACCCAAAACCAAAGACAAACTCGAGCTAGCGTGATAACTCCAGCACTCTCGGAGGCAGAGGCAGGAGGATCTTTGTAAGTTGCAGGCCAGCCTGCTCTACAAAGCCAGTCCAGGACAGCCAGGACTGCATAAAGAAACCCTGTCTCAGAAAAACAAATCAAAGCAACAAACAAAAAAACAAACAAAAAACAAAACCCCAAACTCCATGCAGTTTTGTTGTTGTTGTTGTTGTTTTGGTTCAAGGATATACAGATACAAAGTATCAGACCTGGGATTTGGATCTATGCCTGACTACAAACCCCACATTCTCAGCTTCCCTTTACATTGCCTCAAGGGAATTTACAGTCTTAGGGTTAATTTTTGCTATGACAAAACACCATGACCAAAGCAACCTGGGGAGGAGAGGGTTTCTTTGGCTTACACTTCCACAGTGTAGTCCGCTGTTGAAGGAAGCCAGGACAGGACCCTGGAGGCAGGAGCTGATGCAGAGGCCATGGAGGAGGGGTCCTGCCGACTGGCTTGCTCAGCCTGCTTTCTCACAGAAGCCAGGACCACCAGCCAGCCCGGGGTTGGCCCCACCCACAATCGGCTGAACCCTCCTCCATCAATGTCCCACAGGCTTGCCCACAGCCCACCCTTCTCCACGGAGCCTCCCTTCTCATTGACGACTCTAGCTTGTGTCGTTAGTATCTAATGAGGACAGAGCAACCATATATTATATTAGATTACTCAGCAGCAAGGATTAACGTATTTCCAACACCTACGAGGATTTAAGCTCTGCTAAAACGATTTACGAGATAATGGCTAATATCTGCTATCCGTTGTCGGATCTGGGATCTGAGTTAGCAGTTCTAGGTTTATTGTCTCACCGACGCCTCAAATAAACCCGTGACATGGGCGCTATTGTTGTTTTAATTTTACAATCGAAGAGGTGAGGTACAGAACTCTTTCCAAAACACTCATCTAAGATGTGAATTGGAAATTGTAGTTACAACTGTCCAACTCTCTCCTGCCCAACAGATGGCCACTGTAGTCACCCTCTTCTCCTTTATACTATTTTTCCCTACTCTCCTCAGAAGACAGGGATCCCGGATTCTTCAGTAGGTCCCACCCACTTCCACTCTAGACTCCACCCACTAGGCCGTACCATCACTGCAGAACCAATAGGAAACAGTCAAAATCGTACCGGGATACGCCCCCCCCCCCCCGAAGCGTTGACCCTGCAAGATTTGTTCCGGTGCCAGAGTCCATGAGAAGGAGACACACTCATTGGCTGACGTCATCTGAGAGGCGGCCGATAGGGGGAGTTGCCCGCCGGTGCTCGCGCGATGCTTCTTGGGAGTTGTGGTTTTGGAGGCCAGGTTCCCGGGCTGGCGGCGTCAGGACTCTGCGTCCCAGCATCCTCTGCAGGAGCCTGGGAGCACTTCCGCTCTGTTGTGGAGTGGGTGACTTGGTGAGTAAGTCTGGGTGCCGGATGGGGTGCAGCTGAGACTCAGGCGCTGGGCTGGAGGCTTAGGAGGTGGTGGTATACCCTGCGGGAGGTGGGGCTGGGAAGGTGAGAGGGGGGAAAAAGCAGCGTGTGTGTGTTTGTGTGTGTGTGTGTGTACGTGTACTGTGTATGTGTGTCGAGGGGCGGGCAGAGGATGCAGCGTCTGCGGATGGGTAGGGTCATAGTGGGGTTGGGGTGAAGAAGAGAGTTGGGGGGGCGGGCAGCGAGGCGGGTCTTCCAGAAGTCAGCAGGTAAGGTGGTAGCGATGGGTTTTGGCCGCGTGGGGGAAGTCACCACTGTCCAACTCCGGAGAGCACAGCCAAGCTGGAGAGAGGATTTCAAGGCCCTGGCAGAGAAGTAGAGAGGCTGAGCTGGAAGTTTGACCTTAAAATGGTTCTTCGTTCTCCTTACTCGAGTTCATGGCATCTGTGATGGGACTGGGTGTTGTGTTCAGCCCCCAAACCTGTACCTTCTTTTCCTTATTCTTGATCTCCTGATCCCACCCACTCTCTGCTGAGCCTCTCACTCTCTCTAGTGAACCCATCCCCCGGACCCACTTATTTTACCATCTGATTCCACCTCCATTCTCCACCCCTACCCCCCCCCCCCACTGTTTCACACCTTGCCGTTTCTTTAGTATCTCTTAAAAATTACTTCTGTCTTCCGAGGGTCTCTGCGCAAGCGTCCACGTTTTCGTTTCTCCAGCACTGACAAACATTGCAGCCAGTGTGATCTGCTTAACCCTCAACTCTGATTGTACCATCTGTTCTCCAGCTTGGGAAACCATCACTGGCACTCAGCGTTGAGTGAAATTCTGATATAGATTCCCTTTGCAGCCTACTTGTCACGGGCTCCAAGGCCGCCTAAGTTTCCCCCATTTCCTGGGTGGGCCCCTTTGGTTCCGCACTATTAACATATCCTCTCTCTGCAGAGAACCTTCAAGAACCAACTCAGCGGGTAGCCCCTGTGGGGTTCCTTTAGCCGTTGTCTCCTGCACCTTCCCGGTTCCCAAGTTACACTGTATTTACTACGTTTGGTTAATATAATTATGAGTTTTTCTGTTTTTTGGTTTTTGGTTTGTTTTTCTCTTCCACTAGATAGCCAGCGATATCAGGGCGGGGAGTGTCTGGCTTATCTCCGTTTCTCATTGTCCATCCCAGAATAGTAAACACCTAATGTAGATGGAGCAAATGAGTGAATGCTTGGCGAATGTGGACTAGAGACCACGCTTGGAGATGGCTATGGACTTTTCAGTGCTGTGAGCTGTAGCCCTCTCCCTGTCATCCATGTCTGCTGTAAGGTGAGGCTGATGGGAGTTGAAGGACAGGGGTAGCCAACACACCGTGGTGCGTGGTGCCGACTCCTTTTCCTGAGGCCTTGCAGCCATTGCCAGGTGATCGCAGCAAATCACACGGAGTTAATGAACCATATGGAACTTGTTCCTCAGCAGACCACGCTAGGTAGTTACCTCCGGTGATTGTGGTCTGTTAAGTGAGGCCTATCTGCTGCCCCTGTGTAAAGTCCTTAGACGTGAGTCTAACCTGCTTTAAGCCACAGCCTGTGCTGTCAGCAAGTGGGATTTTCAACCATTGGGAATTCCTGGTTTCTTCTTGGTTGGGGGTCCCCAACCAATCTGGTCTTTTCTCAAGTCCCAGGGGGAATCTTTTCCCTCTCTCCTGTCATTACAGAAGCAACCGGAAGAGAGTACTTACATTTCGTGCCCCAGGCCCTCCCAAGGCACCCCCCCAACCCCCCTCCGCTCAGCTTCCCCATGGTTAAGTGGTACAAATTTAAAAAAAAAATGTTTTTTTAAAAATTCTGAGAATTTCATACAGTGAATTCTTGTGATCCTGATTTGACTGAGCACCTCTTCCCTCCTCGTTTGGGGAGTCTGTGCCTCCCCTGTGTCTTTCTGGGTACTAGAAGAAACCTTTGTGATTTATTTAGCGAAGAGGAGCCCATGTGGGGTGAAGTCTGTGGTTGTGCTTTAATCCTCATGGTGTCTGAAACAGTTCTGGTTGTTGTCAGCTTTTAAACTCCAGAGGTCTAATTTCTCTTGGAAAAGGCAGAAGAGCTAGGGAAATCCTGGGCCCACATCTGCCCAGGGTGTCACGGCTGGTCACAGTCCCTACCTTACCTATGTTTTTACTTGCTGGTTGCATTTCAGTTTCACTGCCTGTTTATTCTGCCCTCTTTTTCTGTTTCGTTTCTCGTTTGTTTGTTTGTTGTTGTTGTTGTTATTGTTTTTAACAAGTTAGCCTGGGGCAAGAGTTCAGACTGGCAGCTGCAGCTGCAGTTAAGGACAATGACGGGAGAAGACTGACTTGGCCCGAGGTCCTAACTCAGCCAGTTGGTAGTTTTATAACACAGGACCTTCTTCTCCCTCTTTTACAACATCCCCACCTCCCCCTTTCCCTCCCTCTCTTCCTCTCCACCTAGAAGCTCAGTTTCCCTCTGTCCATCACAGCTTGGGACACTGTCACAAGTGATGCACACTGTCTTTGCATAAGCTCAAACTACCACAGCCAGGGGTCCTAGTGTGAACATGAGACAAAAGAATTGACTTTGGTCTGGGAAAGCGCTGTAGGAAAGACACCCCACTTCCATTCAGTGACAAGAAAGGCTCAAGAAACTAAAAGCAGGCAGAGAGTAGCAGAGACATGCCGATCAGCACCACACACCCACTTTGGAACAGACACGGATGGAATCAGCTCTGCATCTTAAAAAGTGCCCTTTCTCTCTCTGGTCCCTTCTCTGTCTCGGGTGATACAGGCCAGTGATGTTCAGCTCAGTACTAATGGCTCTCCACTTCCTTGCCTGGAGGATTCTATGCAAATATGGGTGGAGGATGCTTAGCACTGTACTTAGTGCCAATGAAAGGCACCTCTCGGAGGCCTAGATATGTTCCTGGTAGCCTTGGGCCTGGAGAATGCCCTTGCCCAGCTCCTGGCTGACGGCCTTCACCTCCCTTCCCCCACAGTGTCTGCACTCCACATGGAGAGGATTGATACATGATTTTTCCAGGGATTTCTGACATCTGTTTGAAGAGAACGGTCAAGGTTTTAAGGATCTCCCCCGGCCCCCCTTCACCCCGCCTCCATGGGAAAGATGTGCTAGGCTCTGGGTTTGTGACTGGTGGCTGCTTGTCGCCTGATGAGTGCCCCCTTTGTGCAGGAGTGTGGGAGTCTTCGCTTGCTGACTCACTGTCTGTCCCAAGACTGTAACTTTTGTGAAGGCCGAAGGGACTGTCTGTCCCAGTTGTTGTTGGCTCTGTAGCTCCCAGTACAGTGCAGGGCACATAATGGGGACTCTGAATGCCTAACAGGTTAGTCCTTGTGTGTGACAGTGACAGATGTGTGTTTGGATTAGCAGGTCAGGAAAATGTATTTTTTTTTTAAAAAAAGCTATGAATGTAAGTTCTTTAAACCATGGACATTGTTTTTTGATATAACAGATTTATATACTTAAGACAAGGCAACAAAACTCTTTAATGGCCCTGCTGCTAATCACATATGAGGCTGGGTACTATACCAGCTGTGACACAGGGTAGTGGCATTGTCCAGCGTAGGGACAGGTGACTACAAACCATGGGTGAACATTTATCTCAGAGGTGTGTATCAGCTGCTTAGGGAACAGGGTCGGGGGTGGGGATGGGGCATGACAAGGGAACCCCAAGGAATTCTTTCCCAAGGGAATGACAAGTGGTTTGGTGGCCACGGGATGAACCAGTGGCCGTGTGCTGCTCTCTAAGCATTGTCCTAAGTGCAGGCAAGTCTTATGGCCAGCCTCCATTTTTCTCTTACTTTTGCTTTGTTTCCCTACAGCCCAGTCAAATGGCTCCGAATACCAAATGCCATCATTTTCCCCCTCTGGGTTCTGGCGTGCCATTGCAGCTTAGATGCAGCCAACGGCTTCCTTCAGTCTGGTGTGTTTTATGTCACCAGACTTACCGCTTGTTTTCTGTGCGAGCCCAGTGTGGGTGTCATCAGGGAGGCTGTACCCTCCTTGGGAGCCAATGGGCATGGAAGGTTCACAGCTTCACTTCACTGTTTGTTGTGTTTCCCCCCCATGTGCTGAGCACTGTGCTAGATGCTTCGGAAACTGTGGTCTGGTCACTATGGTCATTGCAATAGGGTGATCACAGTCTTGAGGGAGGGCATAAGATGCCGTGGAAGCTGGCGGCTGAAGACAAGTCCTGTTTCAGGGAACAGGAAGGCCTCAGGAAACTGCAGTTTAAGGAGAGACCTAGAAAGGGTTGGTGGTGGCTCTGGCTCCCTGGAGGGTTCAGGGAGCAGTGGGGAAGAGCTGGAGGCTGGGCAGCTGGACTGGGGATTAGAGTGAGGGCTGGGGAGGGTGGTGGCCTGGTCTGGCATTGGGAGGGTAAGTGCAGGAAGACTTGAGATGATTCTGTGGCACTGAGGGTGTGAGTGCCAGGTACACAGGTCCTCGTGATGAACCAGGTACAGCCCCAGGGAGAAGGGATGATGAAAAGTGACACCTTGCACCTGATGGAGAGATCTAGAAGATGGATGGGCTTGCCATAAAAGATGGCCAACTCAGGGCTTTATTGTTTATGTACTTATTCTGGTTTTTGAGTCAGAGTTTTGCTATTGTAGCTTAGGCTGGTCTTGAACTCTGGCTCTTCCTGCCTCTACCTCCTGATTGCTGGGGTTATGGGTTTTGTACCTCATGGTGCATGAAGTTTTGACCCATCAAATATGAGGCTTCTATGGGATAATCTAGTGGAAGTGCTGGAGCCATGGGGTCTGCAGACAGCTTTGGCTGGAGTTCTGAGAAGCTTCTAGTTAGGGATGGTAAATAACGTCTGGTGTGTGGGATAAGCAGAGGGATTTTGCAAGGTGACCACCCAGAGAGGAACACTAAGTCTCAGGTCTCAGGAAGCTGGTCTCCTGGAGGAGGTGACCCTTGGGACTTGGCTTGAGTGAAGGTTAGCTTTTGGCCATGGTGTAGAAGGGAGGAAGGCCATACTAGGGCCCAAACCAGAGGCCAGGGACACATTTAAATGTGTCTCAAGGGATGTAGCATGGTGCTTTCTTCTTGTAAAGTGAGCTGGGTGCTGGTTTTGGTACCTGATCATGGTCTCACTTCCTGCCCTTTGCAAAGGGGTCTCTGTGTCTTTCTATGCCTGTCACAGGCTGTGGAAAGTATGAGAGCAGTGAGGAAAGCGATGTTTTGGTTCTTTTGCTCACTGTGTCTTTTGTCTTTCTGTCTTCACAGCCTTGGGGAGCAGTCCCTCCCCAGGAGTCTTTCGAAGGACACACTGTCAACACAGGAAGTCTCTAGATGAGGGCATCGCAGCTGAAGTGAAGCACCCAGGCCAGACGATGGCTGTGGCCTCGCCTCCGCCAGAGCCCGAAGGCCTCCTGATTGTGAAACTGGAGGAGGACTCGTGGGAATCAGAGTCCAGCCCCCAGCAGGAGGCCCACAGCCCTGTCCCTGGCCCCGAGGTTTCCCGCCGCTGTTTCAGGCAGTTCCAGTACCAGGATGCAGCTGGACCGCACGAGGCCTTCAGCCAGCTCTGGGCTCTCTGCTGTCGTTGGCTCAGGCCCGAGATCCGCCTCAAAGAGCAGATCCTGGAACTGCTGGTGCTGGAGCAGTTCCTGTCCATCCTACCCAGGGAGGTACAGACCTGGGTGCAGGCACGACACCCTGAGAGCGGGGAGGAGGCAGTGGCCCTGGTGGAGGATTGGCAGCGAGAGGCCTGGGCTACCGGACAGCAGGTAAGGCCAATAGTCTGTTCCCCACGAAGCTGGCTAGGTAAGGTTGAGGGCCTGGGGTTGAGATAATAGTTGCCCCCAAATCACAGCAATAGTAATTGTTGAGCGACTGTGGTTTACGGGGCCCTGCTGTGTGCGCAGCAGGTGGCATTCTAACTGCTTGACTTGCATTAACTCATGTAATCCTGCCACAGTTCGATAAAGTGGGTAGGTATCGTTAGCCTAATTTTACTAGTAAGGAAATGGAGACAACAGAAAGATAGGTGATTTGTTCAGAATCCCTAGCTGCTGGGTTGTGGAGCCAAGATCTGCACGTGAGGTTGTGTGCCTAGCCATCCCAACCGCCTCCGAGCTCCATTTGGTGTGCATGGTTGGTCTGTTTTCTGTCTTATGTTTAACACAGTCATCCCACATACTTGGGTCCCTTTGGATGCTTACAGCAGCACATAGAAACAGCATCACCGTCCCCATTTGTAGATTAGGGCTCCAAGAATCAGATGGCTCACGGAGGTCACTCGGGGAGTGAACCAGAGCCTAAACGCTGCTCCTTGGGTCTCAAGGTCGTGCTGTTTCCACGACAGAGCTGATGCCTCATCTGCAAGCATGAAATTAAAATACGCCCGAGTGTGAGCTCAGGTAGGGCGTTCACTGACATGCCGTGAGCACCCCCTGTGCGTCAGGCCCTGTTGGGAGCCTCTTGTGGGCATCGCCCATCCAGTCAGCCACGTCATCTGTCAAGGTAGCTTCTCCTTTTGCTGTTTTTCAAGCGAGTCAACAGCGAGGTACATAACTTGTCCAGATTTGGTTTTTTGGCTTTTAGAGTCAGGGTTTCTCTGTATGTAGCCCTGGCTGCCCTAGACTCACTATGTAGACCAGGCTGGCCTCGAACTCACAGGGATTCACCTGCCTCTGCCTCTTGAGTGCTGGGATTAAAGGCGTGCGCCACCACACCCGGCCACTTGTCCGGATTTGTAATAACAGGAAGCGGCGTTATGGACTGGCCAGAGTGGCCGTCCAATGAGCTCCAGGGATCCCCCTGCCTCCACTTCCCTAGAGCTGGGGTGACAGGTGCACACTCAGGTCCTTCTCCTGCTGTGGCAAGCACTTTATTGACTGAACCTTCTTCCCAGCCCGCAACTTGCAGCTTCTTGATTATAATTGCCTTTTCATGAGCTTGCTTGGCATCTGTAAGTCTTTGGTGAGGAGTTTGGGTTATTCTGAGTCTTTTGTATAAACTTAGAATCAATACCAGACAAAGGTTGAGCAAAAAAGAGAATTATAGGCCAATCTCCTTAATGAATATAGACACCAAAATTCTCAATGAAATACAAACCAAATCCAAGAACACACCAAAAATACCATCTACCATAATCAAGTCAGCTTCATCCCAGAGATGCAGGGATGTTCAGTAGTAAATCAATAACTATAACCATCCACATAAGTTGATTTAAGTACAGAAGCCACATGACCCTCTCATTACATGCAGAAAAGGTCTTGAGAAACTCCAACATCCCTTCATAATAAGAGTTCCAGGGAATCTAGGGATACAGGAGACATATCTCAATGCAATAGAGTATGATATAAGCCCCAGCCAACACCAAACGGAATGGAATGTTTTCACTAAAATCAGGAACAAAACAACAATGTTCCCTCTCTCCTCTCCTGTTCAATATAGTGCTGTACTCTTAGCCAAGGAATAAGACAGGAGAGAGATAAAAAGGAGAAGCACATAGGAAAGGAAAATGTGAAACTGTCCTTATTCATAGCTGATAAACACATTCAAGAAAGCATCAGGATACAAAATTCACACACAAAACCCAGTAGCTTCCTATATGGCAGCAGCAAACACACTGAGAAAGAAATCAGGGAAACATAATTCACACTATCTCCCCCACCCTTCCCCCCAAAAAACCCAGCCAATTGGAATTAATCTAACCAAGAAGCTGAAATACTTGTACAGTGAAAACTTTAAGACACTGAGAACTTGGAGACGCCACCAGAAGATGGGAAGACCCCCCTATACTCATGGATTGGTGGGATGACGCTGTGAAGACGTCAATGTCCTAAAAGCAGCCTACAGATTCAGTACAATCCCCATCAAAAGCCCAACACATTTCTTCATAGAAATTGAAGGGGAAAAAAAAAAATCTTAAAATTCAAATGGAAACCCAAAAGACCCAGGATAGCCAAAACCATCCAGAACAATAAAAACACTGCGGGAGGCACCACCGTCTCTGATTTCAAGTTACACTACAGGGCTATTGTAATAAGCCCAGCATGGTTCTGGCATTAAGACAAACATGTTTGACAAATGGGATAGAGGTTAGGACTTAGATCAAAAAACAAACAAAAAAACCCCCACACTCCTACAGCCACCTAATTTTGACAGAGAAGAAAAAACAAACAAACAAACAAAACAACAACAACAACAACAAAATCCTCATTGGAGAAAAGACAGCCATCTCAGTCAGCTCTTCGGCTGCTGGGAAGATACCATGACCAAGATAACTCATAAAACAAAGCTACCGTTTCATCAATGTGGGAAGAATGGTGTTGGTCAAGCGTAATGGAGGCAGAGTGGGGTGCGGTGGGGGGTGAGGGGGTGGGGATGGAGTGGTAGGTGTGGGAAGGAGAGAGAGTGGGGGGCCTGGGGCCTGGTGTGGGCTTTTGGAACCTTAAAGCTCACCCCCAGTGATCCACCTTCTCAACAAGGCCACACTTCCTGATCCTTTCCTAAGCTGCCCATGAGCTGGGGACCAGGCATGCAAGCATTTGAGCCTGTAGACGCCAGTGTCATTGAAACGCCGCCGCTGCAGCAGCAGCAGGTGGTGCTGGTCAAACTGGATAGCTTGCATGTAGAAGAGGGAGCTGGCTCCCCATCTCTCACTCTGCCCGGAACTCAACTCCACACGGATCAAGGACCTCAGCATAAGACCTGATAGAGGAGAAAGTGGGGACTACACTTCAACTCCCAGGCACAAGAAGGGACTCTAAGCAGGACCCCTGCAGCACAGGGGCCTCATGAAACTGAAAGTCTTTTGTACAAGAAAGGACATCATCATTTGAGTGAAAGGATAGCCCACAGAATAGGGGAGAATAACCAGCTATACATCTGACAGAGGATTAGTATCTAGACTAGACAGACAACCCAGGAAACAAACAAAAAACAAAGGAAAACCACACATGCCTAAACAACAGACAGAACCCAATTAAAATTTGGAGCATGGACCTATGCAGAGGCTTCTCAAAACCAGAAATACAAATGACTGAGAAATACCTTTTTAAACATTGAATATCCTAGCCAGGCGTCGGGGTGCACACCTTTAATCCCAGCACTCGGGAGGCAGAGACAAATAGATGTCTGTGAGTTCAAGGCCAGCCTGGTCTACAAAGTGAATCCAGGACACCCAAGGCTACACAGAGAGACCGTCTAGAAAAACCAAACCCAAACCAAAACGAACCATTGAACATCCTTAGGTGTCAGAAATGCAAAATAGAACCCACTTTGAGGTTTCATCTTATCTTAGTCAACATAGCTAAGAATAAAACAACAGGGACAGAAAACAACTGACGGCAAATGGTGTGGCTGTGGGAAGGGGAGCATTTACTGTCCCTCAGTGGTGGTGCAGACTGGTCACAGCCACTATGGAGTCAGTGTGGAGGTTTCCCACCGAGCTGGAAATAGATCTATGCTGTGATCCAGCCATACGCTCCTCAGCGTGTTCCGGGAGGACTGTGCTCTGCTCCAGGGATACTTTGTCATCTGTGTTCGTTCAGCTTTCTTCCCAATAACCAGTGACATTAAGTCCGGTTTACACTACTGATGGAGTGAAGTATTCAGCAGTTTACCCAGCTGTGAACCCTGCTACAGTGACAACCGGCGTGGCGAGGTCTGCCCCCGGGGGCAGTGGTGGTGTGAATGTTATGGGGATAACCAATGCCTTTCTGATTGAATTTAAGACCTGCTCCACAAGAGAGAACTCATGACTGTTAACTGGGCTAAAAGCTCCTTACTGGGTAGGTCACAGGCACTAGGGGAGAACCAAATACTACTGCTCTGCTAAATGGACATAGTATTACACCACCCCCTAAAGTTCTCTATTTTCATAGATGGCCGCATCTTCTGTCTGTCACTAGAGAAACGTCTTTTACAGTAGGTGGTGAGACATGGAGGGACCCACAGCTCGTTACCTTGCAGAGTAAGAGGCTGGAGTGCTCAGGTCTAACTGGGACATCCACACCATACACAGTCCCCCCAAGGCTCAGGCATCACCCCAAGATAGGCAGGAAGTTTGTAAGAGACACAGGGGGTGGCTCTGCAGTGAAGGGTTCTTTGCTGGACATGACGAGGCTGTTGTACTCATGAGCTGGGTGCTGGGAGCTAACCTGGTCTTCTGGAAGAGCAGCGCATGTTCTCAGCTGCCGAGCGAGCTGTCTCCAGCCCCCGGGTCCTTGATTCAGTGCTGGTCACTCACCTCTAAGCCCCAGCACTCTCATTGTATCCCGTGGGCTTTTTTTTTTTAAGTTGTATTCATGAGGTTTAAAGTACTTTTAGGTTTCTGTTAAATTATTCATAGGAGCTTTCAACATGCCTGCTCTAGCTCCCAAATAAAGACGTGGAGACCTGTTAGGTTTATTAAAAGCCATAAGCACTGTAGCCAGGTAGATCCTCAGCTGTTCTAACCCGACTGTGCTAGCCTGGCCAACTTACCAGCTGTGTACCATTACCTGCCATCTAGTCTTGCCCTGGCTGCTCCTGCTCCATCTCTGTCCTCCTGGAGACTCTCTCATGGCGACCTCATGGTCACCTCCTCAAGGCCCAGCGACCTTCTTCTTTCTGTTCCACCTGAGACCACCCCCCACACACTGGGATCACAAGTGTCACCTTAACTCGGCTACCCTCTATAGGCTGTTGAGCTCTTTACTGACCAATAGAGATGATGGAGAATAATTTTTTTTTTACATAACACTGAGGCAGGAGATTCTTCAATAGTAATGGCAGTATCTGCATCTGTTAGCATGTAGCTCACTGCGAGGCTTAGCAATTAACAATCAATTATACAGAGACACATATTACTATAACATGAGTGAAGGTCACCTCTACAGATTCCTCTTGGAACTTTCTTCTTTGACTCAAATATTTGCTTGTATATTGTTTGAACCCCAAGTATGTTGGGATTTTCCAGCCATCTTTCTGTTCTTGACTTACTTCCATGTGATCGGAGAGCACACGTGTCATGATTCTTTCAAATTGGCTGACTGTGTTCTGTAGCCTGGAATATGGTCTAGTTTGGCAAGGAGTGGTCCATGCGGGCTGGAAGATAGGCCTTGTGTTTTGTTGTTAGAGGCTCTACCTTACAGAAGTCAGTGCTCCGAGAATGAATCGGACACCACCCATCGGCCCCTTCAGTTCCCTGGCTTTGGTTCTGTCTGTCCCAAGAGCACTGCTGTCGTCTCTGACCATATGCATGCTTTTCTCCTGTGGCTCTGTCAGCGTTGGACTGTGTCATTAGAAGCAAGAGGATGAAGGTGTGTGTAATCCTTACGTGGCTTGAGGATTATTGTGCCTTTGTAGAGTATTGAGCCCTGTGTCATGTTATAAAGCCACTCCTTATCCCTGGTGACTGCTCTTGCTCTGAAATTAATACTGCTTATCTCACTTTCTTCCCCCCACCCATGCATATGTGTGGATGTGTGGTGTGCACGTGTGTATTTGCATGTATGTGGGGGTATGCATATACATGTGTGTGTGTGTGCATGTGCACACTTGGGAGTCTTGAGGTTGATGCCATGGATAATCTTTCATCACTCTTTTACCCCACTCTTTGAGAGAGAGCCTGTCAGTCAGACGCAGAGATCATGGACAAGGCTGGTCTTCCTAGCCAGCTTGCTCTTGGGATCTCCTGTCCCTGCCTTCTGAAGCTGACCTTACACACAGATCACCATGATTACCCTCCATTTACATGGACCCCGAGGACCTGAACTCTGCTCTCTGCTTGTTTGTCCAGAACTGTAACCACTGAGGCATCTCCCCGCCCACTTTGTTTATTTTCCCCCTAAAGATTTATTATGTATACAGTATTCTGCCTGCATGTATGTCTGCAGGCCAGAAGAGGGCGCCAGGTCTCATTATAGATGGTTGTGAGCCACCATGTGGTTTCTGGGAATTGAACTCAGGACCTCTAGAAGGGCAGTCAGTGCTCTTAACCTCTGAGCCACCTCTCCAGCTCCTTGCCCACTTTCTTTGCTTAGGGTTAAGTTGGTATTTCCTCTTCCTCCTTTACTCTGTTATCTGTAAGGTGTCTCTATATTTAAAGTGGATTTCTTGTGTACAGCATATAGTTGGGTCTTATTTTGTTTGTTTGGGTTTTTTTGCTTATTTATTTATCTATCTTTGAGGCAGGGTCTTACAGTGAAACCCAGCCTGGCCCCAAACTTGTAATCCTCCTGCCTCAGCTTCCCAACTGCTGGGATTTCAGATGAGTGTCACCATGCCAGCTAACTAGTGTGTTCGGGCCACTGGCATTGAAGGTCACTAGTTCTTCAGCTGGGTTACCAGTTTAACGTTTCATGGTTTGGTAAGCTCAGCTTTCTGCCACCTGACACTGGTTTTCATTCTTTTCTCTTCAAACTGTTGCTTGCCTTTTAGTATACCTTGTGGTTTTTGGTTAAAAGGTGGCATGTGATGTCTGGAAGGGAAGGGACTATGTAAGTAAGTCTTTTGTGACGTAGTGGCTGAGTATGTCTAGAGGGCAGCTGATAGCTCTGTGATTAGCCTGGGCCCTGGACTCTGAATTCCATCAGTATTTTCCTGGTTCCCTCCTCTCTTGGATGGGGCAGGCTGCTGGGAAGGCCTTCAAGTGGGTAATTCCCATCACTGGTGCAGAACAGTAGGGAGCTGGGGTCCCACCCAGGTCCCCTTCCTCTTCCCAGCCCCCTCCCAACCCCCTCTAACCACCCCCCCCCCCAGCTCCTTATGTAAAGCAGGTTGTGCTCTGGTGAAATGGTTTCTTCCCAGGCAGGCACTGTTCTCAGAGTACCCGGGCCTGTTTCACAGTGGGACCTGTTCCTGTCCCCAACAGAAGCCTGAGGGGACTTTTCTGTGCCCCTCACAGTGAGAGGAGGGTAGAAGTCATGGAAGTAAAACTTGTGAAAGCTCCCTTGCCCTCGTCTCCAAGACTGAGTCTCCTAGAGCTTGACCCTCAGTTTGTCTGCAGTGTGCCTTCAGCAGACTGTCCGCCATGCTGTCGGGAGGGCTTTCCTGCTAGCACTGGGCCCTGCGGAGGTTTCCGTTCTGGTGGGTACCTCTCTCAGCTCTCCAGCTTGAGGGCAGGCACAGGCGGCGTGGCTTCACTTCCCTGCTGGCTCCAAGAGCGCCGGTCTTTTATATGTTCAGATTATTTTTTGCTGAGGTGGAGCAGTGACCTCTAACTTCTTACTCACTGGACTGGAAACACAAGAGCCGCCCTCGTGGTTGCTTCCTGCATCTTCTTTGTCACTCACTCTGCCTTTGCTCTGTGTTGACAGTTCCGACCCAACTGTACAATGGCAATAGCTGGAGAGTAAGGACTGTCGTCGGGTCCAGTCGTGCAGTGTTTCTGTAGACTGTAACTACTGAGGAGGCCAACAGGCTTATAAATTAATTTCAGTGTCACATGACTTTATGTGATTTGTCTCTATGAATGAAGAACATTTTGAATAGTGATCACCTGCTTGGTACCTGGGTGGCCTCCCGGGAGTCGACAAGCCAGTGCTCATTTCCTAAGGCCAGTCCCGATAGCTTCCTCCCGGTGTTTGAAACTCTCTTTGGATCTTGAGGGTCTGTTAACCCCGGAACACATCCATACTCAAAGTAACATGCCTGTGCCGCTGAAGGGGCCTTAACTGACACTCGGAAGCTCTGCCTTTGTGTTTAGGGACTGGAGCTGTGCGCTGAAGAGTCCAGGTCCTTCGAAGCAGTCCAAGAGTTCCAGAGGTTCCAGCCGCAGCCAGTAGCTCGCTGCTCCGAGGGACAGTCCCAGAAACCGTGGGTGGAGAGTACATGTCCTGACCTTTCTAAGATGCCACCTCAGTCCTTGACAGAGAATGGTAAGCACCAGGGATATGGGGACATAAGAGAACGAAGCCTTTGCTCCCAAGGGACGGGCTTGGGAGGTGGGGGAGGGGGGAAGGATGTGCAGAGTTCAAGGATCAAGATAGGAAAAATGTCTGATGGACGTTGACATTGAGCGGTGATGTTAAAAAGCTCTGCGAAGCGGGATGCTTGCAGCGCACCCACTAGCTAGAGTTACAGAGAAGGTGCCGGTGTTGCGGTGGCATTGGCACCCACAGGATGGAGACTTGTACCCCACATATGGCACATCACTGAAAATAGCTCAGGAGTCCCACGCTCTAAAGGAAGGTGAAATGGCAAGTGTGCCCTGGGCATGGGACATGCTTGGCTTGGTCCCAGCATGGCCATTGGGAGGCTGTGTGTCAGAAGGAAGTGGTCGTAAAGAGCCGAGTTTCTATCTCACAGGCTTATTCTCTTCCTCAGCAGTCCTCACACCCCAAGTCCCCACTGTTCTAAAGATAGAGAGCACTGGAGATTGGGAGGTGGCAGCCCTGTCCCAGGTAAAGTGCTATTTTCTTTTCCTTTTGTCCTCTTGGTCCTCCTGCTGTGTGCCCCCCTGGCGCCCCCCCCCCCCCCCCCCAGCCTCTTTAGCAAAGGGATGTAGAGCATAAGACATTAACTTTTGCCCCACTGGGCCTGCTGGCAGTCAGTGACTGTGATGCTGGCCACCCCCAACCCCCCCCCCCCCGACCACCCGACCCCTCAGTCGCCACACAGGGCATCACTGCAGTGTCCTGATCTCTCTTAGGTCTGGTCAGGCTGTTTTAAAGCATCAGTGATATTTAAGGTCCTCTCTGTGTGTGCCGCAGGAAGCCCTGAGCCCCAGTAGAGGAGCCAAGGAGGAGCCCTGCCAGGACCCCGCAGAAGATGATCGTGGGAATGGCATGTGCCTGGGTAAGCGAAACGTGCTGTGCTCCAGGGCCCAGCTGGCCTACTTCCGGGACCCTCAGAGAGGGCTGGCCACTTAGAACCAGAGCTCTGCCCTCTCTGCAGAGAGTCTGCCGGGCTGTGGTTGAGGCTGCTTGCTAGTCTCCTAGAGCTGGCCCTGCTGGGGCTCATGACCTAGGTGCAGTCTTCTTGGGCCCAGAACTGGACCAGGCCCTCTGTCTCAAAAATTCAGCACCCACCGAGAACAGCCTCTTGGGAGCAGACTCCCTGTGAGGGAGCTTCATGAGACTGAGTGTGAGAAGAGCGAGCAGCTCAGGTTTCCAAATACCCAAAGCCCACGTGACCAGCGCGCTTGTCTCTGAAGGCCGTTTGTGTGGAAAGCCAATGCTTCCCACAGGTTTAAACTCATGATAGGCTTAGACTGGAGAGTGGGACCCCAGCTTGAGAAGTGCTGAATTAGGGTACCCTGAAAAGGCTTTACATCCAAACTCTTTATCTAGCTCTCCTCAAACATTTACTGTGATAAAAGGCTTTATGTTTTGTTAGGACCAAGTGCTTCTGGGAAAGTCATCCTGTAGAGCCGCTGTAGTGTTAGGAAATCAGGACATTTATTTCCTCAAAGTGTTCTAGGCACACTCCATATCTGCTCAACAGTGCCCCAAGGGCTCTACATTTAGTCTGTCTCTGTCTCTCTGTCTCTCTTCCCCCCGCCCTTCCTTCCCTCCCTCCCTCCCCTTCTCCCCCTTCCTTCTTCCCTTCCTCTTCCTTCTTCCTCTCCCTGCCTCCCCACTTCTCCTCTCTCCTTCCCTCCCCCTCTCTCTTTCTCTGTCCCTGCCAGAAGGATTTGCTTCATGTTTAATCTTTGTTTTATCTTATAGGTAACAGTGGCAGCAGAGGTCAGAAATTTCTCTCTCTCTCTCTCTCTCTCTCTCTCTCTCTCTCTCTCCCCCTCCCCTCTCTTTTCTCTCTCTTTCCCCTTCCCCCCACCAGTGATTGGGTTGCTTGAGGTCCTGTGTTTGCCAGCTGTTGACTCACTGTAGCCACTGTGTCTATGATGTCTAACAACAGCACAGCAAATGAGAAGCCTGCAGGTCACTTTGTCTCAGCGAGGGTCCTGTTGCTTCCAGGCACCTCTCTCCAGGGGGATCATCATGGGCAAATATCCCCTCAGCCTCTGTGAAGAGAGGGCTGTGAGTTTCAGGAGCAGTTTAGAGAAACAGGGCCCAACAGGGCCATTTCTGCTCAGTCATGTCTGTTCTTCCTTCTGTGTAGGAGTTCCAGTTTCAAAGCCACGTGTCACCTTCCAGCATGAGCGAGGACCAGAGACTTTGCATCTGAGCCTTATACATCCTGGGAATGGGCGCACTGCAGATGATAGCCTGGACAGTGAGCAGGACAAGTCAGCCCAGGCAGCATCCCAGGAGGACTCAAGGGCCTGGGAAGAGCAATGCCAGTGGGATGGGGAGGACATGAAGGTGTCAGGTGTTCACTGGGGCTATGAGGAGACCAAGACTTTCCTGGCCATCTTAAGTGAATCTCCTTTCTCTGAAAAGCTCCGGACCTGTCACCAGAACCGCCAGGTATACGGGGCTATTGCAGAGCAGCTGAGGGCACGGGGCTTCTTGCGGACTCTGGAGCAGTGTCGCTACAGGGTCAAAAACCTTCTACGAAATTACCGGAAAGCCAAGAACAGTCACCCACCAGGGACCTGCCCCTTCTATGAGGAGCTAGAGGCCTTGGTGAGTGCTCGGACAGCCATTGGAAGACCCACGAGTGGGCCAGGAGAGGCTGTGGCACTCCCCAGGCTGGGGGACAGTGACACTGAGATGGATGACCAAGAGGAAGGGAGCTGGGAGCCTGAGGAGGCAACGGAAGACTACAGCACTTCTGGCGTGGCCACCGAGGAATCTGCTCAGGGGCCCAGGATTGCAGGGAGCCCAGCTCTGCTCCAGAGCCGCATTGGTAAGCACATGGTGTTTAACTGGATGACTCTCAACCCCGCTGCTGCTTCCTAAGGTCAGAGCTCAGGCTAGGAGTCAGATCGCGGACACGAGAGTAAGGTGCTAAGTCTTCATTTCTGACTCACACTCTTGTCTCCAGTGACCGCGTCTCCTAGTTATAGGAGCAGATAACTCTAAAGCCTTGCGCGACCTGGAGAACAGGTGCGTGAGAACAGCCCATTTGTTCACAGCAAGTCTGGGGCCAGAAAGAGTGAGTGAAATACTGAAGGGTAGAGAAACTGACAGCGTAGACTTGAGAGTCACCTAATCTTGCAAAGGGAGAGTCGCTGACACCCACCTGAAGATGCTGGAGCCGCACAGGCGGGGGCAGAGAGAGCCTGGGCTCCTGCCACGAACTCATGTGCCCCCAGCCCACCCCCGCTGCCTCCTCTGGTTATATCACTTACCTGCAACAGGACCAGAGAGGAGAGGGTGTCCTCAGCCGTGGTGTGTCTGTCGCCTGCTTACAAGGTCCATTTATGTCTCTGATCTTTGGGGATTCTCAGGTCCCATGTCTTGTGGAAAGGAGAATTCACAAAGGAGACTGGCTGTATTTTGAATGAATACAGGGAGAATCTCATCCACGTCAGTGTCTCATCGGCTGAAGCCAAGGGAGTGGGTCCCATGCAGTTGCTAAAACATGGCCACTTATTGCTCCCCTTCAGTGAGATTGTCTCTTGGGGTGGTGGGAGAGGATGCCTTGGCTGACTTTCCTAGCCTATCCCTGAGAAGAAGTTTGTATTCCCAGGTCCCTGGGCCCCTGCTCTAGATACACCCCCGTCCTAATGACCTAGTTAAAGCTTCTAAGTCTCCCACGTCTGAACTTTTCACTTCTGACAGCAGGTGTTCACTGGGGCTTCGAGGAGACCAAAGCCTTTCTGGCGATTCTTAGTGAGTCGCCGTTCTCTGAAAAGCTTCGCACCTGTCACCAGAACAGCCAAGTGTATCGGGCCATCGCGGAGCGGCTGCGGGCGCTGGGTTTCCTGCGGACGCTGGAGCAGTGCCGCTACAGATTCAAAAACCTCCTCCGAAGCTACAGGAAAGCCAAGAGCAGCCACCCACCAGGGACCTGCCCCTTCTATGAGGAGCTGGACTCACTGATGACGGCTCGGACTGTGATCAGCGCCATGGAGGCGGCAGGAGGAGCCGCGGGGCTTCCTGGATCTGGGCAGAGTGGTCCTGAGGCTGATGACCTAGAGGCCTGGGGTGAGATGGAAGATGAAGAGGAGATTAAACTCCTGACTCCAGATCCCCAAACTCCAGATACGGGTGAGCCTGCAGTCATTGGATGCCGGTCTTGTACAAAGAGGGCAACGGAGAGGACCAGGGTCGCAGCACAATGCGCGAAAACCAAGTTCTCAGCACAAAGGAGATTTTATTTGCCCCAGAGGGACAAAGGGAAGGGGTAGGAGACAAAGACAGGAGAAGGGGAAGAGAGGTGACAGATGTGGCTCATAGGCAAATGGCGGTTTATAAAGGTAAAAGGGGGAGCCCCGTATTAAGATGAGGTGTTTACTTTTTATTGAGCATATTAATTAGGTGAGCTAAAGGAGGCTTTTGATTGCTGGACTTCAGTGCTTTGATAGCTGGACCTTTGATAGCTGAGGTGGTTGGCCTCAGGAGGAGGAAGTGGCCAAATATGGGGATAGACCTTGGTGTCTAGCTTTAGGAATGTAATCTAACATTTTTTTTTAGCAAGGCAGAGGGAATGGGGGAGAAGGGCGAGGCCAGCCAGAGCCAGGTGTGCCTGCTAGAGCCCTTCAGGTACCAGGTATGGTATCGTTGTCTCTGAGCCAAAAGAATGAGCGAGATGGTATTAGGAAAAGATCTTGTGCGTTGCATAGATTCTTTCATCTCTTATTTAGTGATGGTCTGCGCCCAAGGTGGCCGGTCTAGCTTTTCCTGGGACACACCTGGGTAACTATGGAACTGAGTCATGACCCAGGATCAGTTTAATGTCCTAGAGGGTGACAAGAGCTGTTTATTATTGAATCCAGACTTAGAGGAGCAGCTTGAGGGGGTGAGCCAGGCTTCATGGTTGCTGGGGTGCGGCTACTGTACCCCAGACAGTGCTTTTCAGCTTTTCAGGATTAGAAGCGCACGTGTACACAAAAACTTGGCAGCTGTCATGCTAGGCACATTTATAAGCTGTGGGATGTAAGATACAAATCTGCGTTAGCCAAACCTCAGAATGCACGGTAGAGGTGCGCGAGTGCTAACCAGCATTAGCCAACAACTCTCAGTTCTGTCTCTTGTTTCAGGCTTTGAGGTGAAGCGTGAGGATGAAGAGCAGATTTCAGAGCAGGACGTTTTTGGGGATCGGCCGGGAGCCTTACCAAAATACACCACAGAAGCCGTTTGCCAGCCTCCCCGCTGTGGGGAGGACCGTGAGAATGAGGGTGGCGGGGAGTGGAGAAGTGCTGTCCCGTGGGCAGCGTGTTCCTCTGAGGAGGACTTTGAAAAACTTATTGATCATCAAGGCCTGTACCTCCCGGAGAAACCCTATCAAAGTGACACGTTTGTCAGTCAGAAATTCCACTTCTTTGCCCACCAACAGCCCCACGTGGGCGAGAAGCCCTACCAGTGTCCTGACTGTGGGAACAGTTTCACGGACCTCACCAGCCTCAACACCCACCAGAGAACGCACACTGAAGAGAAGCCCTCCATATGCCGGGAGTGTGGGGAAATCTTCAGTCAGAGCTCACACCTGCTGGAACATCAGCGGGTCCACTCGGTAGGAACTCCCGACCAGGGTAACGCGCCTGTAGAGAGTGTTGGCCAAAGTCCGTCTGTTAGTGCTCACTGGAGAAATTCTACATGGGAGATACCTAAAGAGCCTCAGAATGCCAGCATGCGCACGGGCTCCAGAGGCCGTCACAGCAGCTCAGGGGAGAAGCTGTATAAGTGTCCTGAGTGTGGGAGGGGCTTCTCTAAGAGCTCCGCCCTCATCAGTCACCAGAGAATCCACACCGGTGAGAAGCCCTACGAATGCATGGAGTGTGGGAAGAGCTTCAGCAAGGGCTCCAGCCTGTCCAACCACCAGCGAACTCACACCAGCGTGAAGCTCCATCAGTGCGCGGAGTGCGGCAAGTGCTTCAGCGAGCGTTCCAAGCTTGTCACCCACCAGAGGGTCCACACGGGGGAGAAGCCCTACAGATGCCTCGACTGCGGGAAGTTCTTCCGAGACCGGTCCAACCTCATCACTCACCATAGAATCCACACGGGAGAGAAGCCGTACAAGTGCCGAGTGTGTGGGAAGTGTTTTAACCAGAGCTCCAGCCTTATCATCCACCTGAGAATTCACACCGGGGAGAAGCCGTACAAGTGCACAGAGTGTGGCAGAGACTTCAACAACAGCTCCCACTTCAGTGCCCACCGCAGAACCCACACAGGAGGGAAGGCAGTGTAGGCCACGCCTCGTCCCAGCAGAAAGCAATAATGTATTCTAATACCTCCCACGTTACTAAAACATGCCAGAGAGAAACCTTGCAGTGGTGAAGCTTGGTGTGTACTTACAGATGCTATTTTGGTAGAATTCAGGTCATTCTAAATGAATTACAACTACTAAGTTTTGGAGATACTTCTCCAAAAGTGTAATTTGGTTTGCACCCCTGCCCCCCAAACCCCTACAGAATCGCTAGGCTGTCCTTACATCTGCCATCCCTAAGAGCTTAGGGTTTGAGGCAGATGGGTGACGTGGGGGTTAGAGTTGAATCTGTGGCCCTAGGTACTGGTTCCAGCTTCTTCCTGCGCCTTGGCCGCCCCCACCCATGGGAGGTAGTTTTTGTTCTTGGTAGTTTGCAGCTGGGGCAAATCCTCACGGGGAAACCTTGACACTGATGGTGAGAGGAGGTGGAAACCGAGAGCCAGTGCTTGGGCCACTCCACCGCAGGCTCAGCAGCCAGTGGGGCAGCAGTGACAGCACTGCACAGTCATTAACAATAGCAGACCCAGCTGTCCCCTGAAGATTTGCTCTTTGGCAGCCTGTGTGCCAAGCGCCTCACCTACCGTCTCATATAATCCTCCAGGAGTCCTGTTTCCCAGAGTAGGGAATCAAGGACTGGGAAAGTCAGGTGATCTGCATTGGTCACACATATCTGGAAACGGGGGAGGCAGAATTCATCAAGACTCATGTGTCCCCAGAGTCTGGGGGGCTGGGTGCTCCAGCAAGTACATGAAAGATAACTACTACTGGGATCCCGCAGTGTGATCATGACGAACTCTTCCCTTCTGCCGGTGAAAGGACTTTGGGATGTTCAGAATTGGTGACGCACTCGGTCTAAGGCCGAGTTGCTACCAAAGTGATGGGCGGGGGTCTCCATCTTTAAAGTGATACAGGTGAGGGAGGGAGGTAGCAGAGGCTGGTGTGTCTTGCGGAGAGGTAGTGCTTTGGCTAAGAATTGGGTTTGGGAGTCCTGGGGTCAGGCCTGTTTCTCATTACATGTGGCTGATCACGGGTAATAAGAAGTCACATCAAACAGGCCTTCCCTCCAGTGCCCAGTCAGTCACTAGTGCCTTTGGTCTCTCTCTGGCCCGAGAGGGAAGGAGTTGACACATTGTCCTCTACTGGGGGGGGGGGCTTGAAAATGGCCCCACATTCATGGCACCATTTTAGCTGAGTCCTCTTGACCCAAGCTGCCCGGTGTGGTCTCTCAGACCAGCAATTCACACAGATGGGTCAAGTCGGAGAGGCTCATACACAACGATTTTCTTGCTTGTAGCACTTTAACCCCTGGAGTTTTTCCTTAGAAAGAGTTTAAAATGTTAACCAAGAGCTTTGGCTTTCATAGATTCTTAAAGGAAGATGACCTTCTTCATCTACAAGTGGCCTTAGAAAGCCGTTCATATGCCGGTTAGTTATCTCCTGGCTGTGGGAAGTCATGATCGGATAGTAGCTGGGAAGAGCTTCGAAGACTGGACTTTCTATCTGCGTGTGAAAAAGTGGGTAGAAGATCTTGCCATTCCCACTAAAGGAGGTTACTCCCTAGTCTATTTCCTTGTTCCAGAACCCTCTCCCAGGAACCAGGCCACCACCTATTAACTCTCATCAGCTTCACCTTATCTCTGAGGAGCAGGGGTCACTGGGTGAGCCCTGGCTAGAAACCAGCAAATGCCAGCAACTGTGATAAAAGGATAAATAGAATAATCTGGGTCTAAAAGGAAGGGTCCCGAAGGAGAGAAGAGCATTCTAGAGACAGTTACCCAGGTAGGAGGCAGCATGGGTTCTAGGTGGGAGTAGCGGCCCCGGCTTGTAGCACAGGGCAAGAGATTTGGGGTGGAGCAGCGGCGGTGGCATCCCAGACTGCACAGGTGCCGTGGCAAGGTCACTCTAGGTGCAACAACTCCTTAGGCCTTTTTCTTTCCCACGTTGGAAGCTTAGCTGAGCGGGCCCTTAATGGTGCTAATCTCTTTATTAATTCCAGCCTCTCTTTCAGCACATGCCTTAGCTGTAATTAAATTGCCTAGTGCTTTTTTCCTCTCCGGACTGTTCATTTTTGTATTTCTTTATGTCTCACTTGCTCTTTTTTCATTGTAGACCCGCGTAAGAGTTACTGCTCCTAACTGTGCCACAGGCACAATGTTATACTGTCTTGAAGTACTCCTAAAGGAGTCAGTTTATTACTTTTAAATTTAGCCTCGAGCAAGTTCTCAGAACACAGGTAGAAGGCAGCCGGGTTCTTTGCCAAAGTATCACACAGATGGTCTCATAGCCAGTTACCAAGAGACCTCGTTTCCTTCTGAACCCTTGAGCTGGGCCCCCACAGTCTGCGTTACTCTCAGCACTACATTGTCCCGTCTCTTACTATCACGGTCCACTAAGCTTTGCATATAACCTCAAACACAAAGCAGCGAGAACAAACTGGAACTGAGTGTGGCTATAAGCAGCCAGAGCTTGCCCCCAGTGACATACCTCTTCCAGCAAAGCTCTGCCTTCTAAAGGTTCCATAAGCTCCCAAACAGCACCACCACCCAAGGGTCAAGTATTCAAATACCTGAGCCTAGGGGGACATTTCTCATCAAAGCCACCACAGTCATGTATCGGTGGAGCTTAGATGGCAGACTTCGGGTGACATGTTCAGATGTGCATCGTCAAGATCTGAGAACTGACTGGAACTCGAATGTGTTGCTGTGAGGTCGTATGGCGGCAGTGGTCCATTTAAAAGAGGAAGGCTCTGAACTGCTGCAGCGGTTCTGTTGAGGGGAAGAGATACCTACTTAGGGTTAGGAGGCCGACTCTTGAGAACAGCAGAGGAAAGTGAACTCTGCCTTTGGTGACTGGATGAGGCATGCATCCCTCCAAACTGGGGGACAGACACAGGAAAGCGGAAGATGGAAGCATAGTTTGTGACATTTTGAACTCAGGGTCGTTGGTGGACCTCTGAGTAACGATTCATTTGTGTGTTTGAGCCTAAAGTTGGGGGAGGGGTGGTGTCACAAGGGGGAGGCAAGCTCACAAGGGGGAGAGTGTGCTCAGTGTCAAAGGAGTACTGTGCTTAAGACCGAACTCAAGAAACTACTAACTGGAAAGGGAAACACCCCCCTCAAAGGCAGCATGGACCACTTCCTACCTCACTCTTGCCATCTTTTGGACACTGCCTCCGTTGTTGCTGACCCTGGCTTCTCAGTATAGTCTTGAGCTTTCTGGAAGCTTCACTGTGAAGGACTGAGCTGCCCGTGGAAGTGTACTAGCTGCCCGTGTGTTGTTTCTCACTCTTCCCTTTCTGTTGGGATTGTGCTAGTGTCTCTTGTTTTCAGTAATGCCTTCTGCTGCCTTTATTATCTTTTCTTTTTTCCCTTTTGGTTTTTCGAGACAGGGTTTCTCTGTGTTAGCCTTGACTGTCCTGGACTCACTTTGTAGACATGCTAGCCTAGAACTCAGAGAGCCACCTGCCTCTGCCTCCCGAGGGCTGGGATTACAGGTGTGCGCCGCCACCACCGCCCTGCTCCTTTGTTCCTTTTCACAAGTCTTTTAGTTTTGAGTTTGGCCACTAAAGCGAGGGTAGCAGGGGCCAAGAGAAGCCTGGGTCCCGGTGGCCCCGCCCTCTGTCTAGTCAAGTCTTTGGGAAATCATTGAGGTGATGTCTGTTCCTGAACCTGAGCCGCACCGCCTTGCCTGTATCCCCAGGCAGCCTCCCTCCAGAAGGACTTTTCTCCTCGCACAAACAGGTATCTGAGTGCTACCATCTTTTCTTGGCAGCAGATTCACTCTGCACAGTGGGGAACAGTTCCTCAGCCCTGCCTCTGGAGAATCAGAGTGATTATTTGCTGCACCAGAGAGATTTGTATTTGGCTGAAGGCAGGGCTGAAGGTACCTAAAGGCCTCCTCTTCCACAGGCTCAGCACAGAGCAGCAGCCCTAAAGGCAAGGTAGGGAAAATGTGGGCAGGGCTACACTGGAGCCTAAAGCAGTTTTCCGAGGTCTAGTCCCCAAAACAGAACTTATAGTAACTGCCTTCCCTGACTCCTCTCCAAAGCAGAGCAAAGCAGTTAAGAGTTCTAACCCCAATGAGGCTAGCTCTGTTACAGGCTGCAGAGGAGAGCTGGTATCAAACTTGGGTCATCAGGGTTGGTGGGCTAGTGCCTTTGCCTGCTGAGCCATCTCCCTGGCCCAGGGAGCCAGCAGTGTTTGGAGTGAAGTGGGCACGGCAGCTGTTGATAGTTGAGGTTAACCACCAAAACAGATTTCTAAAAGATCCTGTATCTCTGGGAGCCTTTTCAATATGGAGGCCCTGTAGTTGCCGAGAGCCGAGCTGCCTCTTGTAGGCTCAATTTTCTTAACCAATATATTTTATTAACAACTTAGTGACCGAGCATACGTCACTTATAACCTGACTAACCAAAATAATAGGAAATGAGGATTAATGGACACAATAACAAAACCTTAAGCATATCAGTTCCGAGGAACGAGTCTCTTGGCGTGAGCCGCAGGATTTCTCCTGCTGGAACCTGGGGTAGCCAGAACCCAGAACCTCAGCAGGAGCCAGAGCCCCGATTCCTTCCCTCGAGCGGTTCTTTCTAGGAGTGTCTTGAAGGGCAGCAATGAACAGCCAAATCTATCTCAAGTCTTCAAAAAGCCCTGCCTCCAGTTCTGGGCTTATTAGAACCCAGAGTCGGTTCACGGATCTTTTCAGCTGGCAACAATTAAGCTCCTGCACAAGGTGGTTGCTCTTCTACTGAATTAACCTCACCTGTTCTCTCATGAGACTGTTCCGAGCCCACACTTGGAATCCTAAAAAACAGGTTTATCTCTCCTTCAGCCTCTCGCTGGGGACACAGGTTGTCTTGTCCTCCCAACTCCTCTGCTCCCGCCACATTTTTACTTCTCTCCTTCCCCCGTTCGGACCAGACATCCAGAGCTCTTACCTGCAAAGGACCCATGTGCCAGACGGTAAGTTCAGCCTCAGGGAGGTGGTGCTGTCACCCCACTTTACAAAAAGGCCGCTGAGAGGCCCAGGTTAGTAATTTGCTTTAGGCAACATCCAGCTGCAATGCTGGGAAGCCTAAAATCACAAGCCAGCAGCAGTATTTTGGCTCCAGGTCTATACTCCAAGCCAGCGTTCCACTCCAGTGTCCCTTGGAAGACCTTGCACTTTGTGTCTCCCGGTACCCTTCCCCTGTCTGTGTGAGTTCTCACTTCAGAGCAGTCTCCAGCAGCGACCCGGGACTGCTCCCCCCCTCCCCCCCTGGCTGGTTCTCCTCCTCAGCATCCAATTCTTACTGTCACCCCCATGACTTGAACGCCCACAGGAGGTCAGGGTGGGACTGTCGTCTTTGATATCACAGCTGCTCACTCAAAGCCTGGGCCTCGAACCTGCCGCCGCCTTCAGCATCCACAATTAGAGTAATCTGCACTCTCGCCTTCGCGTGAGCTCCAGGTTTTCTCAGCTGGTTACCCGGCATCTCCCCTTGGCTCCCAGCATGTCCGTGGGGACTTAAGCCTATTTTCTAACCCTCTGCCCTTCTATGTCTCACCCAGTAAAGAGTATCGTCTACCTAGACAGCTTGCTGTCACATTTGAATCTCCTCTCGTCGTCTCTACGTCCAGCCAGACTCTGTATACCGTGAGATCAATCTCCCCAAGGTGTCTCCACTCCATCATCCGTCTCTCTCTGTTCTCACCACTGCCGCCTGCACCCTAGCTGTGTTTCCCCATTCCATCCAGACCCAGTTGCTGTCCCCACTTATGCCCAGTTACGGAACTGATACGCCTCCTGCTATTCTCAGTTCTTTCTCTTCAACGCATGCCCCAAAAGCTGCCTTCTACTTTCTCTGACTTTGCAAAGCAAGGCCCCGCCACTCCCTTCCTGCTACACTTGTGTCATTTTGCCCTGGCCCTTCTGTCCCACACTGTAAGAACCAGGCCCGACTGGGCTGCCTGCCTGTCTTGCTGTTTCATGTCCTGTTTCTAGCAGCTTCCACGTCTGTGTTTATCTTGGTTAGCTAGTCATGTTTACTGCTCTGAGAACGCGCCCCTCCCTTCCTCGAGACTTTTCCTCCTGTGTGCGATTTCACCTGGGAGGAGGATTCCTCTTTTGCTGCCTATAAGAAGGCTCTTCGGAACTCTGGGACGGAGGAGAAGAACAAACCACTGCCGGGGCGGCTGCTGCAGCTGCTGCTCTCTTAGCACGAAGGACCCGCTGTGTTATTGTGTGTGTTTGTGCGCTTGTGTGTGTGTGTGTGCATGAGTTAAATCCGCAGTCCCTCGCCCTCAACTCGGTACCACGGTGGCGCGGGTGCCACACCACACTCTTCTCCCTATTCCATGGTGCTCTGACTATGTTCGTCTCTTCCCGTTCCTCCCACACTCTGGGCCCTCGCCAGGCTCCACACATGTTGTTTCTGCTACTGGCATTCTCTTCCCTGCGCTCACGCACCTGGCTAACTCCCACTTACCTTTCAGGCTTCAGTTTAAGTCACAGGAAGTCTGGCCCTGACTCCCACCCCAGCTTGGGGTCATCCCCTCACCCACTGCTGTCCTTGTAATGCTCACTGTCGTTTGTCATTACATGTATAATTCTTAGTGCCTGTGCAGGACCAGGTTGATCTCCCTGAGGACATGGAGGTTTTGTTTAGGGGTTTTCTTATCATGAAGCCAGTGCCGTGCACAACACAGCAGAGGGACAAAGCTGGAGGTCCCTCTGCTGCAAAGATGTCAGTTACAGGAGGCGTCCGGCTTCTGTGAGCCAACACTGTCCCCTCAGGCTAGTCTGCACTGGACTTCTTCACTGCAGAGAGAAGCATGCCTCAGGGCCTCCTCCCTCTCTCTTCCACTCTGCCTCAAGCTCAGGTATCCCAATTCAGGTATTGCTACCCATAGAACAATGCCTTGTACTTCTTGTCAGGTGTGCCCGGCACGGTCTATCGTGCAAGGATCCATCCAGAGAAACGCAAGCTCTCTGTTGCCAACATTTATGCTATTGACTGCGGCCAAAGGAAAACAGAGGCACAGCCAGCGAGATCGTCACCCCAATAAATTCACAGCCAATTAGGTCCCACACAGTGCCCAACAATCACCCCATGAGGTTGTTTATGGCAATAATATGATGGTAAAACATTGTATAATGAAAATGTTCAATAAAGGGGGCTGGGATACAAATTACTGTGCTGGCAGGCAAGGAAAATGAGCAGCCACTTAAAATGTGGAAATAAGATGCATTAACGTGACTGGATGTAAAAACAACCAGCCCACAATAAATAGCTGGGAAGTGTAATATTATAAATGTGCACGTGACATGAGTGCGTGCTGGGTCTATAGCACGCAATGAATGTGCTTATCTCAGGAGTTATAGCTATTTATTCTTTTGTGATTTTTTTTTAAAAAGTGTAATGGTCAAAATTAATCTTTTCTAAAGTGAGGTTATTTATTTCTTTATAAAATGAGTGCAAGGGCTGGGGGTGCCCCCCCCCCGGCTGTTCCCAGGCTTCTAAATGTAATAACCTCTCTTTTTGCTCTTAACAATATACTCCACGAGAAGTGCATTGGCTGGGTGCTGCATGAGAATTTATTTGGGATATTATTTACAAATTTTACATCTTATTAAGCTCACTTATTATGCTTGTGTTTAATCTAGGGGATTGGCTCATTGTTTCACATTTGTGGGGAATTTCCCTTCCTCCTACTCCTGGGATGATTTATATGAGGGATGCGTCCTATCTATATATTTCGGAGGAGTTCCTCTTTAAGGCGTGTAACCCTGATGTGTTCACGGAAAAGCCCACTAATCATCAGGGCATATGAATTAATCCACACTGAGGTTTCTGGTTTCACGCCTGCTAGGACAGCCACCACTCAGAAGAGGCGAGAGAAGGCTTAGGATGTGGAGAAACGGGAGACATGCGCTTGGTTGGTGCGAATGGAAACTAGTGTAGTCATTACGGAAACCAGTATGGAGGTTCCCCCCAAAATTAAAAATAACAACCACCACAAGACCGGGATACTCCATTTCTGTACATCCAAAGGAAAGACAAGCAGGTGGTCTGTACATAACGGGTTACGGCTCAGCCTTCAAAAACCAGGAAGCGCGTGCGGTTCCTGTGGGTGAAAACAGGCAGGGGGCAAAGGGACACGTGTTGCATGATCTCAGTGGTGTGTGGAATTTAAAAATTGGGGGAGGGGGGTCCCCGAGTGATCAGGAGGGGCTAGAGAACAGGGTGCCTGGGAGATGCTGATCAGTGAGATGGGGGGAATGCAGTTCAGAAGATGTCAATAAAAACACATCCGTGTGCTTGCACATGGCTGAGTAGGTGTGTGTCCTAAGTGTCTGAGGTAATGCACGTGACTGGCTCGGCCGGTCCATAATGAGTATGTTTCACTGGGTTTATTGTACACACTGGAAATTAATGCAGGCACTGTTCACTCACAAACAATACATTAAAAAGGACTGCCAGAAAAAGAGAATTTGAATGCACACATCCAAATTAAATACCCTCAAAGCGTGTTTTAAAAAGTACTGTAGACCTAATCCTTCCACCCAATTCCCTGCCCCCCCCCACCCCAGACAAGGTTTCTCTGTGTAGCTCTGGCTGTCCTGGAACTCGATCTGTAGAGCAGGCTGGCCTCGAACTCAAAGAGATTCACCTGCCTCTGCCTCCCAGGTGTTGGGATTAAAGGCTTGCGCTGCCAGCACCTGGCTCAACTCTTCCTCTGAAGTCTAAAACAGTTCATTTGGGAAGGTAACGATGATGATGCTGCTGAACTCACACGCTTTGCCTTTGTTTCCTCTGTGCCTGTTTTGAACTGCGCCCGCCCTGGCTGAGGAGTCAGCCATTTCCCCCAAGGAAAGAGGGCCTTTGAGTGGATGGTATCAGGAAACCAGGAGGTCAGAGGCCTGTGAGGTAGCTCAGCAAGAATAGGTGCTTGTTCCCAAACTCAGTGACCAAAGTCAAGTTCAAGCCTTAGGACACACGTGGTGGAAAGAAAGAGCTGAATCCAGCAAGTTTTCCTCTGACCTCCACATGTGCACTATACAAATAATTAAATAGATATGTAGATAAGTAGATAGATACATACATACATACGTACATACCAAGAGATATGTCAGCTGTGCCCATTGCTACTGGGGCATATCACTTCAGGAACCTTCTCATGGACAGAAATTTTAAATAAAGTGAATTTAAATTAATATTTATAACTCAAATTTAAAATAACATGTTATTAAAATGTAGTGTATATATATTAATTATTTGATGTCATGTCTTATATTTTGATAGTATTCACCCCTCCTCCTTCCCCCTAACTCCTTTCAGATCCACCCCTGACCTCCTCAGTTCCCCAACTTTGTGTCCTGCTTTTTTTTTTTTTTTTTTTTTTTTTTACTATAACCTGCTAAATCCAATTTGTGCTACTATATGCTCCTGAGTGTGGGACTACCCATTTGGGCCTGGTTGACCTACCAAAGGCCACATCCTTAAATATTTTCCTCTCTTCAGAGCCATCAGCCATCAACACTTTTCAGTTTGGGGTCCTAGTTAGCTTTCTGTTGGCTGTGATAAATACCATGGCCAACATTTGGTGGTATGGGCACAGGAGAGAGGTGGCTCTGCCGCTTGACACTTGTGGAAGGCAGGAGAGCTAGCCCCACCCCTTTCCTGGGCAATGTGGGAGAGCTAGCCCCACCCCTTTCCTGGGCAATGTGGGAGAGCTGGCCCCACCCTTCTGGGGCAGCACAATGGGCTTTTTTTTTTTTTCAAGACAGGGTTTCTCTGTGTAGCCTTGACTGTCCTGGAATCGCTTTGTAGACCAGGTTGGCCCTCGAACTCAAAGCTCAGAATGTTTTGCTCCTTTTTGTCTTTGCAGCATCGGGGTGGGGGTGGGGGAACTGGAAGGGGTGCGGAGTGGGGGGGGGGAGGAGCAACTCAGGGCTTTGCACACCCTAGGCAAGCCACACACTTAGCCTGAATGCTTTTTTTCTGTTTAAAATCCCAAAGTTTTCCTGGGATGACTCAGCTGAGCAGGCTGGATGAGTATTTCTCAGAAACTGGTGTGTCTCTTAACATGTAGGTGAAATTTTTCTTTTAATTGTAGTTTTTTTGTTTGTTTTTTGTTTTTTTTGAGACAGGGTTTCTCCGTGTAGCCTTGGCTGTCCTGGACTCGCTTTGTAGACCTTGAACTCATAGTGATCTATCTGCCTGCCTCTGTCTCCCAAGTGCTGGGATTAAAGGCATGCATCACCACACAGCTATTTCTAGTATTTTTTTATATATAACTTTAAATATTAATTCTGCTTGATTTACTTAGGCTTCCCCTTTCAGGACGCCCATTGCACATGAATAATCTTTCTCTGTCTTTTCTTGATTTCTTCTATTTTTAATGTTTTCCCATTTCTTCCTGCGTTCCTGGATGTTCTGGTTTCTCCTGTGTGACCTTTATTGCACTTTTGTTCTGTATCTATCACCCGCTTTAGAGTGCTTCCCATTTCTAAGTATGTCTGACATTTTAAAATCTATGTCCATTTCTAATCTGAGTTTTTTCAATTTCTCACTTGTGCTACATTAATTCTTTCATGTGTTTGGGTGTTTTGCCTGCTTCTGTGTGCAGTGTCCTCAGTATCCAGAAGAGGACACTGGCTCCCCTAGAACTGGCATAACATATGGTGCTGGAAATTGAACTGGGGTTCTTTACAAGAGCAGCCAGTGCTTTTCACTGCTGAGCTATCATCTCTCTAGCCGCCCCTGTGCTGTATTTTAATCTTTGCACTTAAGTTTGTTTAATTGCGGTTAAGATGCTTCCAAAAGGCATTCTCTTCTTATGTATTTCTAGAGGAGTATTTTAATTAGTTGCTATGCTGTGCTACTATTTTCTGTATTCTTATTTATATTGTGTGTAGCTGTGTGTGTGTGTGTGTATACACATGGGTATGCATGTACATGCTATGCACAGGCATGGCGGTCAAAGAGCAGCTTCCAGGAGTCAGTGCTCTCCTTCCAGCCTCTTGAGGTAGTGTCTTCCCTGCTGGCGCTACCGTGCTGTGTACTCCAGAGTGGCCGGCCTTTGAGATGCCAGCTGAGCCTCTGGTTTCCTCTCCTCTCCTGCTCTAGGGGTGCTGAGATTACGGAAGCAGGCTGAAGCTGAATCTCCAGGCCTTGTCTCATGCAGTCCAGAGATCGAGCTCAGGTGGTCAGGCTCGAGCAGCGCGTGCCCTTACCTGTGCCACCGTCTTGCCGAACCCTGACTTGTTATTGTCATGGAAACTACGAGGACATGTGGATGTTCTCTTCGGTTCATGATAAGAGAAGCGTGAAGATCTAGACCAGTCCTCAGGGGCGATTCCAGTGGAAGGAGGGGTGCAGTGGCTTTTGATTGCTTGTGGTTTCCTAGTTCAAGGGCACTGTATTAGTTACGTTGTGCTGTGGCTGAGTGTTCTTACAGGAGGAGCAGCTCTGGGGAAGGAGGGTTTGCTCTGGCTTACAGTTTGAAGGGATACAGCTCACCATGGTTGAGAAGCATGGCGGCAGGTCATCGTAGGTGCAGCCGGAAAACAAAGGGGGGGGCGCTTCTATTAAACTTCAAGGCCAGCTTGAAGGTCCCCTCCACTGACTTACTCCTCCCAACAAGGCTGCACCTCCGAGAGTATCACCAGCGCCAAGGAACAAGGGTTCAAACACATGCGCCGATGGGGGAGCGTTTTGTACTCAAACCACAGCAGCTGCCTTCTTCCGTCAGTGCCCGAGGGGTGGTGGGGATGGTGTATCTTGGCTCTCTGGTGCTGTGGGTTGGTGTGCTGTGCCTCTCTTTCTGCACCTCCCCTCCTCTTTCTGTGCCCTTCGCTTTAATGGTGCTCTTACCCTGTCCTGGTGTTTGCGGGCAGTAAGAAATTACCTGCTCTTTTTCTGGCAACCGGTGGCGGGGGTGGGGGGGTGGGGGTGGGGTGAATTTCTGCTCTGAACCACCTCCTTTGCAATGAGGTTTGCCTCACCCTCGGCAGTCCCTGACAGCCCTGCCAAGCAGCCAAACTCCATCGCCTCATCACCAAGAAACACCTGCCCCAGCCACGAAAGAGGTCATAGAGATGTAAGAAAAACCAATGCAAAAATTTATATTTTATTTGAATTCAAAAAATTTAAAATTGCCTTCAAATTCAGGAAAGTCCCACAATGCAGAACTCAGGGGGAAGCCTCATATACAGAGACAGATAACTTAAATGCATATACTGCAGACAAGCCGAGAAGGGGCCTAGATTACATATTTACAGCACGTGATGCTTTCTGAAAACCATATTTATACATTTTATTACATTTACAAAAAAAAAAAAAAAAGGCTTCCGCTACCATTTACCTACAATAATGAAAAAAATGTACACCTTTTTTTTCTGTCTTTTTTGGTACTGTACAAACTTTGTATAATAAAAATATATCTCTGTACAAAAGATTTTTGTTTTTGTTTTTGTTTTACTTTTTTTTTTTCCCCTCGTGGGATGGAGGTGATAGGTACAGGGTGTGGATGGTAGGTGAAGGACTTAATCTGCCTTGTTCCCTTCTGAGCCTCTGGGGGGCGTGTAGAGAAAGTGCCCAAGGCCAGAGAAGGTGACACACAGCACGGTGCTGGGTGCCCACCGGCCTGTGCTCCTTGGATGTCTCCTGGGACCTTCCAAGGACACAGGGGAGGGAGTGGGGGCAGGGCTAGGGGAACGCACTGGGTCAGCTGTGAGGAAGAAGGGGGGAAGGGAGCCCAAGAACCTCCTGCTGTCATTACCACGGGTAAAAACAATGAGCAAGTTTGTCTATAGAAGGCTCCTCCCCCACCTGGTGCTGAGTCCCAGAGGGACGCGTGGGTGGGGGTGGGTGGGAGCGGGCCCGCCCTTGGCGGTCTTCGAGGTCCCCGCTGGAGCGTGCGTGGGGCCTCTCACTTCAGCCCACTGTCCTTCAGCTCTTCTGACTGCTCCAACCCGGAGGGACCTCAGAAGCTGTGTGGGTCTGCCCCTCCGTGCCCACATGTTCCGTTCTACGTATGTGTCATTTCTATATGTCCTACAAAATATCTGAGGCTGCTGTTCACACGGAAGCAGGGGTGTATACTCATGGGGACCTCCCGTAGGACAGAGAAAGTGACTCTAAATATTATGTTGATTTCTAAACTCAGCAGCTTCCCAACCGCACTCACATGGAATTCATTATTGACCTAAACACAGTGACGTTGGCTAAAATCAGTGGCCCTCAGGCTTTCCTAGTGCTGCGACGCTTTACTGCAGTCCCTCACGTTGGGGGTGACCGCTACCCATAAAATGGTGTTTGCTGCTCTTTCACAACTGTAATTTTGTTCCTGTTATGGGTTGCCATGTATAAATATCTGATATGCAGGATGGTCTTAAGTGACTCCCGTGAAAGGGTTGTTGGACCCACAAAAGGGTCTCGACCCACAGGTTGAGAACTGCTGGTCTAAAGGCCTCCAAGCTGCCTGCTGGGACCTGGAGAGAAGATGACTCTCACTCAGTTCTCTTGATTAAGGAGCTGCCGGGTCCTCTGCTGTGGCTGCGGGCTGTTGGAAGCTAAGGGGGGGGTGAGCACCAATTCAGGAGGCTGGGGTCCGGAGTTCTTGACCTGGTGCTGCCCAGGCACAGGCAGCATAGCCCAGGTTAGACACGGGCATCCTCTGGTTGAGAGTCCCCTACCTTCCTGTCTTCGGTACCCATTGTAGAACTGGGGTTTTTTGTTTTTGTTTTTGTTTTTTTTTTGGCAGCAGGTGCGGCCGACTTCACGGTCAGAGAGATTTGCGTTTGCATCCGCAGTGTACTCTGTGGCTCATGCCTCCATCATCCTTGACCTCCGAATCGGAGTAGCAGAGTCCTGCCTTGGCGGCGTTTTACAAACTAGAAATAACACTGGAAGAGTCAGGCACGGAGAACAAATCGGTAAGCGGTGGCCGCCACCTTTCCAGAGCCGGGGATGACTTGCTCCTGTCCTCTCTGGGGGTGTGCTGTCTGGGCCGCAGAGGTCTTCTCTCTTCTCTTGGTCAGCTGACAGCCAGATGAGATCCTGGGCTCCTGGGTCAGATTCCTCCTCTGTCCACCAACCCCACCACTACTTTTACCCTTCTTTTCCAAAGCTGCCCAGGACCCAAATGACTTTTTAATTCATTGGGTTTAGCACTCAGGGCTGTAATGGTTGGGGGAAAAAATTAGAATTAATTGCCAAACTATATCTGAAGTCCCCCCACAACCTTTTTTTTCCCCCAGATACTCCTTGCTACTATTGTGCAAATGGGTCCACCCCTGCAGACAGGCGGCGTCTGCATGGTACTTCCCATGAGATGTGTCCTCCGTATTTATCCTCCGTGTCCCCACGCGTGGGATGGGGATACGATGGTTTGAGAAGAGATGATGCCTCTCTCATAATTTCTTCTGTTTGTGGGGGAACAGTATCTAGGGCATCACACACACGCGCGCGCATGTGCATACACACACACACACACACACACACACACGCACGCACGCACGCACGCACGCACACGCATATGCACACACACACACACAAGCTCACGCAAGCTTCCCTTTTCAAAGCCTCTGCGGTCTCTTCCATAGGGCACAACGAAAGAGAGGCTGTGTGTGCGCGCTCTGGTCACACCCATAGTTTGCTGTTGCTGTTTTAATCCATGAGCTGCTCTCCTCCACCTGCGGCCCCTCTTCCTCGGCTGCCCCACGCCAGGGCATAGCGGAGTCCTTCTCTCCAGGGTGGCGAGCACAGATGGTGGCAGGGCGAGCAAGAGCCTGAGTCCCAGCAGTTGGCAGACGTAGGCGGAGGGACAGACGAAGATGGGCACTGGGCGGCGGCGCTGTGCTCAGGGGGAGCTCCTTCCTGCCCCCTGGGGAGCTGGCACCTAACAGACCGAGGCGGGTTGGTGGAAGAGAGGCAGGGATGAGGATGAGGTGGGAGTGGAGGTGGGTGGGACGGAGAGGCAAAGCCACGCAGGAAGAAAGAACAGATGGGCATCAGTTGGTTCCATCTTTTACTTTTGGAGTTTAGTCTTCTCAAACTGGGGGGTGGGAACGTGTAGGAAGTGCATAGCGACGGAGCGCTTATTACCTGCCCCACCCCGTGTGTGTGTGTGTGTGTGTGTGTGTGTGTGTGTGTGTGTGTGTTGTGTCTACCTGTTTGCATATGCATGGGCAACACATCGTGCAGTGCTCACTCATGCATATGTGTGTGTGGAGGGCCAGATGTTGACTTTGGCATCTTCACATGTCAGCTAGTCTGGCAGCCAGCTTGCCCCTGGCACCTCTTGTCCCAAACAGTGGGATTACAGCTGGCTGCCACATCCTCCTGTGAGTACCAAGGGTCTGTATCCTAGCCTTCGACTTGTATGGTAAGAGTTCCTCCGAGATATCTCCCCTTTTTCCCCGTCTATGGCCTTTTATTCCCTTGTGGGTCAACTTTTCAGCTGTAGATCAGATTCTGACCTGCTCCTTAGGTGCGTGGTCTTATTCAAGTGTGTTAATGCTCCTGTGCTTAACTTCAGTTTTCTCATCTGCAGTGAGGGTGCTAATACTACCGGCCAGCTCTCTGTGCCTGTGGAGTGGGGGTGCCCCCACCCCCCATGTGCAGGAGCAGTGACAACAGGCCCTTAGTCTGCCTCCCACCCTCCGGTCCCCAATCTCACCTGCTGCTGGCGGCGGGGCTCTCGGTGGCGGGTGGCAGTCGCAGCCGAGCCGGGGGCTATACCGCAGTACACACTGTGCTGACTGTGAACTCCGCCTCGTTGCTCATGATGTCTGTAGGCTGGATGTTGCGGTCGTACATGGGGTTCTCAAAGGTGGCCCGCACGTTTGTGTTCTCGTGGCCAGCATAGCCATTGAACGGGACTTTGGGTCTTCTCCTGGGAACAAGAGAGAGTGACCTTGAGTTATAGGGGGACACAGGGTACAAAGCAAGAGAGGAGAGGGGCTCTTCCTTGATGGCCTCTGGGTTTAGGGTACTCGGGCCAGGTACACAGTTGCTCTCCCTGGCTTCTGCCTCCAGGGTACTAGGGCTGGGTACAAAGCTGAGTTCTTTAGCTTCTGGCTTCAGGGTTCTAGGGCCGGGTACATAGTTGCTCTCCCTGGCTTGTGCTTCCAGGGTACTAGGGCTGGGTACACAGTTGCTCTCCCTGTCCTCTGGCTTCAGGGTACTAGAGCTGGGTACACAGCTGAGCTCCCTGGCCTCTGGCTTCAGGGTACTAGGGCTGGGTACACAGCTGAGCTCCCAGGCCTCTGGCTTCAGGGTACTAGGGCTGGGTACACAGCTGAGCTCTCTGGCCTCTGGCTTCAGGGTACTAGGGCTGGGTACACAGCTGAGCTCTCTGGCCTCTGGCTTCAGGGTACTAGGGCTGGGTACACAGCTGAGCTCTCTGGCCTCTGGCTTCAGGGTACTAGGGCTGGGTACACAGCTGAGCTCCCAGGCCTCTGGCTTCAGGGTACTAGGGCTGGGTACACAGCTGAGCTCCCTGGCCTCTGGCTTCAGGGTACTAGGGCTGGGTACACAGCTGAGCTCCCAGGCCTCTGGCTTCAGGGTACTAGGGCTGGGTACACAGCTGAGCTCCCTGGCCTCTGGCTTCAGGGTACTAGGGCTGGGTACACAGCTGAGCTCCCTGGCCTCTGGCTTCAGGGTACTAGGGCTGGGTACACAGCTGAGCTCCCAGGCCTCTGGCTTCAGGGTACTAGGGCTGGGTACACAGCTGAGCTCCCTGGCCTCTGGCTTCAGGGTACTAGGGCTGGGTACACAGCTGAGCTCCCTGGCCTCTGGCTTCAGGGTACTAGGGCTGGGTACACAGCTGAGCTCCCAGGCCTCTGGCTTCAGGGTACTAGGGCTGGGTACACAGCTGAGCTCTCTGGCCTCTGGCTTCAGGGTACTAGGGCTGGGTACACAGCTGAGCTCCCAGGCCTCTGGCTTCAGGGTACTAGGGCTGGGTACCCAGCTGAGCTCCCTGGCCTCTGGCTTCAGGGTACGAGGGCTGGGTACCCAGCTGAGCTCCCTGGCCTCTGGCTTCAGGGTACTAGGGCTGGGTACCCAGCTGAGCTCCCTGGCCTCTGGCTTCAAGGTACTAGGGCTGGGTACCCAGCTGAGCTCTCTGGCCTCTGGCTTCAGGGTACTAGGGCTGGGTACCCAGCTGAGCTCCCTGGCCTCTGGCTTCACCGTACCTGTGCTTGTAGAGATAGAGAACGAAGCCTGCGATGATGAGGGCGATGAAAGGCACCAGGATGGCAGCGGCTACTGAGCTGCTGTTGGAAGCAAAGTGGCGGCCGATGGACTCGGGATCAGACTCCAACAGCCTGAGGTCTGCAAAGGGCCAAAGCACACACTCAAGTCACAGGCTTGACCTGAGGCGACGCTCCCTGACGGCCACACTACCCTGTCGCAGAGCATCAGGTACTGTCACGTGCTCTGGTCCAGCCTGTGCCTGGACCTCAGGTGCCTGCCTCGGATCACCACACCGTGCCTGGGGTCTGTCTTCCCAGCTATCCCTGGGGACTCCGGGGAAGACAGCTGGCAGATGAACCTGAAACCGTATATCTGAATACGACCACCAAGGGGTGCAGTTCATTCAACCTGTCTACGCTTTTCTTGACCGTCAAAGCCTGTTATTGAAAACTTCCATCAGATGACGCCGTGGTATTTACAGCACGATGAGGCTGGACCGCTGTGGCTGGGGTGAGGTGGGGGTGTGTGAAGGTTCACCGCTCACTCCACTGACTCCCCATGAAGGGCCACCTAACTGAGGGGATGGGGATCACCAGGGGGCAGGGAGTCAGCTGCGGAACCTTGTTTGCTGGGGTCTTCCCAGTGCTCGACTGAGGGTCTTGGGACCATCTCAGAAGGTGCAAGGGCGCTGCATCCTGGAGCCCTGGAGGTCAAAGCCGAGATGACTGTGTGGAGGAGTAGAGAGGAAGGGATGCCATGAATAGATCTGAGCTGACTGGAGAGAGAACTTTCTGGAGGTGAGATCTTTTGGGGAAGGTAATGGATGGCCCGGTAGGCAGGACCCTGGGAGAAGGGATGTGATGGTGTGCGGCATATGGAGGTGGCTTTCAAGGACATGTGGCTGCCTCCTGGCTTTTCTCTACTGTTCCTGAGAAGCTAGGACCCTATCCCACATGAGCCAGAGTCCCCTGGGGTAGAACCAATATCTGCACCAAGCAAGCAGGGTCCAATCCTGAGAGAGAGAGAGAGAGCTGGAAAAGGCTCCTTAGTGTTTGGGTTTTGTGGCCATGACCTAAGGACAATCCTGGCCTCTTGGGAAAACGCTAAGCAAGAAAGGACATTATAGGGAAGGGCAGCCTGATGGCTCATGTAGGGGTGCTTTGGGGACTCCTCCACCTCTGGGCAGGGGTGATGCCTGAGGTACCCAGTGGTTGCTACAGAAACCCAGGGCTGAGTGTCAGGAGGTCTAGGGTCTGTTTTTGGAGATACTACAGCTTTTGTCTGCGCCTTTGGGTATGCAAAATCCAGATGAGCCAAAGAAACCATGCTTCAGGTAGAGAAATTCACCAGTTTCCTTCCCGCCCCAGAACACAGCTGCTGTCCTGCCCCCTGAGCCCACACTTCCAGGAATTACATGCTAGTTACCAAGTCTTTGAAAGCCGAACTGCCCAAAGCCTTGGCCCTTGACGGAGCCTTGGTAGACGAAGGTGCCTCCAGAAGACTCCGAGGAGACCTGGGATTGGGAGAGCGAGCGAGAGAGACAGAGAGAGAGAGAGAGAGAGAGAGAGAGAGAGAGAGAGAGAGAGAGAGAGAGAGAGAGAGAGAGAGAAAGAGAGAGAGAGAGAGGCAGAGTGAGTTACAAGGCATGCTAGAACAGTCTGGAAATCCTGCCAGTTGGAGCATAGCTGCCATGTGTGTGTGTGTCAGTTGGCGGAACAGGGACTCCTACTAGATTCACATCTGGATTTTTGTGGCTGGATCTCAAGTAGCCCTGGCAGGTATCAAACTTCTCTATATAGCCAAAGATGGCTATGGACTCCCCGTCCCTCCTGCCTCCATCTCCCATGGGCTGGGATTTGAGGCATGAGCCACTGTCCTTGTCCTCTGGCTTCTACTGTCACACCACATTGTCCTTCAGTTCTTGTTTGAAAAATGGCACAAATGCCATACTGTGAAGTCCGAGTGACACAGTAATGTCCTCAGTGCCATCTCTAGTAGGCCTTGGGCACATGTAGTCTCTTACAATGAAATGAAATTACTCTTGTAATGAAAACTGATTTGTGGACCGCTGCAGAGCCAACAGAATTATGTGGGAAATGAGCCCGGCAGAGTGAACACATTTTGCCGAGTTTCTGGTGGGCCCAGAAGATGCTGGTTTTTGAAGTGGCCGAGACATAACTTGTCTGCAACCCCACGCACCTGACTCTCATGGTGTCCCAACAGCTGGCCTGCCATCTTAGTTAGCATCTGAAGTATGCTTTGAGGATGTTGTGGGTATGGCCCACCTCCCAAGCCATGTTCCAGCCCTAGGGGTGCCCCATGTCTAGTGTCTTCACCTGTTCCCTCAAACAGATCCTGGCTGGCTGTAGAAGGGACCCCAAATGGTTGCCAGCTGCTCCTGGCTGCACAGTTTTCTCTTCACCCTCCCCCTGACCTGAGCTCCTCAGTCCAGGTGCCTTCCTCCAGTCTCATCTTCTCCTATCTGGTGACCCTCCCAGTCTAGCTGAGTCAGTTGTTCCTTCTCTCCTCCTGGCACTACCGAAGCGGTTATTCCCTCTCAGCTTTGGGACTGCTGCTAAGACTGGTACCAGATACCCAAGGTATCCACAGACACCCTGGGCACATCAGGGAGCTGCCTACAGGCCCCAGCCCCTGGAGAAGCCACATAGTTCTCCTAATGGGTTTGCAAAGCCGACTCTGTCAGCCACAGCGCTCCGCCAGCTAGTCCTGCCCTCAGCTCTGCTACCCCAGACCATTGGGCTGCTTGCTCTTCTTCCGTTCTCTCTTCCCTCTAGGGATCAAAGACAGCGACGTACGGGTTGGGTTGGGTGACGTCATGCTCGACCCTTCTCCCACTGTGAAGTCAGAGGTACGAGCACAAGAGCATCACTACGGTCTGCCTGCACTGTGACCTTCATTCGCATGCCCTGACCCCTGGTTCTTGCTCCCTGCTCTGATAGCAGAGCTCACGCATTCCTCGCAGACATGGTAACGCTTGCCTCCGAGCCTTCAAGCCTCCATTAGCTGAACTCCCTGTATCCTAGTCCTGGTTTCAAGACTCTCCTGAGGCTTCCATGTGATCTCAGGAGTACTCAAGTCCTGTCCTTTCTCTGTCTGCAATCTGGGAACAGGGGGTGGGGTACAAGGCTTGGCAAAGGCCAATTTGCTGCACTTACATGGCCGTCTAATGCCCAGTGGTCATCTTTGAACTTGTTTACAAAGCTCTCCACAGGCCCCGTGACCTGGTAGACCTGAAGCAGGAGGCGAAAATCTTCCTTTTTATAATTTCCTAGAGAAAGAAAATAGGTTATACGTGAAACTCCGTGAAATTTCTCAGAACGCACATCTGTGGGCGTGGAAGGCATGGGTGTCTGTGTGAAACGTCCATATGGGCACTGGTGGAAATGTCCTCTGCACACTTATTGGTGCATAAGCCCAGTGCGTGTGTTTGTATGTGGTTGAAGAGGGAGCGTGTGTAAGAATGTGAAGATACATGTTTATAACTGAATTAATAGCTAAAGACCATGATTCGGTTTTTATATGTATGAGCAAAGGTATAATTTTTGTTGGACTGGCAAGATGGTTCAGTGGGGAAAGGCACCTGCTGCCAAGCCGAATGACCCGAGTGCCATCCCTAAGATCTGCAGGGAAGAAGGAGAAAAACTTACTCCTGAAAGTTGACCTCCAATGTCCACACACATGTTGTGACATGTGCACATGCACACACAAATAAGTAAATGAACAAATAAATAAATTTAAATGTTTTAAAAAGAAGTATACTTTTTGGATTTTGATCTGACCATGAATGCATAGGAATGTTTCTAAGTCCATGGGCACAGCACAGCAGACACACATGTGGGAGCTTGTTTTTTATTATTTATCTATTTATTTTTATTATTTTTGTTTTTTTTTTCAAGACAGGGTTTCTCTGTGTAGCCTTGGCTGTCCTGGACTCACACTGTAGACCAGGCTGGCCTCGAACTCACAGGGATCCACCTGCCTCTGCCTCCTCAGTGCTGGGATTAAAGGTGTATGCCACCAACCACCTGGCTGAGTGTGTCTTTTGCTAAAGAAAATGAGTGAATAGGATTGTGTGTGTGTGTGTATGATTTCATGTGGACTGTGTGTATGTTAATTCATTCATTCATTTATTAATTCATCTATCCATCTATCTATCTATCTATCTATCTATCTATCTATCTATCTATCCAAGAAACATTTATTTTCTGATTAATGTTGAAACCTGAGCAAACTTTAAGAAGTGCAGAGGTTCTTGAAAAATAAAAAGATCTTTTCTGGTCTTAATAGTTACCATGGTAACTTACCACAGTGCCTCAGAAAGACACACAACTTTAAAGTGATGATAAAAAAAGAAATAGCTGCTGCGAATGCTTTTCTGTGATGTGCTTTCTTTCCTATGAATATACTCTTTTTACTTTAAAACTTGGAGGTCCAATATATTCTGAGGGTTATATTCACTTCTAAACTGACATTTGTTTTAAATTTCACTTACCATCATTAAAGTGTGTGTGTGTGTGCACTCATACATGTGCCTGTGTGTTTGTATGTGTGCATGTATGTGTGCACATGTGTGTGGGTGTTAGTGAAGACCAGAAGGAGCTGCCTTCATGTGGGGACTGGGAACCAAACTTGGGCCTTCTACAAGAGCAGCAAGTGCTCTTAACCGCTGAGCCATCTCCCCAGCCCCCAAACTGGCATATTTTATCCTGGAGATGAGATATGATGAAACTACTTAGATTTTATTCTGGGGGAGATGCTCTGTTTCTAGCTCTTTGTAATATAAATATAATTCTAAAGTGAACATTGTTGATAATCTTAAAATTTTAAACTTTCTCTGTTTCAATTTCACATGGAAGAGCTGACTAGTGGACACATCGATTTTCAAGGCTCTTGTTAGGACCTGCCCAGCCTTCCCTGTAACTAGTTGGACATTGTGTGCTCTGTCACTACTGAGGCAGAACATCATTAAGGCTTATACCATGATGGACTTGGTAGGAAGTAACATTTTGTGTTTGCTTTTCTCTTTCTGATTATGGTTGAAAAGTATTTTTTATTTAGTTTGTCTATCTGTCTGTCTGTCTATCTATCTATCTATCTATCTATCAATCTATTTTCAAGACAGGGTTTCTCTGTGTAGCCTTGGCTGTCCTGGACTCACTCTGTAAACCAGGCTGGCCTCGAACTCACATCGATCTGCCTGCCTCTGCCTCCTGAGTGCTGGGATCAAAGGCATGAGCCACTATACCTGGCCCTTTTCTCTAGTTTATTGACAGCACTAGGACACTGGGAGTTCTCTGTTCTACCTTTGACTCAGTCTTCACGCTGTTCCTCTTTTCTTTGAAAGAGTTCTTCATGTGTCTGAGTTTCTATGGCTGTCACTAGTCCATGGGTAAGATGAATAAACACCCTTCTTCCCTGGTTGGCAGGCCAGTCCAAGCCCCACCTGACCCTGTGATGCAGTGGCATGGATTTGTCCTGGCTGAGGTCACACCTGCCACAACTGTGCCTGCCCTGCTTTCACATGGCTGCCTCCTTACCTGCCAAGTGCAGTTCCACCCCACTGTGGTCGATCATGGTGGCGTTGACCTTGCTGGTGGCTACCTGGAAGCCGGTCACTTTAAGCATGGCTGGCTGCTTCTTCCCCTGGTACTCATAGGCCCCTTTCCACAAGGAATTCTTGGAGAACACATCCCCTGGAACTGGAGGGAATGAGGAACGTGTAAGATAGACTTTGGATGTCGCTGGGACAGCCATGGACAGACAGATAGCCTGATGACTGATCCCAGCTTACACACGGAGACTCTTTTTTCCTGAGTATCTGATGTGTGTGTGTGTGGGGGGGGGGGGATGGTAGGGTTCTTTGGTGTATAATCCTCTCATGTCTTAGAATGGACGGGTAGAGGGAACTGAGACAGACATACTGAAGAGATGTCTGTATGTCCACGTTCATTGCAACTAATCGCAGCAGCCAAATTATGACAACCGTAGTATCCGTGGGTGGACGAGTAAAGAAAATGGACCCAGTAACAAATTACCACTCATCCCTATAGAAGGCAAATCCTTTCCCCTGTGATAACATGGGCGGACTTGGGGGAGGACACGACGCTGCGTGAGATAAGCCAGAGGCGGGAAGATTATTCTACCACTTACAGACCAAGCTACAATGTCAAACGTTAGAGAATGGGCAGAAATGGGGTGTGTGTGTGTGTGGGGGGGGGTAGATTCCTGGTCAAAGGGGACAAAGTTTCGGCTGGGCAGGAGGGACATTAGTGATCTTCTACCGCCCAGTGCTGTGGCTACAGTTCATCCTAACATATACTGCATATTTCAGATGTGCTTAAAGAGTTCTGAGTAAGGTGATGTATTTAGTTAAGAAGCTTCGTGTGATTATATTATAACGTATGCACACGGCATGCCTTCACATTGTGCCTCATAAATGTGTGCCTATGTGCCGGTTAAGAGTGAAATATAAGTGCATTTGCTTCTATGTGGTTGTTAAGTCAGAGATGACTAAGCTACTATTCGTGGAACCACTTATGAATAGAGTAAGGGGCTAGACCTAGGGGGAAAAACAGAATAGATAGTTATGGATGGATGTGGGGAGGGGTAGGGGGAGTGGGAACGGCAGGATCAAGTGAGGAGGGGAAGAGGAGATGGGGGGGGAATGTGGGGAGAGAAAACTAAAATTAAAGGCCATTTGAGGGATAGTAGGTAAATCTGACACAATAGAAGTATCTCAAAGTCCATACATATACGAAGGCGATCTAAGTGAAATTTCCCAATAATGGACAAGACAGAGCCCCAACCAGCCATCTCTTGTCACCAAATGAGGCTTCCAGTACTGGGAGGTGTTGGTCAAATGGGTCTCATTGGAATCCTCAAATAAACCCCGGCTGTTGCCAAGACTATAGGTTGTACCCCGTAATGATTAAGGCACCATTGCTGAAGACAACACGACACAGCTCATTGGACATAGGGAAGTCGAGCAAGTGCCTACATTGAGCCTTTATCTGTTATGTGCCGGCTTCACCGAATCCAGGAGACCAGCTTCCTCCCTTGCGGGCTGCAGTTCCATTCTGCAAGGGGGGGGGACATTTCACCTCCCTCATCAGGGTCATCCTTGGGCTTAAATGCTGCATTTAAATGTTTGAATGCTCCAACACTGCAAATAATGCTACACGGTGTGGGTGCATAGGAGCCCCTGGCTAGGGTGCTATTAAACCATTCGTCTTTGTAGAAACGCTCTTAGGCGGTGGTTCTTAGCCTGTGTGCCTCAGTCCCTTTGGAGGTGGCATATCAGACATCCTGCACATCAGATGCTTACAGTAGGATTCATAGCAGTAGCAAAGTTACAGTTATAAAGAGCAGCAATGAAATAATGTTATGGTTGGGGGTCACCACGAGATGAGGAACTGAACCGTATTGAAGGGTCGCAGCATTAGGAAGGCTGAGAACCGCTGGCCCGAGGCCAACCTCTCCCTCCCTATCATACCTGGCAGTACTTAACTGACACGTAAGAGGTGACGTCAACAGACAAAATGGCCTCTGTACTGAACCTATAACGCATGCCAATGTGTTTGGATCTGGACTGTTCCCCCCAAAGCCTACTATTAAAGCTTAGTGCTCCAGCTGGCACTCTTGGAAGGGGGTGGGAGGTTTTAGGTCAATGGGGCTTGATGTTGAAAGGAATTGTGGGGCCCCAGCCCCTTTATCTTCCCGTTTCTCTTGCACGCAGCTGTGAGGTGAATGGGCTTTCCCTACAATAGGCTCCCACCGTGATGTGGTGTCTATACTGCCTCACCACCAACATCCAAACTCCAGGGCCAACAAGTCATGGATGGAACACCAGAACCATGAATTAAAATGAACTTTCTGTCTTCATAATTTGATTAAGATATTTGGTACAGCGGTGGAAAGCTAAAAGGCATGGTAGATGAAAGTAGAAGGTCCCAAATAGGACATCAGAGTTTGTAATAATTTTCATTGGTCAAGCTGCACCTGTGGTGGTGTGTCCGATTCTAGACGCGACACTCTTAAAGAGACAGTACCTGTCTTAAAGAGATTCAAGGAGCTTCCTGAACAGGACCTGAGTCTCTGGGGTTCGTGACTGCACACTGGTGGGTGCTGTACCACGGAGGGCTGTAGTGCCCAGTGGTTCTGGAGCGCAGGGACCCAGTCTCTCTTCTAAGGGACCATGGCTTTCTCTCTGCTGTGGGTTTTCATTAAGGCTCGCTAACTCCCGAGGTGAGCCTGCCTCAGGAGTCAGCAGGGAGCTGACTTGTTGCCTGTGGAAGGTTTCCATTCCTTCCCACTGGCCATGGGAGCTGTGTGCCCGAAGCTGGCTAACTGCGTAGCAGAGGCAGCACCGGTTTCATGAGCCAGCGATCTGGACTCTGCCTACCTGAGGCTTGGGTGAGCGGAGGCTCCCGGGCAGTGTTGATGGGTCTCCCGCTCGGCCGGACCTCTGCTGGGGAAAGGGAATGGGGGTGGAGGAAAGAGGGTTAGCATCTGGCACAGTGATGGCCGCCTGCCTGAGGTTAGGTGAGCGTGCTCTCTGAGACCTTGCACGGGACTCCTTTCCTCCCGGGACGGTGACAGTCTGGGGGATGTCACAGACCCATCTCAGAAAAGCGCAATGCACAGAGACAAGTGAAGGAGTCAAACACGCCAGTTACTGGAGTATCAGACGGTAGTGAGACAGTTAAGAGCAACTGACACTAGAACCATCTGACGCGGCAATCTCACTCCCGGGTCCGTACCCACAGGAACTGAAACGCGTACGCTGGCGCTGAGCCTCGTGCCCGAGTTCACTGCAGCACTGTTCACGGTGCCCAGGACACACAGTCAACCTATCTGTCCATCGCTTGTGTGAACACACATACCACACACTGCATGTAATACACACACACACACACACACACACACACACCATGTACTCCGCATGTACACGCGCACACACGTGGATACACATACCGTGTAACACAGACATACACACCATACCATACACTACACAGCTCATACACTATACCACAATCTATACACACATACTACAGACACACACCTCACACTATGCCACACACACCTCATACCACATACTACCCACACACATCCCACACGATGTACCACGCACATCCCACACCATGCATCCCAGACACACAGCCCACACTATATATATCACATACACACATACTGTATATCATATACGAACACGCTTCATACCATATATAACATATACATACCGCAGATCATGCACACACACTTTATACAATATCACCCCCCCCACACACAGACAGAAAAGCGGACACAAACAGCGTACCATATATCCTCACACCTCTCTCACACGTACAACTCACACCGTATACTGCACACACATCACTCCGTATATATCACAACATAGCGTATACCTCCCACACCATCTCTCTCTCAGCCCACACCATACACCACACACACATATACCAAATATCAGACCTTCCCAGCACACACCCCATGCTCCCCACCACCACACCATATGCCCCCACCACAAACACATACCACACCATACACCACACCTGACTTTCTCCAGGATGTCTTGCCTGGCTCCTGCCCTCCCCTTTAGTGGCCTTCTTCCTCCGCACTCCCAGCATTCAGTGCATCTCTTGGCTCCTCAAGGGGTCATCACACTGACCAGCGTTTCTCTCAAATGTTCATTATTACTGTGTCTTCCACATGTGGTGGTGACACAGTACATGGTGACACGTTAACGTGACAATGGCATTTTAAAATACCAGCTGTGTCGGGAGAGTAGAGGCTGCAGAAAGCTACATCAAGGTTAACGCACAGAAGAAGCCAGGCGGCAGAGAGAGACTAGAAGCCTTCCCTGCCTGGGCTTCGCACACCCAGAAGAGCATGGGCAAGAAGAGCCTCCCTTCACAGTCAAGCGCGGACAGGCGGGTGCTGTGCACATGGCCTGCAAAGGGCCCTCCTTGGTGCTGGTGGCCTGTGCTTTGGGATTTTTCTCCCAGCTCTCTACCTCATACCTATCCTGACAGAGATTTTTCTTTCTCCCTAAATTGTCTTTATTCCCACTACTACCCTTAGGGGCCTGGAGACTCTGGCAGGTGCCCCCGGGGGCACAGCTCATGCCTGTAACATGGTAACATGCCTTAGCGTGAATTCCTTTAGGACAGAGTTGTGTCTTTCACACTAAGCACCCCATACTCAGGACAGGCGTGACAGGGTGACAATAAGACCGACTGGAGGAGGGGATAAAAATACGCATTCTCCCAGTCTGGTAGGAGGAGCAGGGCAGGATGGTGTGTGCTTGCCTAAGTGACGGCAGGCGGCGGGTTCAACGTGAACTTGTCAAGTGGTCTCTTCCGTCAGTCAGGGGCAGGGTTTGTCCTCCTCCTGGCCCTATTGCGGTGCCTGCCGGCCCCCTGCCTCCCCAGCTTCCACCAGGCCTCACTCACCCAGGCAGATGGGAGGTTTGCCTGTCCAGCTGCCGTCGGCTTTGCAGGTACGGTGTTCGGAGCCACCCCTGAGGGAGAAGCCCTCTTGGCACGAGTAGATGAGCGTGTATCCCATAGACGGCAGGTCCAGGGCCCCGACGTTGGCGTGTGTGGGCGTCTCTGGCTGCTTGCAGTGGTGGGCTACAGGAGAGCAAAGGCGGGGTCAGGCCTGAGGGGGCGGGGTCAGGCCTGAGGAGGCTGGGGTTTGAATATTATGCGACAGGTACATTTGAGGGGGGCCTCTCCTCCACTCCCTGTTCCAACTCTGCTCTTTCCTACCTGGCTCCCCCTCCTTCACCTCTTCGCAAGCCCACACTCAAGGTCTCTAGGAACATTCTAGCACGATGGCTTAGCCAGTCGCAGGGAAGCTCAATCTGCAACACTGAGAAGGTGACCCACCGCCTGTGGTTCCCGTGACCCCGCCCCTCCACAGTTCTTAGTTCTCACCGGCCCTGGAAAGCTGCTTCTTTGCTAAGGTATAGGGATGACCTTCGGGTGCCAGAAAGGCTTTTGTGTAGAAACATCTGTGAGGCCCCGACAGGCAAACGCTAGAGAGATCAACGCTGATCCCGAAGGGAACGTATCGCACTACTCCTAGCCTGAGACAGTGGGTGAAGTGTGGGGCCAGGTGAAGGTGGCACTCACGGACACAGTCAGGCGGGGTTCCACTCCAGGTCAGGTTGGGAAGGCAGGTCCTGGTGGTGGAGCCCTGAAGCAGGTAACCTTTCTGACAACGGAAGAGCACCGTGCTCCCAACCTGCAGCAAGGACAGAAGGGCCCCGTGTCAGCTTCCAGCTGGCAGTGCGGCACAGGCTACCAGTCCCTCCCTTCCTTCCCGGGAGAGAACGTCCAACTCGGGCTGTTGCCTCTGTTGGCACCAGGAAGCTCCTCTGCCTGCCTGAGTCCTATTGGTCCTTCGGGACTAACTGAAAGTATGCCTTGTGACCAGATCGGTGCCCTTACTGGGTGTGTCACACTATTAAGGTACGCAGAACCAGAAGACCCACTTTCTCCTTGAATGGAACACTAAACCCCAGTCTCCCTGAGCTTAAAGGGACAGTGGCTGCTGTCCCAGAATGACACCAGAAACCCATGACATTCAAATGTGATGGTGGAGCTGAAAGGCTTTATAAGAGGTGAAGAATTGTGCGAAGTTAAACAATTACCTCTGGGCCCCCTTTTTTTCTATGAGACTCCGCATTCTACGAGTTGGTGGCCTGCCCCCTTTACAGATGTGGAGAATCCGTGCTTTGGGAAACCATTTCAGAACTGCTGGCCTCTTCCTTGCTTCTCCCTGTTTGCCTGTGTCCCCACCTTTGCCCTCCAAGAGTCGCTGGCTGTCTGGCTCCACTGGCCTCTTCTGTCTATTTGGCTTAACGGGCAGGTCAGTTTCCCACAATGCAACTCAGACTGTAGCATCTACCAGCCCCACTGTTCGTGGGTCCTCACAGGGGCAAGCTCAGATCCATGGCAGGGCTCTTCAGTTCACCGCTTTCCTCCACAGCCGACTCTTACGCCTCCTCATTTGGTTCAACAAATTGGGCGTCTTTATCTGCCTAGTTGGCCAAACCAAAAAACTCCCCAAGCTAAGCCTGATTCCGCCCTGTCCCCCATCCTGTAGGGGGCCTCTGGGCTCTGGGGAAGCACAAGATGAACAGTGCATCCTGAAGGCCCCATCACCTCAACTCTCCTACTGTGCTGTCCCCGGCCCCTTTCCGCCCAGTCATGACAGCAGCGGCCTCCTTGACTGCCTCCTTCACGCTTCTGTTTTGAACCTCTGGGTTTTCTGTCCTTGACTCAGAAAGCCCGAGCGGAATTTGAAATAGTGGTTTGGAGTCGTGGCCTTTATTTATTTATTTATTTATTTTACTTTTATTTATTTTTTATTAATTCATCCATATCACATCTCAATAGTTATCCCATCCCTTGTATCCTCCCATGCCTCGCTCCCTCCTGCTTTTGCCCCTACTCTCTTCCCCTATGACTGTGACTGAGTCATTGCCTTTAATGACAGAATAAAATCGAGGATATGGACATTGGCCTCGGGCCCAGCAAGATGCCTATGCCTTTGTCTTGGCTAAAGTTATGACCTGATGCCGGGTGATCATACAAGCCGGGGGCTGCAACGCCATGACCACAGGGGACTCCTCTATAAGCTCCCTCCCTGCCACATCCCTCAGCTCCTCTCTGGCAATGGCTATCTTGAATATATATTGTATGCGGATGGCAAGGCCTCTGGCTGATAGCTCATGCTTAGCCCTGGTTGGCTGCCACTTCTCAAACGAGCTCTGTCTGTGGCTGGAGTGTGGGTGTCTTGCTTGTTTTGGTATTTCCACAAACATGCTGCCCTAACTGGGAAATATTCATGGCTCCATCCACTGCCATGTCAGCCTGGCTGGTGCACACCAGCACCTTCCATTTCTGAAGGATGCTCCATGGAGCATTTCCTTCCTCCGAGGTCTCCCACTCTCCCTGTGCCGCTCTCGGGGCCTCTGGCGCTGACAGTGGCAGGGAAGGATAGAAGATAAGGCTGATTTGAACTCTTTACCTGGTAGCCCTGGGAGCTGTTCTGTATCCCGAACTGCGGCATGCCGGGATCTGCGCATGTGGTCAGCGTGGGATCTGGATGACCCAAACAAAGAAGCAGAGCACAGGGTCACTGGCGCTGTCACTGCCCACCTTTTGATCTAGAGGCCAAGGCAAGAGACCACAGCTGCCTCCTGACCCCACCCACCTTCCGTGCTTTCCACAGGAGCCCGAGCTGACATCGCAGCATTCCCTAGTGCATTAGTTCTCGCCACCCCCCACGCTGCTCCAAGAAGCTCAGAGAAGGACTCCTCCCGGCAACCACCTAACACGGCCGCCCACCAGCCAGGCCGCCACCGCCAGCCTTCTCACCTATGCAGCTGGGCTGTGTGCCACTCCACGTCCCATCTGACTGGCAAAACCTCCGTGGGGAGCCCACCAGCACCAGAGGGGGAAGGCAGGAGTAGGAGACAGATGACCTGTAGGAGAAGCCACGGTCTTCTCTCCTCCCTCGAGGCGGGACCCCTGGATCTCCGCAGAACACAGCTGGAAAGATAAAGGAGAAAGGTGGGCCCAGGATGCTTTCTAGAATCTCATTTTCTTCATCCTCTTCCCCTGCCTAGCTTCCTCCTCCCCCCTATTTTCCTCTGGGTTCACTTGAACCCTGGAAACACGGGCATGCCTGGGTAAGTGCTCTTACTCAGGTAAGAGGACCTGAGTTTTGTTCTCAGTAACCAGATCAGGGGGTTCACAGCTACCAGCAACCCCAGCTCCAGGGGATCCAATGTCCTCTTCTGGCCTACACACACACACACACACACACACACACACACACACACACACACACACACCTTAAAAAAACATTAAAATGCTGGTGTACAGATCAGTGTGTACTGATAGACAAAGGTGGCTTGGAAAGTGGAAAGTGTTGGTGATCTGCCAACAAATATAGGTCACACATAAATAATGTGTGAGGATCCAATACCATTGATAAGAACGTGAACATATATCATTATAATTATGGCTATGTTTGGGAAATTTTATTTTATTTTAATAGAGTACTGTGTGTGTGTGTAGGTAGGGGCATATGGAAACCAGAGGACAACATGAGTTATCCTTTAGGCGCTGTCCACCTTGTTTTCTGGGGCAGGGTCTCTCATTGGCTAAGTGTGCTAAGCTGGCTGACCAGCAAGCCCAACGGTCTGTCTGTCTCTGCCTCCTGTATGCTGGCATTATGAGTGCCTGCTGCCACACTCAGCTTTTTGTTTTAAAAAATGTGGGCTCTGGGGGATGAAACTCAGGTTCCCACACTTACAAGACAACTGCTTTGCTGACTGAATTTTCCCCCCACAGCTACTGCATGTTGTTTGTTTGTTTTGTGCATGTGCGGGGGATGGAACCCCGAATATCATCCATGCTATGCATGCGCTTTGCTACTGAGATACACCCCCAGCCTCCATCTTGATGATTTAAAGGCAAGGCAGATCTTTGTTTCAGGGGGGGGCAAAGCAAAGTTGAGCCCAGACAACCCCGAGGCTGTGACGTGGCACACAATCTCCCTGGAGTCATTAGAGCATCAGAATTCTTGAGGTGCGGACCATAAGCAAAGTACCTGTGTACTTTTCTGAGCTACTGATCCCAAGCATGGCAGAAATTCCTAAAGCAAAGTAGGATTTCACAGGTACCTACAGTGGCCAGGGCATATAGATTGTTCCAGAGGAATAACAGTAGGAAGGAAACCGGTAAACCCTACTCTTGTGTGCAGCATGAAGATGCAATCTACTTTCTAGATCTTGCCCATGGGTGCATCTGGAATCCCGCAGCCCCACTTCTCTGGGCACCCATGGAACCTGAGTCCTAGAATGGACTGGAAGTCACCATAACGCATCCGGGCCAGGCGGATAATGGAGAGTTTCTCTGTTGAAAACTGTAGTCCGCCAGACATCTTTTCTAGGAAGAGAGACATGCTTATGGCATGGGATGGCCTCACATCCTTGGGTATTGTCCCACACGGTGAATAACCCTTTGGGTCAGGGGACACTGCTGTTGTCTGTGACTTCAGACAGTGTCTAACTTCAGGCCTCCATTAAAATATTCTCAATTTTTTCCTTCAAATTTCCCTCCCACTTTAATGGTGTCTTGATACAGATCTTGGCTACAGATTCTTTCCATAGAGAGTACTGGTATATGCGTGCGTGTGTGTGTGTGTGTATGTGTATGTGCACACGCGAGTGTACATGTGCACTCATGCCATCATGGAGGCTCCGCCTAAGGCCCTTGGAGGTCACTCACGGAAACACTGGGGCAGCTCTCCGGTCCAGGATCCATTTCCCTCGCAGGTGAGCACAGCGGGCAGGGAGAGCTGGTACCCCTCCAGGCAGGCGTAACTCACACTGGAGCCCCACATGAAGTCAGACCCCACCACTTTCCCGTTTGGGATGAGCTGAGGAGGTTTGCACAGAATAGCTGTGGGGAGACCAGAGAAGGCTGAGTTCTGGGGGTGTCCAGGGAAAGCAAGCTTGATTACTGTCATAACTACCACCGGCTGGCTACCCTGTACATCTTCACCTTGCCTACCTCCGCTATGATGCCGCCCCTCCCTTCTGGATGTCCAAGGCTAATGCCTACTTGTGTATCTTCTTTGTCCCTCCCCCACCCACCCCCATCCACATCCTCAGCATCCGGATGTACCTTTGCAAACTGGCTTGGTACCATTCCACGTCCGGTCCTTGGTGCAGCTCAGCACAGATACTCTGTGTGATTCCATCATGTAGCCAGGGACACACTGGTATGTCACAGTTTTGTTGTACCTGAAGTCATTGCCCAGCCTGATGCCATTGGCTGGTATCCCGGGGTCCCCACAGTTGATGACTGGAGTAAGAGAGACATAGCACAGTTCACTCCTAGCCCAGACCTTGTGTCTCCTTGGCATCTCAGACCGTCTCCATCACCCCCTACACCCACCCAAGAAGGAACTGTCAGACCAGCCGAGCCCTGGGCACCACTGGGCAAAGACAAATTTCCCCGGATCATCTGACCCACAGGCCTACTGTCCATGCCTATACTATGCCATCCAATCACACCACGGCAGACCATTTCCTCTGAGAGGAAGAACCACAGGATACCCCTTGACCCAACGTAACTGAGGTCCTGGGCAAGGAGAGTTTCTAGATGGAAGAACTTAAGACATATTCGTTAATGGGTCAGAAGACAGCTTGCCCCGGGATGCAGCATATCCCAGGCTCGTCATCCTGGGATGCCTTTTCTGGCTGGGATGGCACAGTGTCTTAGGGCCTATGCAACGACCTAGTCTCTGTTATGAGAGGGGGTATGACTGGCCATCTGTGACAGGATTTCAGACGGAGTCTGAACCCACAGGGTTGACTTTGAAAGGGAGAAATCTCAGAGTCATTCAGCCTGTCTCTTCTGTCCACCTGGGTCCCCCGGTACCTGAATTTCTAAGGAAAGGGGTCTGGGGTGTCTTGAGAGGGGCAAGGAAGGGGAGCTATGCAGATGTAATGTTCAGGAGCTGGACTGGGGTGGAGACGGGTCTGAGGCAGGGAAAGGCATAGAAGTGGCGGGTGGTGGCAGCTGCAAAGTGGAGAGAGTGTGACTGAGCCCTGAGCTTTGTCCTGAAAGGAAAAGGAAAGCTCAAGGCATGGGCTACAGCATGGATAATGGCTGATGTATTTTTATCAACACCTTGAACCTCAACTGTCATATATAAAAAGTGGGGTTCAGGGCTACTGTCCCTGCTCACGCCATCCTTGAGCATGTCCACAACAGCATCTTGCACTATGGTCATCTTTTTACTAAAAGCCACTTACTCAGAGAGTAAGTTCCCACAGCTACCTCATAGGGCTGTGGTGAGACTCCAGCAACCTGTACATGGAAAATGAAGCACTTAGCTCCATGGTTGCCGCACAGAACATGCTCAAGGGCACGGAGGCTGCTCAAGTGGTTCCCACGCTAATCATTTTTCCCCAGACTGCCACTGACAGCTTTTTTCAGCAGGGAGGGGCTGGGTGGTGTGAGCTACCACTGGCCCAGGGGTCTTGGTGCTCTCACCTGTGCACTCGGGGTCGCTGCCTGTCCAGGTGCCATTGACAGAGCAGTGCCGGCTGAGCAGGCCCGTGGCATAGTAGCCTTCGCGACACTCGTAGACGATGGAACTGGAGAAGCCCAGACCATCACTGAACACGACTCTTGCGTTGCTTGGTGTTCCGGGGTTCCCACAGGAGATCACTGGCAGAGCAAAAGAGCGTGTAAATTGCCCAGAAGCAAAACTGCCAGAGTTGAAGACCCACATGGAACCCTGAAGATGCAGACACAGCTCATGGTGCTTTTGTATCTGATTGTCTCACTTACAGAAAGGATGGTTAGACCTATATATGATTTTTACTTCTAAAATTATTTTCATTTGTGTGTGTGTGCATGTTCCTGTGTACACGTATACCTGTGAACCTGTGTATGGAGGCTAAAGGTTGGTATCAGGTGTCTTACTTGATCACTTTCCACATTATTATTATTATTATTATTATTATTATTATTATTATTATTATTATTATTATTTCTCTGTATTGCCCTGGCTATCCTGGACTCACTATATAGACTAGGCTGGACTCAAACTCACAGAGATCTGCCTGCCTCTGCCTCCCTGAGTGATGGGGTCACAGGCCTGTGCCACTGTGCCTGGCTCCACCTTATATTTTTTGAGTCAGGGTCTCTCACTGGATCTTGGGTTCATCAATTTGGCTAGCCAGCTGGGGAGCTCAACTGTCTCCTGTCTCCTCCTTCCTCCAGCACTAAGGCTAGAAACACAAGCCACCATGCCTGCTCTTGAGCATGTGCTGAGGACCAGAACTCATGTCCACATGCTTGCCCAGCAGACAGCTTACTGAGCATCTTCCTAGCCCTGATTCTATGTTCCCACTGTCTGCAATAATATTTACGCAAGGCTTCTTCTAGGAACTTCTAGGTACTTCTCCAGGATGCTGGCTACTGGGACTCTTGATCTGGTTGCTCTTTTATTTTTAAATTTTATCTATCTATCTATCTATTTCTTTCTTTCTTTTTTTTTTTTTGAGACAGGGTTTCTCTGTGTAGCCTTGGCTGTCCTGGACTCGCTTTGTAGACCAGGCTAGTCTTGAACTCACAGTGATCCATCTGCCTCTGCCTCCCAAGTGCTGGGATTAAAGACGTGCTCACCACTGCCTGACCTTCATCTATCTATTTATTATCTATCTATCTATCTATCTATCTATCTATCTATCTTTATTTTAAATAAGATTATTTTCATACAACATATTCTGCTCATGGTTTCCCCTCCTTCATCTCCCACATCTTTCCTGACTCCTCATCATCCCAATTCCACACCGTCTTCCTCTCCATGGTTGATATGTTCTCTGGGCTTTGGTCCCCATGGAAAGGGAAGTTTAAAGCAGGAGAGAAAGAAGCTGGAAGTGAGAACTCTGCGACTGAGTCAGCACAGCTCTAGCCCTCAGCAGCGGATATTGGCTTAGCTTGTAACACAGTTCATAAAGAAAGGTTGGCACAATGCTGGACTTCTTTTTTCCTCATTTAAAAAAATTAGGAATTAGAATAATATGTTTTGCTTCCTAGCATCCGTCAAAGGTGAGTTTACTTAGGAACACGTGGACTCCTGGGCTTAAATATTTAGTGTGTTAGCGTCCACTGCTGTTGACATCCTGTTGGCATCTGAGTTGTCCCACTTGGCTATGCAGAGCCTCTTGAGGATGGTTCCTGGGTTTCCTTCACATGACCCCATTTATCCTTGGTGGCTTCCTTGCTGGGGAGATGGGATACCTCAGGTATATCTTGTATATTCTCTGACCCAGCTCTGCAACCATTGCTCCAAAGAACCTGGACCCGTTTAATGGAGAACAGGTTTAGAGGCCACAATGTGAGTGCTAAGTTTCCTCACTGTGGCCACACGGTCATTGATTCTTGACGTTTGGGCTGCATAGATATCTTTTTTTAATTGAAAGTACATATGTCAAGAGCATATAGTGACACTGTTAGTCCAACTCTGAGGTTAAGAATTTGCCATAACTTCCTTTAAAGCAGCTTAAAAAAAAAAGAATCTTGCATATGTGTGTATAAGGTATATGTGCACATGTGTGTGCAAACAGATGTATGTGTCCCTTGCATTCCTGCAGAAGCCAGAGGACAACGATGGGTGTCCTGATCTATCATTCACGGTCTTATTTTTTTTGCCACAGGGCCTTTCGCTGAACCTGGAGCTAGGGTGGTGGCCAAGAAAGCCATAGCACTGTTCCTTTCTCTGCCCCCTGAAACACTGGAGGCAGTGTTCTGAAATCGTGGGTGCTGGGGATTTGAACTCAGCTCTTTATACTGTGTCACAGGTGCTCCTACTGTGAAGCCACCTCCTTGGCCCCTACTTCTTTATTTTTATATGCTGAAAGTCTTGGCTCTTGATGACAATAAATACTTGCTATTCGTTTTGTCTGCCTATTTTGTGTTTCATACGCAATAGCTTTGGAATGATAATGTCAACACTGTTTCTTTTGGGAACCAGGCAACCCAGGGCTTTTCCCAAGGCCCTGACATATGGGGAAAGAACATAGATCCTTGTCTAAAGCCAGGGGCAGGCTTGGCAAGATCAGTAATGGCCTGGGCCGAGACCTTGAGGGAACCCCAACTTCATCCTATGAACGCAACTCTTCTCCCCTAGGGACATGGTTCTCAGATCCACTGACCTCTGACTCCTGTGACACACTTGAGATGTGCTGTGTTCCCTTTGTGTACTATAGCTCGATTAGTTTCCTGATGACTCTGGCCCCTTTCCCCCTTGAAAACAGTATATAAAATCCTGTATGTCTTAATAAACTTGTTTGGTGTATGACAGCTTGTGTAGGACCTCTTGACTCTAACTTTACTGTATTCTTTACTTTTTGACCCCTGGTCCTTCCTCTGAGAGACCTGTTACTGATCTGCTTGCTTGCTGGTCCAAGGCAGTTTTAATACCCTGATGGCTGAAATAGTTTGAGAATTCCTTGCAGCTCTCTTTGTCTTTGGGATATAAAACCATGGCCAAATCCCACTTGAGCAGAGGGTTAAAATAATTATCTGAATTATGAATTCACCAACTTGCTATGTTATTAGAGTCACTTGTGCCCACTAGGGTTTTTATAAAGAGAGTGTATAATTCTAATAGTTGATTTGATTTTGTAGTGATAATCAACACTTATGCAGCCCCAGAGTAAAGTCTACAAGTGATGTTGGTACCATGAGGACAGCGGATAGGCCCTGTCTTCCATTCATCCAACTAATGTTTGTGCTGTTGAGGTGCCTGAGATACAGTGAGCAAGTTATGCTCCCTGCACTTAAGGAGATTAAGTCTGTTCTTTTTGGGGTGTGTGTGTCTGTGTGTAGTGCATGCATGTGGATGTGCAGGTGTCAGCACCCATGCATGTGTGCTCAGAGCCTGGAGGAAAATGTCAGGATTCTATCACTTTCTTTTTAAGATGTATTTATTTATTTTTATTCTATCTGCATGTGTGCCTGCATCCTCCGAAGAGGGCACCAGATCTCATTTTAGATGGTTATGAGTCACCATGTGATTGCTGGGAATTGAACTCAGGACCTTTGGAAGAACAACCAGTGATCTTAACCTCTGAACCATTTCTCCAGACCTGAGTCTATCACTTTCTTTTTATTTTTTGATCTTTTATGTTTCTGAGTCTATCACTTTCAACCTTTACGCTTTGAGATGGGGTCTCCCTGAACTGGAAACTTGATGTTTTGGTGTGGCTTGCTGTCCATCCAGCTCTTAGGATCCACCTGGCTCCTTTCCCAATGCTGTGGTTACAGGCACTCAAAATCATGCCTTGCTTTTTATACAGTGCTGGGGATTTGAACTCATGCCTTCAAGCTTGCAGAGCAAATGCTTGTACTCACTAAGCCACCCCCAGGCCTCAAGTCTGTTCTTAAGAAATCCACACATTAAACATGAATTAAAATAATATCATAAGCATTTTGGTTGAAGGAAGAAAACACCAATTGTCGGGATTGATAATCAGAATTTGAGAAGAACCCAGACAGTGACGAGAGTCGTGCATGTTTGCACACCCCCCACATTCACTGCCAGCCCAAACTCTTAATTGACAAATTGTTGACCAGACCCCTATTAATGTGGCTGACTCTACCCTAGGATCTGAATGTCATCAAAAGAGCTGCAAGCCACCGGGGTGTTTAAGAAAACACTAAACTCTCCCCGGCATTTTCCTGGTATCCCTCACCTCTCTTAGGGATATAACTAAAACATTCTACAGAATCCAAATGACATCTCAAGAAAGGAGACCTGGACTCCTCACCTAGCTCTTCAGGAACATTCCACCTCAGCTTCCAGCTCCTGGTCGGCCGGCTGCCTCTTCTCCCTTCAGCACTCTCCCCCTGGGACCAGTTCTCTGGTGGCTTTTGGTCTGATCCTAGGATCTGTGGATTCTACCAATTTCCCACTGTTTCCTACTCTATCGATGAACCCACTCCTTCCTTGGTCAGCTTAATGCCATTTATCATAACCATTGCCTAGCTGCCTCTTTCCTCTGCCCCGCCCCTTTGCCGCTATCTGCCAACCACTGTCTTGACTGTCTGGTGAAGCCTCACTCCTAACTGTGCCTGCATCATGTGCTGTGTGGCCATGGCATGTGCCCCTGTGCCACCTTCCCACATAATTAATTCACATCATCTCTTGTACCTCATTCAACGAGAGAGAGAGAGAGAAAGAGAGAGAGAGAGAGAGACAGACAGACAGACAGACAGACATGGTGACAGTTGCCAAAAAGATGGATTGCAGAAGTTTAGGAGTAGTTTTTCCCTTATTGACACTGTCTTATAAGACATCACTGAGGCCCAGATTACATCCTTAAGTTGAATTTATATTTCTTTTGGTGCTCCGAGGGGTCAGCATTGGTCTGCAAGCTCCTGGGTTGACCCAGGTGCATATCTCAGTCTATACGGTTGCTATAACACAACACCATAGGCCAGGCAGCTCTTAAACACTGGCGATTCACTTTTCTGGGTTGGAGGCTGGGAGGCCCAAGGTGAAGAGACCCCTAGACTCCATGTCTGGCAAGAATCTGCCATCTGAGATGGCTGGTGGCACCTCACTGCGTCCCCATACAGCAGGAAGGGCGGGGTGCTCCCTGGGTCCTTTTCACAAGAGCTTGACGTGAGGGCGTTACCCTCATGACCTGGCCCCTCCCCCGAGGACCCATTATCTTGGTGATCAGAGCTCAACTTATATGAATTGGAGGAGGATGAATTAATTCTGACCATGCAGTGGGTCTGTTCTGGTCACTGATGCGTCTCAATACAGACCATAACATTTAGCACATGGTCACTGAATTAAACTACAGGGACAGTCAATAGTCCCTGGGCCATCTTATCCTTTTTTTTTTTAGTTGAGGGGGAGCATATTTATCTTTGGATTACTAATAACAACGGGCATGTGCTGTCTGCTGCTGTTCAGTCTACAGGGGTGGACATTTGGGGCTTGAGAGGGAGCAGGACGGCTGAGGCAGGGCAGGGGAGAAGCAGAAGGGTCACACACACTACCTCCACACTCAGGCTGCGTCCCGCTCCATGAGCTGTTGGCTTGGCACGTTCGCTCTGACGACCCCCGGAGCACGTGGCCAGCTTCACAACTGAACCGCATTAGACTGCCTGAGGCAAAGCTGTCCCCTAGCCGGATGCCATGGGCTGGTATCCCTGGGTCACCGCAAACTCCTGTGCTGGTTCCTGTAAAAGCAGATCACAGCAAACAATGACAGGCTTTTATTGTTTGTTAGTTTGTTTTTCCATGGATGCAAACGGAACAGAGGTCTGGGGGAAGATAAGGAGGAAGCAACAAACCCTGTGGATGATGGGCCGTGTCGAGCCCACAGTGTCCGCGCAAACAACAACTTAAGCGTTTAGAGGGTGAGGTGAGAGAGGGCAGAGGACAGGAGACAGAGCCATAGAACTTTGTGCCTGTGGAAACCAGGCTCCGTGTTATAGAGACACACTACAGGGCCCCATACAGCAGGAAGACGGCAGAATAAGTGGCTCTCCCTTACTGCTCAGCACGCAGAACACACAGCTCTGAAGTCCTTGGGAGCCACATAGGAAGGGCAGCTTATGCCAGGCTAGACCTCCAATGGGCCAGGCTGCCTCACCTCCTCCCACACCTGCCGGCCAGTGGTGTCCTTTCCATTCTCAGCTTCATTCTTGTCTCAGCTTAGATGCTCAGCATCCCTCCTGCCCCCAACCTCCCAAACAGTCCCTTCCTCCTAATCTCTCCAAGTTTAACAATCACTGATCTTGAACAGTCATTTGATGCCCCCTCCCTTTGTTTTTCCCTGTAAGAACAGCTCTTGAGGGAATTCCTGTGCTGATGGGATAAAACCCAAACTCTTTACCATGGTTTTACCTTCCAACAGCTCAGCCTGAACTCGATCCTGGCCTTTTTTAAATTTTCTATTACTTTAAATTTTGTCTGTCTGTCTGTCTGGTGTGTGTGTGTGTGTGTGTGTGTGTGTTGTGTGTGTATATATACACAAGAGAGAGTTTGTACACTTGCACACATACACAAACTCACACAATGAGCCATGGCATGTGTGCTAATTTTGTGTCAACTTGACAGAGTTTAGAGGAGGGAACCTAAATTGAAAAAACACCTCCATAAGATTGGGCTTTGGGTAAGCCTATAGAGCATTTTCTTAATCAGTTATTGATCTGGGAGGGCCCAGCCCCTTGTGGGTGGTGCCATTCCTAGGCTTGTGGTCCTGGGTTCTAGGAAAAAAAAAAAACAGGCTGAGCAAATTATGGAGCGAGTAAGTCAGTAAATAAGCAGCACCCCTCCATGGCTTCTGCGTCAGTTCCTGCCTCCAGGTTCCTGCCCTGTTTCAGTTCCTGCCCTAGCTTTCCTCAATGTTGGACTACAGTGTGGAAGTGACAACATGTATGTGGGATCAGAGGACAATTCAAAGGCACCAATTCTCTCCTTCCACCATGAGCTCCAGGGATTGAACTCAGGCTGTCAGGCTTGGTGACAAGCACCTTTACCCACAGAGTCATCAGTTACCTTTAAAGTTTCGTATAATAAGAATTGGGTCCATATGATGTTTTGATGCATATGCTGTCTGTGCTCCTACCATGAAGAAATGGTAACTATTTGGGGTGATTAATCCTGGTGTTTTAGTTGAGGAGTCATTAATTTTTCACACAGGCTAACTATGGCTTGAAACCTCATCACCCCATTTTTTGTCCTGGGCCTCTTTGTATGCTACACTCTCTCATTTATCTGGCTCTTGACATTTATAGGCACTCTCAAGAGAGTGCTGAAGGACCCAGGTAGTGAGAGAGAGCAGACAACATGAGTCAGAGCCATGGGACCAGGCATCTAGGGAGCCAGGCTCTGAGTTCTAAAGAGACACTGCAGAGCCAGCGGAGGAGGAAGATGTCAGAATAAGCGGTTTGTCAGGAGATAAAAATTCCAACTTCAGGGACATCTGCACTCTCATAAATGCATGTGTAAGCACTGGATGGTAGCATTCGAAACTAGTCTTGGTTTGCTGGAGCAGAGATGTTTTAGTCATAACTCTGTCATCCTTTACCCTGGATGGCTCTTTCACTCTGAGCCATAGAATTATTTTTTAAGTCTGAGGAATATGAGGTAACCTTTTGTTCCTCATCCCCCCTCAAAGAATGAGGCTCCTTCAAACGACAATTTAACAGCTAGAGGCAGCACCACAGTAAGCAGGTATGAGCTCTCTAGCTCCAGGCTTTTTCTAGCAGGGAGCCTATCTCTGTGCTGTATGGGGATCTACGACGGAAAACTGCACCGTGGGGGCAAACAGAGGAGGGTGACTCTGTACTGAAAAGGTACATCAGCAAAGATGGTGAGACCTGAAATGGGCCTTGGACTGTCTTCGAGTTCAAAATTTGGAATCCTTGAATGTGTTCTTTCTCTCTCCTTCCTTCCCTCCCAACCTCCCTCCTTCCCTCCCTCCCTCTCTCTCTCTCTCCTTTTTTTTTCCCTTCAAGACATGATTTCTCTATATATCCTTAGTTACACTGGAACTCAGTCTGTAGACCAGGCTAGCTTTGAACTCTGCCTGCCCCTCCCTCCCAAGTGCTGGGATTAAAGCCATGTGCCAAAGGTGTGCGCCATCCATGAATGTGTTATTTCTTGTTTTGTTTTGTGAGACAGAGTTTCTCTGTGTAACAGCCCTGGCTATCCTGGACTCACTTTGTAGGCCAGGCTGGCCTCAAACTCACAGAGATCTACCTGCCTCTGCCTCCCGAGCGCTGGGATTACAGGCATGTGCCACCACTGAATGTGTTATTTCTTAAACACACACAGGAGACACCTCTGCAAAAGACAACAGGCATACGCTTCAGTCGGGAAGGCTTTTTTTTTTTTTTCCACTTAGTTTTCTGGACAAGAATGAACTCTAACACTTTCTAGCTTCCCCTGGCACAATGCCAGAGAAGGAAGCGATTCTCTGGGCTAGAATAAATCCACACTGCCATACTGTGCCCAAGAGGATGACTGTGCTAGCGGGCAGGAAGTTCTTGAAGGCTCTTTTTTTTTTTTCTTAATGTCCTACTTGGCACTTCTCGTTCCATGGAGAACAAAGATGCCCAGAGTAGATCAAACACACTTTAAGAACATTCATCTTCCTGGAGAAAGTCTAGAGGGACGTGCTGTGTGCAAACAGGATCATGGAAGAGGTGGGCGAATGCATGGCTACCCCCTTTGCCTCTTTTGAAAGCCCCTTTTTTCTGGAGCTTGCTCTTGTGGAAGATGGGCTACAGGCTCCTACGTGGTATTGCCTTCCTGCTCGTGGGCCATGCTCCCAGCAGCCAGCGCTCCTCCAGCCTCTGCGCACCATACTCCACACTCCATACCTGAGCAGTGGGGGAGGGAGCCTGTCCAGTGTCCATCCAGTCCACACATGCGGGTGGCATTCCCCACCAGAGTCCGCTTGCCCGTGCAGCTGTAACGTACGACAGCCCCCACTATGTAGCTGTCTCCAGACATCTGGGCATGAGGTGGAGAGCCAGGATGGCCACAGGACACCACTGTGGGAAGAAAGCAGACGTCTGAGTGGCTCTGTTGGGGATGGGCCACCATCACTCCACACGTGCGCATTGTGGGAAGTGAGGAAGGGGGAGGAAACCTTGATATTTATGGGAGTGACCCTCCTGCCGGCTTATGCATCGGTGGACAAAGCCTGCCCACTTTCACCACACTGTTTCTGAATTGGAAGCCAATACTAATACCTATATGACACATAGTAGGTGTGCAGCCTGCCCACTTCACCACACTGTTTCTGAATTGGAAGCCAATACTAATACCTATATGACACATAGTAGGTGTGCAGCCTGCCCACTTCACCACACTGTTTCTGAATTGGAAGCCAAGACTAATACCTATATGACACATAGTAGGTGTGCAGCCTGCCCACTTCCCACCATGTCTGAATTGGAAGCCAAGATTAATACCTATATGACACATTAGTAGGTGTGCAGCCTGCCCACTTCACACCATGTCTGAATTGGAAGCCAAGATTAATACCTCTATGACACATAGTAGGTGTGCAGCCTGCCCACTTCACACCATTTCTGAATTGGAAGCACAGATTAATGTCTAGGTAGCACATAGTAGGTATGCAGTAATGTCAGTTCCCTGTCTTGTCTCTTATGCTCATCTCTCCCTGTTTCCTCCCTGCCATAGGGTAGACCCAGTATATGCCTGAGCAGAAAGGTGACACACACAGAACACCAGGGTGGATGAGGAGCCATCCTTCAGGGCTGCTTTCATTGGTTCCTCATTCGCAGTCTTAAAGTTGCCAACATGCCCCCTCAGTCTGCAAATTCCTTTCCCTGAAACATCAAAGAGGAACCACGAAGACCAGTGACAAGCTTAAGATGCCAGACTTGACACACACAGGTTAGGGCGCCAGCACTGGGCTTAGCTTCCCCATTTATAGCCCAAAACCTTTCTTAGTCAACACAGGTTTATTGAATGTCTCTTAAGTGCTAGGTGCCTGTCTATGTGTCTGGGGAATAAAGTTCATGCACCCTTAGATCTTACAATGGGGAAGGAAGAGAGAGAGAGAGAGAGAGAGAGAGAGAGAGAGAGAGAGAGAGAGAGAGAGAGAGGGGGGAGTAAAGGGCTGGAGAGATGGCTCAGCAGTTAAGAGCACTGGCTGATCTTCCAGAGGTCCTGAGTTCAATCCCAGGCCACCACATGCTGGCTCACAACCATCTGGAATGTGATCTGATGCCCTCTTCTTTAAAACGAAGTAAATAAATAGCGGTGTTAGGATAAGAAACAAAGCCTAGAAAAGGCAGGGGCATTCTGAGGCAAGCCGAGGGGCATGCTTTTAAATAGAGTGGACAAGGATGGTCTCTCTGAGATGACAGGACAGGGTGAGGGGTAAGAACATCAAGGAAGGGACCCAAGGTGTACAGGCCCAAGGCTATAGGAGCTTGGTGTGTGTCTTAGCTGTTTTTCTTGTTTTTATGACCAAATATCTGCCAAGGAGCAACTTGAGGAAATAGGGCTTACTTTGGTTCAGTTTGACGACATACAGCCCGCCATGGCGGGGAAGGCGTGGAGGCAGGAGTGAGAGGCGGTTGGTCATACTGTGTCTGAAGTCAAGAGAGTGGACAGGGAGTGGGACTGGATTGTAAAGCACCACGGTCTGTCTGTAGTCAGTGACCTGCTTTCTGTAGGGAGGGTCCATCTCTTAAAGCTCTCACAACGTTCCCTAGCAGCGCCACTAGCTGGAGACTCTGTGCTGAAACCCGTGAGCCTGTACAGGTCTTTTCATATTAAAATCGCAGCAGTGTGTAGAGCAGTGGTCCTCAACCTTCCTAATGCTGCACCCCTTAATACAGTTCCTCATGTTGTGCTGACCCACCCCCAACCATAAAACTATTTTCATTGCTACTTCATAACTAATTTTGCTACTGGTATGAGTTATAATACAAATATCTGATTTGCAGGATTGTGGTATGTGACCCTCTGTGAAAGGGTCGTTGGGCCCACAAAGGGCTCGCGACCCACAGGCTGAGAACTGCTGGTATGGGTGAGTCAGGGAAGAGTGGAAGATGACATGAGGGTAGGGCCCTGGGAGCCGGGTCACGGCGTAACAGCTGATTTTATTCTGTGCATGATAGGAAACCACCAGAGGGACATGGCTTGGTGTGCACTACAACAGGACCACACTGGCTGCTCTGTGGAGGAAGGACTGGGGTGAGGCCGCCATGAAGCTGTCTCAATGGTTCCAGACATAATTGTGGCTCTGGTTGAATCCTGGGGTGGGGTAGGAGAATCTCCATTGTCGTAACAGCTTATATCCAAACAGGGCCCAAGGCGAGACACTGATGGTGAGGACAGCGGATCAGAGGACCCCCCTTCTTACGATGAGAAGCCACCAAAATTTGAAGCCTGGCTGACACACCATATGCATGCAGCTGTCTATTTAAAAGTCCAAATAACTTATACATGGGGCTGGATGGCCGCGTCAGGGTCCTCAGGCAAGGGACACGTGGGCAGTGAAGAGTGGCACCAGTCTCCGATTACACAGAGGAACAAGGGGCTGTGAAAAAGTCACATGATTTGGCTGCTCACAACAGGTGTATGACTTGCAAAGGCAGGTACACTGGTGATGGCCACTGCTCAATAGCTTTCCAGGACTGCAACTTTGCCTCTATTAGAAAGACAGGGAGCTGGGCCGTGGTGGCGCACGCCTTTAATCCCAGCACTTGGGAGGCAGAGGCAGGTGGATCTTTGTGAGTTCAAGGCCAGCCTGGTCTACAAATCAAGTCCAGGACAGTCAAGGCTATACAGAGAAACCCTGTCTCAAAAAACCAAAACCAAAACCAGAACCAAAAAAAAAAAAAAAAAAAAAAAAAAAAAAAAAAAAAAGATGGGAAACAGTAAGCCACATGATACCCCAGCAGCAGCAAGAATGCAGAGACCCAAGGGCACAGCTCATTCCTAAGATGGTGAGGCTGGCAACTGGCATTATCCCTGTAACTTTTCCCAACAGTACTTAATGCAGCTGTCACTTACAGGGTAGTCTCATGTACTAGACAGTAAACAGTGCTCTGGATTTGCCCAGGCAGTCTTTGCACAACCCTGTGAGATGGTTACCCCCATCATTTTGGAAGCGGAAGAAGCCTTAGCTCTGGGAGGGTACTGGACATCCCCGCAAGCTCCGTGGCTTGTTCAGAGCCAATGATGATGTCAGCATCCAAGCTGATCTGCATACTGGCATCCAGACTGACCAGCAGTTTTGCTTCAGTCCTCCTGAGGAAAGGGGGTGCATGTCTTATGTGATGGCTAAAATTGGTTGTCAACATGGCAAGATCTAGAACCTCCTAGAAGACAAGCCTCTGGCCATAAAGTTCCTGGACTGGGTTAAGTGAAGTAGAAAAACCCATTTTAACTGTGCGTGGTACCACTCTTGGGCCTAGGGTCCTGGATGAAACAGAAAAGGAGAAACTGGGTTGAACAGGTGCATCTGCCCCTCTCTGCTTCCTTACTGTGGATGCAGCACAAGCAGATGCCCGAGACTCCTGCCACCAGGATGTCCTCGCCACAGTGAACTGTGCCCTCAGGCTGTGCTTTTGTCACATGGTTTGTCACTGCAACAAGAAAGGTGACTAAAACACGGTGTCTTTCTGGAAAAGCCAGAAAGGGTTAAAAACGGAGATTTGCCAGCGGCCCAGCTGCACAGCCAGCTCTGAAGGGACGGGTGTTCAAAGGCTTCATGGGCTCATGGTGGTACCTACTGGAAACAGACAGATCTACTTACAGAGACACTGTGGGCGGGGCCGGTCCCAGGTGCCGTCTCCCTGGCAGCTGAGGGCAGGTGTGCCCAGGAGGTAGAAGCCGTGGTTGCACTGGTAGGACACGGTGGTGCCGAAGCTGAACCTGTGGGGGCCACTGGCGTGGACTTGACGGACGCTGTTCTCTTGGTGCCCAGGATCCGTGCAGTTGATGACTGTGATTGAAAGCGACAGTGAGTGAGACCCTGAGATTTGGATGGGAAGGGTTTCTCAAGCTTTGACGCAAGGGTTCAGAAGTCTAGACAGACGCTTCTCAATCCAGCCAAGTCTCTAGTTCAAAGCTTGACTAACAAAGTGGATCCTGCGCTGGAGGCTGGTCTGGTTTTGAGGCCGCAGCCCTTCTCTGCCTTGGTCACTCGGACACAGACTTGTCCTCCATGTCCAGGGGTTGGCACCTACCCTACTGAGCCTGCTTCCCCTCCTAGACCACTCAGTTTTTCTCCGTCAGTGCTCCCAGTGCTGACTGCTGGTCCAGGCTGACTTGTTTTCTATCCGTGCAGACCTCCAGGGCCTGGCTGTCTTGCCTGTGTGTGCCTGGCCCCTGGCAGAACGTGGCTTCTTCCTAATGCTCATCTGTTGTAAGACAGATGCAGATCAACTGGCTTGACTAGCACCCGGTCTCTTTCTGAAACTGTTCTAGTCACCCCATGAGGATTTGACGTAAGCCTAAGTATCTTGGAGGACTCAACTGGTGATAAAATGAGCAAAGGTTTCCAGAGAAGCTTCGCTCAAGTTCAGCATGTCTCGAATAACGAGGACAGTCATCATGATCTGTATACCACGTGCTTTGGCTTTCAAACGCTTTCATGTACACCTCATTATCCAAGTCTCAGACTCAGAAGAATGCAGGAAAAGCATGGCTATATTTCCCTTCTGTGAAGTGAGACATCTGCTTCACTATACAAGGTGTGTGTGTGTGTGTGTGCGTGCGTGCGTGTGTGCGTGCATATGTTTGTGCGCTTATATGTTTGTATGTGCTTGTGGATGCAGGACAACCTTTCGTGATAGCTTCAGGAACACTGCCCACCTCCTCTGAGACAGAGCCTCTCACCCGCTGGAGCTAAGCAATTAGACTAGACCGGCTGACGCGAGCGAGCCCCTGGGACCTGCCTGTCGCTCTCTCCTGGTGCTGAGATCACAGGTGTGCCACCATGCCTGGCTTTTGTCTCTGGTTCTGGAGCTCTGGCTCAGGGCCTCATGCCCCTTAGGGGAGATACTCTAAAGCCAGGCTGCCTCCTCAGCCCTAAGGCCTTTGATGAAGCCCTCTGGGGCTTCACTGCTGTGCTGTTGTAAAAAGCCCTTCAAGGTTATTCTAGAGTTATCTGGAATAGTTTACGTGGGACCAGGAGAGCCTCTGCCCAGGCGACTTCTTGAGTTTCTGATTTTCTCTCTGCATCTCTTACCTTCCGCTCCCACATCTTCATCTCAATTCTTAGAACCTTTCCCATTTGCTTTTCATTCCAATTCTGCTGTTTATTTTATTTTCCCATCAGCAGAGCTGAATGTGGGAATGTGGTTACAAAAGAGCCACAGCAGCAATTTTGTAACCATGAGGGCAGGCCAAGATGTTGCTCAGAGATGATACAACTTCTAAATTCCTTGTTTATGTGAGAGAAGGCCCTCTGTGCATGTGCACACACATGTGCACAGACAGACAGACACATGCACACATACGGTCACAAAAGCAGGCACACAGACACACATACATGTGTGCACACACATACACATACATGCACAGACACACACACACACACAGACACACAAGCAGGCACACAGCAGACACATACATGTGTGCACATACACATACATGCACAGACATACACACACGTGCACACAGATACATGCACACACAGATACACAGACACACAAGCAGCCATACAGAAATGCACACACACACACACATGGATACACACAAATATAAGCATACATGGACATAGAAAGACAGATACACACACACATGGGTATTGCATGACAATGATAAATTATTTGTCCCATGAACTAAATAAGGCTTGCAAGATGAAACCATTGATTTGCTCCTATGATGCATGATAAAATGATACACAACTGTCTCTAGGGGTTTAGAGTCTCCATTTGTGACCCTCCCCTGTCCCAAAAGTTCCTTGCACGAGGGATACTAATATTGAGACTGAATTCCATGGCTCGTCCTCCTAGGACACTGATGCTCAGACACGTGGGCAGTGGGGAGGAGAGCAGGGCAGGCAGGGTGACTCACTTCTGCAGGTGGGCAGCGGGTCACTCCACTGCCCGCTGGCCAGGCACTGGGACCTGGCTGCCCCCTCAGCTATGTAGCCCGGGTTGCAAGCGAACTTGACCACGTCGTTGAGGTTGAACTGGCTGCCCTGAGTGAGGCCGTTGACTGGATTGCCTGGGTGTCCACAGGTAATGGCTGCAACCAGAACAGAAGACAGGTGAGCCCACCCATCAGTCCACACCCCCACATCAGCCTCTTCTCACCTGGCACGGTGCCTGACCAGCGTCTGTCTCCAGGGAGAGCAGGTTTTTTTTGCTAGATTAATGAGGTTGTGGGGTAGGTGTGGGGGGGTGTGCACTGCAGGTAATACTACATGCCAACCTTGTACCAACTGGGCAAAGGTTCATGACACCTTCACCAAAGCTGAAACTCATCCAATCTCATTCAAAAGCGGGGTGAACACAGCCCGATGACCTAAGGAGCCCTGACTTTTAAGGGGGAGACAGACTGGAAAGTGCAGAGGGAACTGAGAAGGGGTCAGAAACAAAGCCCAGCCCAGCGCAGCATGAGGCAGAGTCAGCCCCAAGCCGCCAAAGAATATCTGAAGAGCCGCCAAGTAGGTGAGGGAGTAGAGACCAGCTACCTGCGGGTTCACTGGTGTCCCGAGCATGTCTCCTGCCGTTGCAGCCATGCTCACTGCCTCCCACTTAACTCCTAGGCTGTAGGCCTCGAGGGACAGCTGGAGCAGCCACTGGCACTCACAGCCACCTCCTGTACACTGTTCTGCCCCCCGGGATCCTGTCCTTGCCACCTGCTCTAGAGCTCTGTCTGTGACATCCTGTCTCCTGCCCTGAATCTTCCTGCAGCAGGGCTGAGGACCAGAGCTCCTGTTCACGAGGAGGTTCTCTCTTCCTGGAGCAGACAAATGCTGGGAGCAGAACTCAGTTCAAACTACTACAGTGACTTTTGCTGCCAGTGAGAGTAGGATGAGGTGACTAGCTTAGATGGCTGTGATGCGTAACTGTCAACTTGAGTGGAGAAATGGCCCGGACCTCAGAAAAGCACATGGTTGCGTGTCTCTATGAGGGCGTGCCCAGAAATGAGGTCAGGAGGGTTTTGAACCAATGAACTGCTTAGTAATCCCTGGATGGAATGATAACACTGTGGCAGTTGGGAGATGGTGCAAAGGAAGAGGCTGGGTCTAGATGGAGGAAGTATGTGAACAAGGGCGTTTCCTAGGGACCCTGGCTTCTTCCTGTATTGGCTTTCTTTGCTTCCTGGCTGCTGTGCTGGGAGCTGCTGGGCTCCACCACACCTTCCCCACCGTGACAGATGGAAGTTTGTGAAACTTGGAGCCAAAACCAAATTATTGCAGTTCTTTATGGTTCACAAGGATGCAAGCGCGAGTTCTTATCGCAATACCTGTGACTTTGACCCAAGTCTAACAAGGAGTGTCTTCAGGCTAGGCAGGCATTCTCGAGCCAGGCCTCAGAGCCAGGCATTTTCATGTGAGTCTCCTGGGTGCAGTGGAATGTGTTTTGTGTAGACACTTCTGGAAGGAGGACTGCGTATGGATGACTGCATACGGATGGGTCTCACCTCCTGTAAACCCAACCCTGGTTGCTAACACTGGCCTTAGACATTGCCGTGGAGCAACCTGCTTACCTCAGTGGCCCTGTTCTGTGTGAGGAGCTAGATGAAGAGGCGCAATTAAAAACCAAACTTTGCCTTATAATAGTTAAGAACAAAGCCCTGCATTTTGCATAAAGGCTCACACTTCAGGGAACTCTAAAAAGTGAAGAATTTTCCAAATTACTTGTAGGCAGCAGAGGGATAATGGCTGCCATGTAAATTCCCCCCCAAAATGCAAATTAATAAGAACAAATAAAAGAACAGGAAACCCAGGTCTGCAGCAGCCAAGACGGGGACCGCATGGACTTTAAATTGTTTGGAAGCCGAAGAATGAACATGCCAAGGCTCAGCAGCCCCGAACCAGATGCCTGAGGAATAGGAGCAGAGTGGATGCATCCGGAGAGCCACGGGACATGCAGGGGAGCTGTCTTGTAGCATCCAGCCCTGGAGAGATATTAGACCTCAGGGTCAAAGTGAAGAAGAACCGGAACCTTCTGGAAAAGCACCCAGAGTGAAGCTAATATCGTACTGTTAAATGTTGAATGCTGGGACACAATGTTGATCAGTGGCCACTCAGGGAAGGGTCGAGTGGAAAAGGGAAATGTTGGTGTGACGATTCAAAGGGGCAGTGACATAAGATAGGACAGCAAAGTCTAAGGGGTCTAGTGTACAGCACAGTGGCTACAGTTGGCACATTGGAAATTTCCCAAGAGAGTAGACTTCAGGTATGCTCACCACATACCCACAAAAGAAAGAAGATGACATATCATAATTCACCTGACAGGTGTCATCATTTCCCTATGGAAATGTACATTGAAATATGCTGAAATTACTACACTTTTTAAAAAGGTGAAGCATACATGCACACATAGACTGCAAAACTTATGACGGAGGAATAGTTTTTAAAGGATCAAATGAATAACCTGTGCCCAAGGATTTATGCCCAATCTAGCTGCCTTTCAAACGAACGGGAATAGAACAGAGTTTTAAACATTCATCTACCCCTTTGTGTGCTAGGACATGCCTATTACACCAGCACCTCAGGAGGTGGAAGGACAAGAATTGCAAATTTGAGGCTACATTAGCAGAGCCATCCTAAAACACCAAGGGCTGGGGATGCAGCATAGTGGTAAAGTGCTTGTCTAGCACACAGCAGGCCATGAGTTTGATCTGAAGCTCTCTCTGTTTCTCTCTCTGTTTCTCTCTTTCTCTCTCACTGTTTCTCTGTCTCTCTGTCTCTCTGTCTCTATCTCTCTGTCTCTCTGTCTGTCTCTCTCTGTTTCTCTGTCTCTGTCTTTCTCTGTTTTTCTGTCTGTCTCTGTCTCTGTCTGTCTGTCTGTCTGTTTCTCTCTCTCTCTCTCTCTCTCTCTCTCTCTCTCTCTCTCTCTCTCTGTCTCTGTCTGTCTGTCTGTCTCTCTCTCTCTCTCTCTCACACACACACACCTGTAGAAGTGCCACTACCATCACTCATGGAGAAACTTGGAGAATACTATGCAAACAGCTCTACTGAAGATTCTATTAAAGACTAAATGACTAAATAACTGAGAAGGTTTCGGCAGTATTGGTGATGAATTTAATTCTAGGTCCAAGAATAAAGCAAAAGTGGGGTGAAGGAACACCATGATAAATATCCCCATCCCCGATAGAATAGAAGAAACGCCACTGAGAATGAAAACGGGAGAGAGGAACATGTTGTGCAGCCATTATGTAAAAGCTCAGGACACTAGTGTTGGCAAACCCGATAATAAAGGGTTGAATATAGAAGTGGCCACTGATGGTATTACAGTGACAATGCAAAAGTCAGCAACAAAGATCCAAAGCTCACAGAGAGTAACACACTATGATGGCAGAAAACACAAGAGATTTAGGACCAACCACATAAGCCGTATCAACCTATGTGACCAACTTTAACCTATGAACAGGAAGATTTTCATGTTGGCCTGCAAGCATGCAGTTTACTAGATGTGCCTCCATTCAGGGATGGCCAAAGGTGTGCCAGGAAAAAGTGTGGGAGTTGGGATTCTAAGTCTGAAATCAAGAAGAGTAAAATCCAAGCTGAAAAACATTAAAAGTGACGAAGAAGATACTTTAAAAGGTGAGAAGTCACAATTTGCAAGAGGGCTACAATAGTTCTAAACACACGTATGCGCCACGTGACATGGCAACTACCTGCAGGAAATGTGAGGAAAATGGAGACTCATTGATAAGAGAAAACTCTAAACATGTCTTTCAAAGAAAACGTCTTAAGTGGGGGGAAAATGTAGAGTACATAGTTTATAAAGTAATCTTAGGAATACATGTGTCCACATGTATAGCACAATTATCCACAATGCTTTTCTTCTCAAATGCACATGCAACATTCATATCAGTCAACCAACTGTTTACTCACAAGAAAAGTATGAGTGAATGTGCATAATGAATATAAAACAAACTCAGGAAAGGCCTTTTGGCTAAGAAATTTAAAAAAATTATTAAAATATTCCAGATGTGGGGCAATCAATGACAAATTAAAAAACTTCTAAAACTAATAAGCATTTATTAGTAGTATGTATGGGATATCATTAACAGTTGATCAGAAGAACTTTTATAGTCCCATATACTTAGAATCAGAAAAACACGAAAGAATAAAAATGAATGAGGCTGTTTGTATATGCTTCTGTCATTTGTCTAATGTACATGTGTGTGTGTGTGTGTGTGTGTGTGTGTGTGTGTGTGTGTGTGTAATATCACTTGTATATGTGCTAGAAAATGAACCAAAAAAAGTAAGTCAGAAGAACTCACAAAGGAATAATAATAACAGTCATTAATGATACAGAGGTCGGAAGAAGTAGATGTAGTGATCATACGTTTGGGGGGAAAAAAAAGAATACTCAAAACCTTTAGCTAAGCTAAGCAAGAGGTAAAGGGAGGAAGTCCGCGCTGCCTCTGAGCCCCGTGGCTAGGGAGAGTGGATGACATACTTACGCACACAGAAAGGGGTCTTGCCCGACCAGTGATGATCCTGCTGGCAGACGCGCACAGACATGCCGATCAGGCGGAAGCCAGCGCTGCACTGGTACACCACGCTGCCTCGGTAGTTGAAGTTCTCCCCGTTGATGTGTCCGTTGACAATGGGCTCTGGGGTCCCACAGTGTCCAGCTTTGGTGGGATGGGGGGAAGAGAGCCGATCAGAGGGGGACTTCTCGAAAGTGGGGTCCAGCTCAGGCGGGGCGGGAGAGAAAGGGTCAAGTCTCCAGCTAACCTTCATCTTCCCACCTCCCCTGGGGAGCAGTGATCTAGAAGCGAGTTCAGGAACTCTGTATGGGACAGTAATGTGGGCTTGGTGACACCACCCCCCCCCCAGCATCATAGTTGTGATCCAAGGGACCATCCCATTCTGTTTCTGTGTCTGCACAGAGGTGGGGAGTTACCACTTTTCTCAGTCTCTGGGATTTCTATGGTTTGAGTTAAATCTCCCCAAGCATCAAGTGTTGGAAGCTCAATGCCCGGCCTCTAGGAGGTGGGGAGGAAGTTAGGCCACGCCCATAAAGCATACTTCCTCTGCCCCGGGGTTCTGCCATGATGTGTGCTGCTTTGTCATTGGCCAAAGACTGGGGGGGGGGGGGGCCAAGGGATTATGGGTAAAAAAAATTCCAGAACTGTGAGCCATGATTGGTCTTTCCTTTCTATACACTGCTCATCTCAGGTATTTTGTCACGGTGATAGAAAAGTGACACAAGGACCACTCCCTGGGCACCTACTGCCTAGCAAGCACCATCCCCTAAATAAAGCCACCACAGCTTGTCCTGCTGATGACAGCCACGCAAAAGCGGATGCTTGGCCAAATTCACCCTTCTTCTTGAGTGGCACCGCACGGAGTTGCTGTTATTAGATGAGGCAAGGGCACAGTGGATTCCTGGCATTCCTTTGGCTCCTCTGACTATGCAGCAGTAGTTCGTAACTGTATCCCAAACAGTGGCTACTGGTCATGACCTCCTGTACCCTGGAAGTCACCAGCATGTATACCAGGGACATGTCACCCAGAGTTCCCTTTTCTCTTTTGTAAGCTAGTTGTTTATAAGCTCTTGTTGTTTGCTTAGTGTATATGTATGTGTGCACTGTAATGTACATACATATGTACATATGAATACATTTCAAAAAAGCCTGTAATATGTAATATAAAGGGTATTTTAGGTACATTGTAAGAATGTGTCTCTATAGGGTGAAGGCCTTCCTAGGGGCTAACTAGATAAATGGGGGGGTCTTTCTGATTAGAGTGTAGACTCCTAGAGGCTGATCTTCTTCTTTTGAGTCCAGCAAGAATAGCTAGTCCCTGCTTTTAGTCAAGGTGGATACCTGAAAGCTGGTGCTTGGAGTAAATACTCTTTGACAGTAGGAGGGTAGGGTGGGCCTGGGGGACCACTTACCAAGGCAGCGCACTTCAGAGCCGCTCCAGAGCCCGTTGGCCATGCACTCCCGTACCCTGGAGCCCACCAGCGTGTATCCAGAATTGCAGGAGAAGATGGCAGTTGCCCCATAGACAGACATTGTTCCGATGCGGTGCCCACTCGGGGGTGTGGGGAGCTCTCCACAGGAAATGACTGAAGAGATCATAAAATGCTCAATAAACCAGTCCCAAGATGGGGGGTGGGGGGTGAGGGGTAGGGGGGCAAGGAATGAGGCATGTGCTGAACAAGATGAAGGGGAATAGTGACCAAAGCCAAGAACTGCCTAGCCTTGTGCTCCTGGAGTGTGACTAGAATGCACTATGACACTGACTTGTTCCCATCTACAGGTGTCCCTGGGAGCCCTGCTGGTCATGTGCCCTGGTTCCCTCTCTGGGGGGTAAGGCTCAGGCTTGCATGCTTATTAAGAACTCCACAGGTGGCTGAGGTGGAGCCATGGTTACACAGGGACGGTGAGTCTGTGCGGTGCTCAGAGCAGACAATGACATCACTCTTGTCCTTTTCTGCTGAGCCAGTGGCAGCCTCACAGTCCTTCTAAGGGAGTAGGCTGACAGCATCTGGCTGAGGTACAAGGTGAAGGCTGACTACCAAGGCTGTGTCGCAGTAAGGCCACACCATACTCATGCTGGCTTCTCTGCCATAAACATACATTATGGGGCCCATAGCTTTAAGAACACACAGCAATTCACCTTGGTCTGGAGGAATGGCCTCTGAGACTCAGAGAACCAAAAAAAAAAAAAAAAAAAAAAAGGAATTAACAATGAAGAGGCAGGAGACTGATTTTGCCGTCCTCCATGCTATCCTCTTCCCTCTTGCACATACCCAGCTGTGGTATTGCTGCCTCTTTGCCTTGTCTCTAGTAGATTATGAGCTTCTGGCAGGCAGCAGCCACACTCTATTTTTTAAAAATCTTGGTGTGTGTGTGTGTGTGTGTGTGTGTGCATGCGCGTGCACGCACACATGAAAGCGGAGGTGGGCAACTTTGGGTATCTGTTCCTCGGCTTCCACCTGGTTTGAGATAGGGTCTCATTGCCACCCCACATGCCAGGCTAGCTGGCTCCTCATCACCCAGGGATACTTGTCTCTGCCTCCAGTTTTGCTCCAGGAGAGCTGGGATTGCAGATGTGCTTATTACCACAGCTGGCTTTCAAGTGTGTTGTGGGGGGATTTGAACTCACATCCTCACACTTGCATGGCAAACTGTTTATCCACTGAGCCACCTCCCCAGGTAAGCCACACACTTTTATCTTAGTACCTCTCTGGTACCTGGCATACAGTTGGATCCTAATGAATGAGTCAGTGCATGCGGGGCCAGAGGCTTATAAACAGGGAGCCTTTCCGAAGATGATACAGTGCTAAGAAGCAAGGCCTTTCCCAGCTCCAGATTCGGTGTGAGTATCATAAAGGGTTTCACGGCACTTGCTGGGTTGTGGGGAACCCCTCAATCTACTCCATGTATGAAATATTTCAGGTAGGAGTGCCATACAAACAGGTCCACTCTCATCCCTGGGCTTACTTTGGCAGGTGGGTACAGACTCTCCCAGGCTCCATCTGCCATTGGCCTGGCAGCGGATGACCCTCTGGCCAGTGTAGTAGTATCCAGGGTCACAGATGAGCATCAGCTGGGCCTGGAACTGGTACTGGGTCTCAAAGATGAGCCTCCACCGGCCGTGCTCCACGCTGATGCTGCTGATATCAGGGCAGGTCACAGCTGGGGGCGGGGGGAGCAAGGAGCAGGGAAGAGCATTAGCTGGTGGAAGACATTACCAGAGTCTAAAGCAAGTAATGATGACTCCAGGATTGTTCTGTTCCTAGGCGGGTCTGAAGAGGGGGAGGATGCTGCTGCAGGTGGGGGAGTAAAGATCCGTAAACTAAAGTAACAAGCCTGGTGCTTCACTGGTATCGGTTACTGGCAGATTCTATTTGGTCAGTTTTGGACAGATCTCAAATAGACAAGGTTCAGGGTGGCTTTGAACTTCTGATCTCTTGCCTTCGCTTCTGGGGTGATGGAATTACAGGCAGGCACTACCACCCTTGGTCTATGCTGGGCAAGCACTATTAATTGATGTGCACCCCTAGCTGGAGATCTCTACTATTTTTTTTTTTTTTTTTGCTGCACGAGAAGCCAGAAACTGGATATTTATTTACATTTTCTTGATTACAAAATGTTAAGAAATAATATGTATATAGATGTACATTTTAAATGATGCACACAAAATCAAAATCTATATCATTAGACTGAATATGGCTCACATTAGACTGAATATGTCACTACAGAGTTCTGGGATAAAGGGAGACATTCATGCAGTTTTCAGGTCATTCCAAGCGCTGTGGTGGTTTATGAAAACACCCCAGAGCATGATGGTCCTTCAGTGTTCTGAGCGTAACTTGCAGTGGGGACCACAGTTGGCAGACACCCACTCTCATCCGCCCTGCGTCTCCTAACTCCCACATGCAGGCTCTTAGCTCTTAGCTCCTTACAGGAGTCTTTTCAGCCACATGTGCACACCCAGTTCCTCCTGCCCCTTCCCCCCACTGCCCCTGGACTCACGGACACACTGTGGGGGGACATTGCTGTTGCTCCACAGCCCAGTGTCCAGACACTCTGCGGTGGCCTCAGCACCCGTCTGGAGGTGGTAGCCTTCATTGCAGCTGTACACAGCCTTGGTCCCCACTGTGTACTCCTTGCCAAACACAATTCCATTTTTGGGAGCATCAGGGAGGCCACAGGAAAGAGCTGGCAGAGGAGAAAGAATGTCATGACCATTTTGGACTCAAGAGGTCCTGAGAATATACTTTCATCTTTTCCCGTTAACGCCCTAAAGCTTATAGTTAAAAACTAACACACAGGAAAAGGCCCATGAAGAAAGACACCAGGAGACCCATCAGCAGAGACGTCAGAAAAGGGCGTATGGGAGGATACGATGGAGATAAATGTGTGTTCACAGCTTGACCGTAGGAAAGGGCTGCAGCTCAAAACCTACAGGAAACAGCGGCAGCGTGAGACTTCCTTTAATTCTGCCCCACAGGTGCAGTGTCAATGCACTCAAGCCTCTCCGCTTGCTGAGGAGAACCATGTGTCCCCTCTTCCTTAGGGTGTGGGGACAAAATCCATCCCTCCTGAGGGTCAGGAATGCCAAGGTGGGGGGTTAGCATTCCAAAAGATGCTCTTTTTAATAAAAAAAATTCTTACTGCATTTTATTTAATTAATTTATTTGTGTGTGTTTGTGTGTGCATGCACACACACTCACGCACTCATGCACATACATGTGCACACGCATATGCATACTTGCATGCATGGAGATATCAGAGGAAAACATGCAGGAGTTGGTTCTTTTCTTCAACCATGTGGTCAAGTGGGTCACACTCGGGTCGTCAGGTTCCGTGGCAAGTGCCTGAAGCCACTAGGCCCTGCACCCACTGTCCCATAGAATGTAGGGTCTCTCCATGTGAAGGATGTCTTTGCATCCCTGCTGTACACCCAGGTCCATATGTTACTCACGGGAGAAACCACACAGGCAAAGATAGTTATGCAAAATAATGGAACTCACCCACTTGCTCCCTAGCCTTTACTTTCTAAAGGTGGACCATCAAATGTTACTACACAGACCAAGAAAAACAGTAATGTTAATGTGATAAAACTAAGGCTAAAGTCCTGGAGGGTGGGGCAGGGAAAAGCCCCTCCGGAAACAGAGCTAACTCAGGAAGTGGGGAGTTATGGGATTGCTGACCTTGGCAGTCAGCAGTATCTTAAGAACACCAAGTGGCACATGACGTTTCGTGAAATGGGAACAGAGCATTCTGAAGAAAGCAACAAAGGAAGGGTTCCTCTAAACTGTCGAAATGCACATCAAGTAAAGGTGTTTGTTGTTAAAAAACAATGGATTTCCGAGATTAAAGAATCCAAAGACAGACTGAAAACAAGAGAAAAGGACTGAAGATTGAAAGGATCAGCCCGGGAGGTCCCAGCTGTTCAGAGCTCCAGAAACAGAGAGCAGAAAGTGGGTGGCTTGACGGAGCTCAGCTAAAGGAACACTTCCGGGAGTGGAAGAAAGACACGTGTCTTCAGGCTGAAAAGAACAAAGGGGGGGCGTGCAAAGAGAGCCATTGAAAGGTAGAGGGGGACCCGGGAGGGATGGGAACCAGACTGGCCTCAGACGCCCCGCTGACGACAAAGCCTTCAGACTTGTGAATAAAGTTATTTATAACCTAGAATTTAATCTGGTCACCCTACTAAGCATTTATGACGGCAAGGGTGGCAACATCTACGCACACGTAGAGACTCAGAAAAATTGCCTTCTCGTGAATCCTCTCTGAGAAGTTTACTTGAGGGGACGCGCCACCAAAACCAACAGGAAAACCAGCAAATTGCAAGACATGGGAAACTGTGGCAGTCAAATAAGTGGACTGTCAAGGTGATGCCTCAGACGTGGGCAGCAGTATGGCAAGGTCTGGGACTTGACGGAATAATGAAGGACCACGCAGAAGAAAAGATAAATGAGCGTTTGAGTACTTGCCACGACCCTGTAGTCACTCGCTGCCCCCTTCCCCCACGACCACTAGTCTGGAGCTCAGGCCTCCTTCCTTCACTCCAGAGTAAGCTCCTGCAGGGACAGGCCTCTGATGGCGGCCAACAGTGATGGCTGATTCCGCTACACTTTCCAGTATTTCCAGAGGCCCTGGAATGGGACTCCGTTATGATAGGGGAAGGTGGGCTGCCCAAGGGGTGGGGATGTACTTGGAAAATAAGACAGAAAAAGGATTCAAAAGTTGGTTATGGAAGCATGAGATGGGGGTGGGGGGGAGGCGAGGGGTGCAACAGCAATACGGGGCTCAGAAGGAAGGAGTAAGCAGGAAGCACGTAAAAACTTATGTCCAAACAGCAAGACCGAGCTGGGCTGTGGCTGGGTTAGCTGAACCATCATAGCAGATTAAATAACTGGCCAGCTTGCTTGAGGCACCCCCTCCCAATGTCCCCCGCCCCCACCCCATGCAGAAATGCCAGGCCCCTGCACATGTTCCGCGCTTGGAGAATGGACCTAGGGGAGGCAAGCAGAGGCAGAGGCGGCAGCGCCTTCTCATAGCCCTGGCCCGACCCCATCTGGTGTAGACAGCTGAGGAAACAAGATAACTCCCCAGCTGAGAAGCTTAGAACTCAGCCTGAGCATCTTTACCCCAGAGGCAGCAGGGGGAGTCTGTGGGTAGGAAGTGTGCGGAGATGAAAGCACAAAGCTGTGGTGGGGTGAGGTGCCTGCGGGTGAGTGGATGTAGGGAGGGGGCTGGCTGAGAGCGGGTGGGGGGGCGGGGGGGCAGGGGCGGAGGTAGGGTCAAAGTAATTTGGGGTACACAGTGCCTCATGGAGAAGCCATGGCTTGGAAGCAGGGACAGAGAACAGACAGAATGTCAGGTCTCCCCCAGATCCTAAGATGCACCAGAAATGGTGGCAGTGGGGGATTGGTACCCTCTCTTTGTGAAAGGACCGTGTGATCCCTCATCTTCATGGAGGAGGAAGTGAGGTAAGCCTGCCGGGTCGTCAGTGGAGGCATTGGCGTCTTGGTCAGTCCTCTGGAATATGGGTTCCAGAGAATACAAAAGCTGAGAGAAAGGGGTGGGGGGTTGTGAAGAAAGCTTGGGGTGGAAAGAAGTGGGTGAGAGGACCCAGACCAAGAAGGGCGGGTTGAGACCTAACTGAGACCAGACACTTGGAAGTTTCCAAACGGATTCTGGAATAGCTGTGTCGATGCTGATGTGGCAGGAGACACGAAGACTGAAGCCGATGATCTCCGCCGACTGTGACAGCCAGTCCCTCTGCAGAATATTAATAACACGCTTTTGGCCTTTTCCAAAGCAGACACGGGTTAGGAGGTTACAAGGGTCAGAGGTGACAGATGTCATTAAAGACTTCAACACACTGGGAACCGAGAAAAATAAAATCAAACAGCGGTGCCATTGGCTCCTCTGTCTGCAGTGGGCAACGCTTTTCTTCTTTTTTCAGTGACGCTGAGACCCAGAAAAAAAGCGCTTTCTCTGTTGCCGGGAGAAGCATCCATGAGGGTGAAATCTGAGCAGGGTATAGTGCATCAAGAGCTGTAAATTCTGTGTATGTCATGATCCAACAATCTCCTTCTTGGGAATTTCACTTGAGGAAATGAATAGGGATGCTCATAAAGATAGAGTTATTATAACTATGTAATAGCAAAATGCATAGGAACTCAAATGATCCACAGTAGGATATGATGCTTAAATAAGCATCAGTTTTCCCATAACACTATGCAGCTGTCGACAACAATGACCAAGGAAGTATCGGCAATTATCCGTAAGATGCTCATTGGAATTTAGGAGGAATACACTGAATTATTAACAGTAGTGACCTCATGGCAGAATTATACTTCATTTTCACTCTTTTCCTTTGTGTTATCTGTTATTCTTACCCTTTACAGGTTTCTACACTGGAAGTATATTGCTTTATCTTTGTGAATATGTATATGTGTGCTCACTCGTACATGTGTGGGGTGACATGTGAAAGCCAGAGGATAGCCTTAACTGTTATTCCTTGGGTACCATCTTAGGCTGTTGAGGCAGCACCTTTCTTCTGACCGGGGCTCACCAAACAGGCCAGGCTGGAGCCTCAGAGGTCCTCCCGTCTCTGCCTCTCAGGCAGGAAGATAGTAACCACATACCACTACCCGTGGCTTATTCATATGGGTTCTGCAAGATCAAACTCAGGTCCCATGTCCACAAGGCAAGCACTTTACTGACTAGGCCATTACTCCGGCCCCTCTGACTTTATTTTTTATTAGTGCTTATTGATTATACAAAGCAAGATATTTCATCATGACAAGAACATATGTTCTTGTAAGGGGAAAAGCACTCATAAATTCTAAAAGATAGTGCATGCAAACCGAAGGGCACATTTCAGGGGTTTGCTTGGCCCATTTGCTTTAGGAGCCAGAACCGATGCCTCCTAGTCTTGGGGGTGCCTTCTTAGCTGCTAGGAAGAGGCAGGTCCCTTCGTACCGTGGGGTTCCCAACACCCTCCTGATACAGTCCTTCCTCTTCCTGTCACCTGTCTCATATCACCACCTCTCCCGAGGTGCTGGACACAGCCCACCATGCACCTGTCACCCCCAGATGGAGATGCATAGACCCTCGGTAAATGCTTGCCCAAGGAATGAACTGCCACCAGACCTCGGGAGACTCATGCGCGGCCTGGACTGCTCCTGAGACCAGTCCAAGGTGACACGGAGCTGAGCCACCCTGTCACTACCTCAGTCGCGGCTGCTGCTCACCTTGACAGAGAGGAATGGCTTCACTCCACAGGTGGTAGCCTTGGGGGTGCCGGGTACAGATGGCCATGCTGTGTCCCACTAAACGATAGCCTGTGTTGCAGCCAAAGTGGATGGAGCCGCCCGGCTGAGTGGTTGTCTGGCCCAGGATGAAGCCGTGGAGGGGAGCCTTAGGCAGGCTGCAGTAGGGAGCTGAAGAGTGAGAGAGGAGGTTAGTGGAGCAGTGTCTGAGGGCCACTGCTCAAGCAGCCAGGCTGCCCCCACACCAGACCTGTTTCTCTCACATCATGCTCCCTCTACACACTGCCAAGCTCTTTGCTTTTTAGGAAGGCCCTGGTGGTCGACGCTGAACAACAGTTAAGTAAAGCCAGAACGAGATCAAATGCAACAAATCAAAACAAAGGGTAATTGAAAACTACAACAACAGCCTGCTCTGTGAATCACAGGGTCCCCTTGGCTGCCCGAGTGCAGCCCGGGGGCTGGGGAGGGTTGCTCTCAAAGCCCTTGTAACTGCAGGCAACCTTGCAAAGCAGGGGCCCCTGGGGGCAGGTTTCGAACATATGATGCCCAGGCATCAGCTTTTGTGACGTAGAGCAAGTCACTGAAGCTCGTTCACTTCCAGTTTCCTCCCTGTAAGACCTCCCTCATAGGTGCTTGAATGATTTGAGAGAGAGAGAGAGAGAGAGAGAGACAGAGACAGAGACACAGGGAGAGAGACAGAGAGACAAAGAGAGAGACAGACAGACAGACAGACACACACATACACAGAGAGAGAGAGAGAGAGAGAGAGAGAGAGAGACAGACAGACAGACAGACAGACAGACAGACAGAGACACACAGAGAGAGACAGAGAGACAGAGAGACAAAGAGAGAGACAGAGACAGAGACAGAGAGAGAGAGAGAGAGAGAGAGACAGACACACACACACACACACACACACACACACACACACACAGAGAGAGAGAGAGAGAGAGAGAGAGAGAGAGAGAGAGAGAGAGAGAGAGAGCATTTGCTAAGCATCCCGGTGCAGTGCGGGACACTTAGTGCTCAATAAGTGGTGTTCTCCGTTGTTGTATTGTGTTGTAGACGCCTAGGGATCTAGGATACACATTTCCCTACGGGGCCCATTCTTTGTCCCCCTCAATGTATGGCTTAGCATACTTCATTCATTTACCAGTAAAGAGTTCTCCAGAGTTCATTAAGTGCCCTCTGCTGTGCTGGGCACACGACAGTGAGGGAAGCAGACAAAAGTCCCAGATGGAGGGAGCTCACACCACAGATCCTGCCAGGGATCCTTAGGCCATGTGACACTTATCCCTGACAACTTGACAAGGCCCAGAGCAATGTAAGGGACGGCTCTCTGGGAGCACAGCGGTGAGGGAGTTTCTACACTGTGTTAGTTGAGGTGGGACGTCCACCCTAAATGCAGGGCAGCACTGTCCCACAGGCTGCTCCTAGACTGATCACCAGCGCCCATCTCTCCTCTGCCTCCTGATTTCAGAGGCAGTGTGACCAGGTCCCTTAAGCTCCTGCTGCCGTCACTGTCCCATCATTGTGACGGGCTGCATCCTCAACGCCACACGCCAAGATGAACCACTTCCTCCTTAGGCTGGTTTCTGTCAGGCATTATGTCATAGCGACGAGAAAAAGAACTAATACTGTTTAGTTCTGTGGGGCTGTGAGAGGTGATGACCCAGGGGCCTCACATCTAAGCCTTGCCTGAGGGTCTCTGCCTGGGCTTCCGGGATATGGGTGAGCAGATTGGGGAAGACCCTCTCCTCACACATCTTCACAGAGAGGCCCTCGGACTTCCTGTCTTGAAGACTATGCCTCTGTGCGGGTAGAAATGGTGTTTTAAAGATGTGTGTTCTCCTGCTATGCCTCCTCTGTCATGCGCACCTTCAATCTATGTACCCCTTCACCCGGGAATGAGGATCCAAGATATAAAATACACACGTAGTCGCTGCGACAGACACAGGTGTTAAGTTGCACACCCCTGCTGTATCTTAATTATTAAGTACTTGTTGCTGTGCCGTGCAACGGCTTTCTTTGTGGCATATGTACTGTAATTACAACTGACTCATTACTTCTAAACACATTAGTCTCTGAGCAGAAAGGCCAAGGGAACTCCCTGGGAGCCCTTAGCTCCAAGTTTAGCAACGGGGGTAGGAAAATGCCATTTTTCCCTTCACAGGAGCTGCCACCGGGAACTCTGCCCTGAATTCCCCTGATGGCTATTTTGAGGTTTCTTTTTCGTTTTGAGGAAACCGAGGCCCAAACAGTTAAGGGCTTTGTCAAATGACCCTATTGCCTGCTAGTAACAGGACAGATCACTGATCATGGGACCTGAGGCCATCTTTTCTCCAACCATGGGCATCTGGGAGAGAAGAGTGAGGGTGAGACCGACAGAGGAAATGGGCCTTGAGTGGGTTAAGGCAGGGTCTCTCCTCAGATCCATCTGGCTAGCTCTCCTCACACTCAGCACTTCACCACTCTCGTCAGCACTCCCATCAGCCCTCACAGTGCGGGCTGGTCTGGCAATGAGGAGACCCATGAGAAGATATGGACAAATGGCTCTTCAGGCAGAACTCAAGGATGTGACATCCCTGTGTGTGTGTGTGTGTGCGCGCGCTTGCGTGCTTCAGTGTCTGCAGGTGCAGGTATGTGTGTGCACATGTGTGTGTAGGAGGTTGAGGTCAACTCAGATGTCATTGGAGATACTGTCCACCTTCAGTTTTTGAGGCAGGGTCTCTCTCTGGGACCTGGGTCTCACTGATTAGGCTAGTTTGGCTGGCCAGAGAGCTCCATGGACCCTCACCTCTGTCTCCACGGGGGGGTGGGATTGCTACCATGCCACCACATGCCGCCACACCCAGCTTCCTACCTCGGTGCTGGGGGGTTGGACTTGGGTCCTTGTGTTTGTGTGACAAGTACTTTACTGACAGCTCGACTTCTGGCTCCCTGCAACCACTAATCTTTAAAACACCGTCTAATGCTTGCCTGTCGAGCAGGCATGTGGTGGGATCCCCATGATCCGCAGGCACTCCTCACAGCCTGCCAGTGGCTCACTGGACTGCCCTTCAGAGCTGCTACCAAGCTTTCAGCTTATCAAGCAGATGACTGGTGCCCACAATGAGAGTTCAGAGAAAGTCTATTTTCTCCATATAATTGTATCCCAGGGATATATATATATTTTTTTATCAAAGGCCTGGCCTTTGATCTAACCATGCCCATACAATATAGCTTTAAAAAAAAAGAGTGAAATCCTGTCAATTGCAGCAATGTAGATGGAAGTGGAGAACATAATGTTAACTGAGCGAGGCACAGGGAGACAAAGCCGCGTGTCCTCACTCGTGTGTGAGAGCTAGGGGAAAAATGATTTTACACAAGTGGAGAGCATGACAGGGGTCAACAGAGCTTGGCGCCACTAGGAGGCAGAGAGGGTGGAAGGAGGTTGGTCATTGGCCACAAAAGCAGAAAGGATTAAGTCCTCATGTTCGGCAGCACAGATGGGCAGCCAGAGTTCACACGTGCTGACTATAGATTCCAACACTGGCAGGAGAATGGATTTCAATATTCTCCAAGACAAAGAACTAAGGGTGGAGGAGATGAGTAGGCTCATTGCTTCCATCTGATTGTTACAATTGTGTGTACGCATCAGAATGGCATATTGCACGCCGCACAAATAGGTAATGAAAGAGACAGGGCTTGGACATCTGGAGAGGGTTTCCCCTGCAGCGTGCCCTACGTGACTATCTTAGAGTCGCTCAGCCGAAGGCCCTCTGGTTATATCTCCCAACAGTCTGAGGGGCTAGGATCCCCCGGGTCTCCTCAGATCTCATGTTGAATAGACACAATCTTGGAGACTTAAGATTGGAGCATGAGAGGAAAAAGGAGAGGTTAGCGGTGGGGAAGCAACATGGATCTGAAGAGGTAGGAGACTACCTCTAGTCTTGCTTGTGTAGTGTCAGATGAGGGAAACTGAGAGCAGGAGGCTGCCCTGCCCCACCTACATAAGGGAGGTTGCCGCCTTGGTGAGGAGATGGACCATGGCTTCTTTGGATGTTTCAGGTGAGACATTTAAATAAAGGGTTCAGAGTTTGGAAGCCCTCCTTAGGCGTTCTCGTGGCTTACCTGAATACCGAATCTTAAAACCCTTCCGGTTATAGGCGTGGTCAGATGACCAGCGCAGGTACACAGAGTTGCTTGAGCTGGTGACAATCAGGGGAGCCGAGTAATTCCCACTGAGGGCTTTCAGTAGAGGGCTTTGTCCTGAGGGACCTAGGGAGAGAAAGACACAGGGCTGGCTATAGGCATAGACACAGCTGGGGTGGCTTGGTGGCGTTGCATCTGGTGGCTTTGCTGATGGACTCTCTTTTGCCCACCTTTACCTGAAGCAGTGCTCTGCAGCCAGTAAGTGAGAGGAAACGTATTTGCTAGCTGCCAGGGTCAAGCAGTTAGTTTATGGGAGAGCTGGTTTTCAAACTGGGACCCTCTTCGGATGTCTCTTGAGCATGCTAAAAATAGCACCGTGTCCACCATACAGAGATTTTGTTTATTGAACAGATATAAAGAGAGAGCCATAGAGCCAGAGGAAAATGATAGGTCTCAGGGTCATAAGTGATAACACTTCCCACCATGCCTTCCCAAGGCTCCTCAGGAAAGCACCTTCTTCCTAGTTCCTACCATAACTGCCTCGGAGCATCTCGGAGCATAATATAAACCTGGGAAACTCCTAACCCAGGATTTATGGTCCCGGAGAGGGCTGTGAGTGAAGGTTCCAATACATTGTTGAGACAGCTCTTGGAAGCTTTGGAAGAGTAATGGGGACACATTAAACAAAGCAGGGCCCTTCGAGCTGCTGTGGCAAACTGGGAAGGAAGGGACCCAGAAGTGAGGAGAAGCAACACACTTGAACAGTTCTGTCATGAGAAAAGAACTCCCACCTGAGAACTGTGTTCCTTGAGAGCCTGGTGGAGACTCCATGGGGCTGATGAAACCAGGCTCCTTAGAAGTAAAGAGCATGACAAGGCTCTGGGACACAGAGGTCAGAGGTCAGAGGTCATGGGGAAACACTTTATGGACCGAAGCAAGACGGCCACCCAGTTGGAAATGGGTAGTAAGGCTGGGTGGTAGTTGGAAGGACTGGGCTACAGGACTTATGGGGATGGCCCACAGACTGTGTTTACTCCTAAAGGCAAGCTAGGTGGGTAGCCAAAGACAGCAATTAATATAGTGTGAATTTATGAGCAAAACAGGACCAGCGGGGAGGAGAGCACCCCCAGTGAAAAGACTCAACACTCTCTTCAGCTTATAGACCCAAGCCAGCCTTCATTTCCCCTTCATTCCAGAATAGTTTGGCTAAAAAGAGATCTTGGGTCCCTACAAAAAAAATGGGGAGCCTAGAAACTGACACTAGTGTATACAGTAGCCATTCCTCTGGTTCTCTGCAGGCCCACCACTGTTTACTTGTATAGATAAAAACTGTAGACATGAGACCAGCTGAACTTGTTGAAGATTTTGGATACAGAATGTGGAGTGATATTGACACCTGGGGAATCCGAATCCTAGCGTGGCTGTTCTGTTGGGCAGCAGTACATGAGGAGAGAAGCTGTTTGTACCCCACAGTGGAAACTTAATCAAGCACCCGCAGGTAGATGCACCAGCTGTGGCATCTTTGCCGAAGCAGATGGGCACAGTCCTGGCTCTTCACAGTGCAGCTGTGGGTCTGCAAATGTGCTCCTCTCCCGGTTGCCAGGAAGGAGGAGCGGAAATGGTTTGGGGCTGGCGTGAGGTAGGCAACAGTGTACGTTCACGGCTGTGTCCCAGAGCTCTGTTAATAAGCCTGGTTTTTTTACCATGACACAGTGACAGGGGAAGAGGGGTCTGGGTGCCCTGTAGAATGTAGCACTTTAGTCCTCTACGTTGGATTTTCTGAGCCCCTGGGGACAATTGGTGTAGATACTGTAGACAATTCTCATGTGCTCCAAAGGGTAGGAGATAAATCCTACAAAGCTTAAGAGGATATTTTGAAGGGTCAACGTTTTGGGACATGCTGAGACGTTTTCTCTAGACACAACAGCCAATGAAAGAGCCTCTTGTCCTACCATTAAGCAAGCATGGTAGGACCATGCTTAAGTTTGATAGACCTTCTTAGGTTTGGGAGGAAGCCTATTCTTCACAAGGGGCTACTGTTGGGGTCCATTTATTGGCTGGTATTCAGGGGTTCGGGCTGGTATTCAGATCTAGACTACCATGCAGATAATAGCCACACAGCTCATCAGTTCTCTGGCCTTGGGTTTCTATGGTAGAGGTAGACACTATGGTGGCGCCTCCAGCAAGCTGTGATAAGAAAACACAGATCAGATCCCCCACGGGGCTCCGGGGGAAAGCTGGTGCCTTGCGTAGCGGAGAACCACATGGCCTGTGAGGGGCTCACCGTCAAAAATCTCAAACTCGTCATACTGCTTCTCGCTGAGGAAGTACTCCACCGTGATGGAGATATTGTACTCTGGCTCCACCCTCACCAGCCAGGAGCAGGTCTGGAACTGTGGGTAGCTTCCGGGGTAGCTCTGGCTAAGGATCACACCAGTGGAGTCTGTCAGAAGCTCGTTGGTTGGGCAGTGCACTGGGAGAAAGAAAAGAGATACTGTGTACACGGTGCGGAGAGAGAACAGGCTAGGGTATTAGCTTGTCTGTGGACTAGAACTATCCCTGCAAAGCTAGGATTGGGGTATTTAAAGAAGCTCTTACATCCACCACCCTGCTGCCCCAGGACAGGAAGTAACTTCAGGTCGCATGTCAACAAGACAAAGTTGCTGGGACTCACAGCAGACCAGTTGGTTGAAGTCATTTCCCAGCTTGATTATAAGTGCTGTTATCTTGATTTGAGGCAGATGGGGTTGAAACATACATATAGACAACGGTAAGGACACCCACGCCCCAAGAGACACTCTACAAAATGGGTTTAGTTCATACAAAGATACAAGAGCGCAGAATAAAGCAACAGATGGTGGGTCAATCACATCTGGATTTAGAATCCAACTCTATACCACTAACTTACCTGTGTGCTCCCCCCCCCCCGAATAAATTATTCCCTTTCAGTGTGATGACTTTTCCCTACCTCCCAGGATGGCCTATCACAGAAAGCATTATACTTCATTATATCAAACCACGCATGCAGAGTGCAACATAGTGTCTCAATACACCACAGAGATGGTCATGGTAACATGGCACCTACATCGGGAGCAGGAAGATCAGCAGGATTTGGCTGCAGCACTAGGGTGGCTAAAAGAGAAGAATGTTGCCCTAAGGAAGTCAGTGCAGACCTCTAAAAAGAAGAAGGAGGAGCAGGAGGAGGAGGAGGAGGAGGAAGAGGAGGAGGAAGAAGAAGAGGAGGAACAGCAGCAGCAGCAGCTGCAGCAGCAGGAGGAGAATTAAAACTCACCACAAAGGGGGGCGGGGTTAGAGGCTGGTACAGGGGAGTTCTGCACACCCCAGCACTGGGGACGTGCTCTGTCCTGGAGCACATGGACATGCCATAATAGTCTGCATAGAGCACATTTCTGGATAATTTGCTTCCATTTGCTTGGGCTGGGGACCAAGCCAAGGCAAGGTGTCGAGGACTGCATCAGTTTCTTTAGGGCCCTTGGTAGCTGTGCAAGTTTTCCAACCTCACAGCAGTCGGAGTGGGTCAGATGCCATCTTCCCGAGCTCAGAGCCATCCGCCGTCCCACACCTCACAATAGCCCACGGCCCAAGTTCAACCACTGTCCTCAGTTTGCAGGGCAGTTAGGAGCTCTGTGCGGCCTTGGGTGCTTAGGGATGGGGAAGGACCAGTTCTGGTCTGAGTTGGGGTAACCAGCTGAAGCACTGCATTGGGATGTAGGGCAGCTGAGGTCTGGGGTTATAGGGACACACACACACACAAACACACACACACACACACACACACACACACACACACACACACACACACGACGCTGTGTAGACTTGCCTCCCCAGTAGCAGGGTGACATTCTAGAACTTTCTCATGCTAACACTCAGTACACAACTCGAGAACGCCCAGTTAAGGAACAAGGGAGGGCCGGGCCCTTTCATAGCCTACAGCTCAGACTGGGAGGGGCCCCTGCCAAGGGCTCTCACTCACTGCCTTCACTCACTTGTTCATCAGACACCACTGACCCAGTGACCTCTTCTCAGCCGGCAGGAAGTGAGCTGAGAGGTGGGGACGGGAAGAAGAGCAGAACCAGGGTTCTGTTGGGGGGAAGGGGCTGTCTAGTGTGATTACCTTCACATATTGGGGGTGGGCCTTCAAACTGCAGGTAGGTTCCCAGCTTGCAGGTCAGGATTTCACTCCCTACTAAGGTAAAGCCTGGGAGGCACCTGTAGCGGACGATGTCACCTGCCAGGAGAGATGAGCATGAGTGAGTGTCCCCTGGAGCAGTCTGGTCCTGAAGGGCTGGCATCCTAAGGCCCTCAAACCCACTTCCCAGAGGAAGGTAACCAGCGCTGGGTCATGCTTCAGGAACCAGCTCCATGCTGGCCCCGTGACGCAGACAACTGCTTCCCTTCCCCAGCTAAGCCTTCTGGGTAGTTCATATCTAAGAAATTCTGGGCTATCATCTTCAAGCTTTTGTATAGCGGAGGGAAGCCACAGCACTCCAGCTCTTCCTTCTGGGGCTGAGGCAAGGAAAAGGGTTTGCATTTTTCAGAGCAAATTCAGCTGAGAGAAACACTGCCGCCACCCCTGTGGTCTGGGCCTCTGTTTCCCTCTGCATGGATGGAGCCATCGCCCGATCCCCATGGCTTCCTGGGCCCTCTTTGCCACCCTGGCTTGTGATCCCCGCCATTCGGCAGTGGTACCTATGTTGAATTCTTCATTCTCTGTGACCACTTCAGCATTGGGGAGGATGGTCGGAGGAGGGCACTTGGTGAGTGGATAAGCTAAAAGGACAGAAAAGACACAGGTCAGGTGCAAAGGGTCACTCCTGGGTCTTGGGCCAGGTCCTGACCAACTCCGACCTCACGCATTCCCACAGAAGACATGTCTTTATTTTCGTTGAACTGACATAAGGTCTTATGATGTATCCCAGGCTTCCTTGAGCTGACCATGTGGCCAAGGACGGTCTTGAACACTTGATCCTCCTGCCTCAGCCTCCCAAGTGCCAAGATTATCGGTGCTCACCTCCGCCGCCACCACCACCACCACGTCTAGTTGACTTGGTGCTGATGACCGATCTAGGGCTCTGAATATGGTAGGCGAGGCATGTACCAACTGAGCTGCACCCCTCAACCATTCACACAAGGGATGTGTATTGTTGAGTGTTTATCGCTACACAGGGCCCGTTCAGCCACAGGCTATTTGGCTTATCTTCAGTCGTCGGGTCTTGGTATGAAACCCAAGAGGCATGCTTCAACACCAGCCATGAAGTGTTACAGGGCAGACCTGCCACTTGAAGATGTGGTCACTCTAATGTGCACTTGCTTTAAGAGACGTAGGAGCCAGGGAGGAACCTTAGCTACTGCAGATTGGGTCCTCAGACTTCCACAAGCATCAGAACAAAGGTACCTCTGTGTCTGCTGCCTGCTCAGCTGCCCAGCTCAAACAGGCTATGGCTTCGGGTTGTGTCCTTGTTTCTTATCCAGTGCCTCCAAGTCATTTGCTCCTCGTAGCAAAGCCTTGTTTTATTTTAGATTAGCCGTTCCCTCAGGCTGGAGTTATCGAAGGGCCCGTTTACCTGAAACTATCTCAATAGCTGTCATATCAAAACAGCAGTATTCGCACCTGCCAGGGGCTAAGAGGCGTTCAGTGATGTCACTGGCCTGGGAGGTGGGGTAGGGGAGGAGGAGCACGGGCTGAGGACATCCTCCACGCAGAGGCACTTCTGCAGACTAGCGTCCTAAGTGTCCCAGTGGCTAGACCCTGCGGTATGTTTCGCCTGTGAGCGAGCGGGTGTCCTGCAGGAAATCCATGGTGCTGGGAGGACTTAAAGCCAGGTCCAGTTGCTCCCAAGCCCAGGTCTTCCCACTGGCCACAGCCCAGCCTCCCCCACACTGTTGTGTCTTCTCTTCTGACCTTTGTCCAAACACAGCTGACCTCAGTGGATCCTCTACACTGGCGTCTAGCCCTTCAGGCGGAGGCTGGTTGGCGCCTGGGTGTGGAATGGTCAGTGTGGAATTCTAACGGTATTTATTACCTGCCTGGAGGCTGAGTGCTATCGATCCTGTTACTGCTGCCACAGCGACGATTGTTTCCCAAAACTCCACATCCCCAGCTATGTTGTTTTTTTTTTTTTAATGTATAATGTCATTTAAAAAAAAAACCCCAGGGGCTTTTCTATGGAAACAGTAGGAAGAAAATTAAATGTATCCACTGTCTTTTCAGACGAAGCTGCTGTTAACCATGCGCCATGAATTCTCTGTGTATTTGCTCTCTGCATAGTTAAGGGTTGTGTCTGACCAGATCTGCATCGTCTGGTATGCTCCTTGTGTTGCGCCTTGCCAGCCGCTATTACATCAGAAGCGATTTCCCATGCAATAAAATTTCTTCAAGAATGAGACTGAAATGACTTCGTGAAGTCTAATCACATGCATTTACTAAAATTTTATTCCAGATGCCCTGGCATTAATCATTGAGTTTCTTAGCTTTTCCCATTCAAAATTGTGACAAGATTATTTATCCATGTACATCACATGTGTCTGGATTTCTCTATTTAGGCAAAGTCCCATGTGTCCCACACTGATCTCAGACAGTGGCGGGGAATAACCTTGAACTTCTGACCCTTCCTCCTGTCTCCACCTCCCTAGTGCTGGGATTCCAGCTGTGCGCCACCATGCCTGGCTTCACTGTATCTTTTCTTTTTTCTTTTTCTTTTTCTTTTTCTTTTTTTCTTTTTTTGGTTTTTCAAGACAAGGTTTCTCCGTGTAGCCTTGGCTGTCCTGGACTCACTTTGTAGACCAGGCTGGCCTTGAACTCACAGCGATCCTCCTGCCTCTGCCTCCCAAGTGCTGGGATCAAAGGCATGCGCCACCACCGCCCGGCCTGCTTCGCTGTATCTTTTACAGTGAATTAAAAACAACAACAACAACGACAACAAACTTCCTTCTTTTCCTTTTGCTGATTCTCTTAAACTAGAAATAATTAAAGTACGTAACCTTTAAAAAGTGTGCAGGCAATCCTTGTCAAATGTCAGGAACCTTTCCTGGATATTAGCACTGATTTAGACCTTTTCCTCAGTACTTGAGGAGGGAGAGGAGCGCCACAAGGAGACCACGCCCGCCCGCCGATCTGCACAAACTGAAGCGCCAACCAAGGACAGTGCATGCAGAGAACGGAGACCCCCTGTTCAGATGTAGCCCTGGACAGCTCCACTCCACGCGGAGGTGTGGGGGCGGGGACGGCCTCTGGCATGAACTCTGGTGCCTGCAATGCGATCACTTCCTCTTGGCCTGGCAGCCTTGCCAGCCCTCGGAGGGAGGGGATGCGGGTTATCTTGGTGTGACTTGATAGGCTATGGTGAGATGGTAGGGGAGGAGCCCCTCCCTTCCCTGCCCCGTCAGAGGACCAGGGGAGGGGAAGAGGGCAGAAGAGGGAGGGCGGGTGGGTATGAGAGGGGACTAGCAAGGGGGTAACAATCTCAATGTAATGTGACTAAATTGTAAATTTAAAAAATAAAGAGGGAAACGATTCTACTGAGTTGGGCATCAAAGTCCAAAAGGAAGTTAAAACACAAGGCAAATATGCATGTGTGTGCAGCGAGCCATTATGATAGGAGCTGGGTACTATAAAACATCAGTTCATGATCACCTATAATTAACATGGCTGTCGGAATGACTTGGCACACTGATAGACCTGGTGTCTCAGACATTCAGTGTGCGGTGTAAGACTTTGCAGTGTTGGGGATCTATGTGGAAGTCACAAGGGGCATATGTTTTGGGACAGGGCGACACCTTCCTGAGACCACAGCATCCCAAACACAGTCCCCATCATGCAATCAGATCTGTCTTCTAAATGCTCCCTTGGGATCTGACATTTTACCAGAGGACGGAAGGTAATTGGAAACTCGGTCTTTGTCTAGTTTTACATAAAATGTTGTATTACGTTGGGGAATCTAACCTTACATTTTCAGACAGAGGTGTTGGCTCACAAGTGCCACAAGGAAAGAGACACTTTGAGTGTCCCAGCACTCAAGAGGCCCTCTTGAGGTATCCAAGTGTGATTTGACAAAAGCCAGAACCATGTCTATCCTTGAGGCATGCTTCTTATTTTTCTGGTTAGGAGTGGTGTGACTCACTGTGAGCAGATGACAACTGCCATGATGCAGGGTGACATATTTCTCCTTTCAGGCAGTCCACCGAGATTACCTGCCGGGGTTGACCCAGCTCAGACCTGTGTGGCTGCTGAAGGTGCAAGAACCAGCAAAGTTCTTGCTCCTCTGGAATGTACAACCCACTGCGGGCAGAGCCATCGGTTGGCTTGACAAACACACAGTAGTTCCTTTCCTTTTATTTTGTGGCAGTGTGTGTATGTGTGTGTGTGTGTGTGTGTGTGTGTGTGTGTGTGTGTACTGGTCCATGCAAGTGACTGTGTGCGTGTACATATATGTGTGTGCATATGTGTGTGTGCATATGTGTGTGTATGTGTGTGTGTGTGTGTGTGTGTGTGTGTGTACTGGTCCATGCAAGTGACTATGTGCATGTACGTATATGTGTGTGCATATGTGTGTGTGCATGTGTGTGTGTGTGTGTGTGTGTGTGTGTGTGTGTGTGTGTGTGTGTATCTGGAGCTTACTGATTGGAAGCTCTAGAAATCTGCCCGTCTCTATGTCCCCATCCACCAGTGCCAGGGATACAAGCAAATGTCACCACCCTCAGCTTTTACCAGGGCACTGGGGATCTGAAGTCAGATCCTCAGTCTTGAGCAGAGAGCATTTTACTCACTGGGTCAGCTCCTCAGCAACCCTTGACTACTTTCAATTTTTCATATGGTAATACATTTTTTGCATGTGAGTAATTTGCATTTCTCTCTTCAACTGTCCAGTCATGTCATTTGTCCCTCCTTTTCTTAGGAAACTGAAGGACTCTCTGAATATTCAAGGTTGACCTTGGCTTGTTAATTCTATGCACGTAGTTTGCCATTTGTTTCATTTTATTCATGTCATTTTTCAATTTCTAGAGATATGAAAATCTTATTTAGTCAGCTGTCATTTTTCTGTAACAGTTAAGAAAATATCGATCTCTTCTGGGTCTCATGCTTGCCTTTGAAACTTCTAAGGCGTGACCAAGTTTTCTAGAAAAATAAAATCAATACGCAGAAATCTGCCCTGAACACAGCTTTCGGAGTTTGTGTTTTGTGGTTGTCAGGGAGATTTCTCATCATGTTGCCTTTTTAAAAATTACATATTTTTGTTCCGCATAGAAAGTTTGTGGAAAACTGGCAAGCAACCGACAAAAGTGCCCGAAATAAAAACCCACAAACAAATCACTAACCCAAAACAACCAGCTGACAGACAAACAAATAAACAAAGCTGTCACACGTGGTGGTTGTGGCGCACACATTTGATCCCAGAACTTGAGAAGCAGAGGCAGGCGGTTCACATATAAAAAGCTACAGGCCAGCCAGGGCTACAGAGTGAGATCCTGTCTTTAAAAAAAAAACCAAACCAACCAGCAAAACAAAACGTTCCTGAAATTCCTTCTCTAAGCATATAGAGCCTCAGCCATTTTGAGTACAGATTCAGGTTAACAAGTTTTTTTTACCCCCAACTGAAGCTGCCTCACCATGGCTGCCATGATCTCAGGACATACTTCAAGGTGAGGAGGACACTCAAGACAGACTTTTTCCTTTTGTTTTTGCCTTGCCCCTTTCTTTTTGGGGGGACACACTGCTACGGCTTGTCAGGCCTAGCACACATCATCATGGCGGCGGGTTGGTGTGGGGTCCATTGCTCGGGTCATTAGGGTGAGGCACTGCTACGGCTTAGCAAGGCCCTAGTACATGTTAGGGTGGTGGCTGGTGGGTGGAGGGGCCATTGCTTCAGGCCTGTTGCCACCCATGCACCAGCTGTCTGTCCTGCTCTTCCACGTGTCTTTCCAGGTAAGTTCATCCTCAGGGATTGGTCTTTGACTTAAGGTATTTCAAAGCAAAAACATGGATCACCGGGTTCATTCGCACGCATCGGGCCAGCTGCTGTGGCTCTGATTGTGAGTTTGGGGTGCAGTCTCAGGTACGACTCAGATGGCCCCTTCTGCCACTGTTCCTTATGATCATATCGCTTTCTCAAGAGTCTTACAAGGATAGTGGCCTAGTGTAGGGAGGCGCCTGGACTGACTGCCTCCTGCCAGCATTTGAGACCTGGCAGTGCCCTGCCTTTTATTCCACTGAACAATGCAAAATAAATCTGGCTTTAAATCAGTGGATTATATCCTGCATGAATGATATGTAGTGTCTGCATCATGGGTACAAATAAAAATGTGTGTATACACACAATTAGTGCACCTCATCTATGATTTTACACTTAGATTATTCCTAATTCATCTGTTTGAAGTACATTTCAAAGACCGTCCTTAAATGCACATCTTTTGCACAAAGGTGGAGGGCAAGGAGCCAGAGGGCCGTTAGGATCCGAGGAGGAGCTCCTCTGTGCCTCAGTGTTTTCCCCTCCCCGCACAGGATCTTCCTATTTCTCAGTTCCCAGGCTCTTCATGTTCATCATCAGATTAAGAGATAACGGGACGTGCGTTACGTGTACATCATGGAGATCCTGACACAGGACAGCATCCACGGACCTCGAAGGCCCTGTGCAGCCGTGTGAAACAAGCCAGTCACAAAAGGATGTGTCCTGTATGGTCCCATGTCTGAGGTCCAAAGAACAGTCAGACTCGGAGACTGCAAACAGAAGGGTGGGAGAGGGGAGGCTTGACGAATGATGGAACCGTTCTGGAGGGGGACGGTCGTGAGTGACAGTTCCACAAAGAGAAGCGTACATTCAGTGGCCTCTGAATTGCCCGATTGTCACAGGGGGAAAGTATACACATTCCCTAATATAAGGTAATTCACTTTTTTCTATTTCATTTTTTTTTTTTTGCTTTGAATTCTATTTTTGTATTGCTATTGTTGTTCTTGTGCTTGCTCAATATGTCACTGATTGCTTATTTATTTTTGACACAAGGTTATACTATGTGGCCCAGGCTGGCCTTGGGTTTACAATTTTCCCATTTCAGCCTCCCAAGCAGCAACATCCTTTTATTTTCAGATGGTTAAGACATTGGCTATTTATTTAGTCATATCTCAGAGTATTTTTATAGTCGGGGAACTGGCCTTGAATAAACTTGCATGTTGAAGAATGACTGGTTTTTATCTACCGCTTCCTCTTATTCTGTGTTTTCTGTATCTTTGCTCCTAAATGGTCTGCTTTGCTTTTGACTTTCTATTCGGGACTGTTCGTGTCTCCTCGCTTGTAGTGATTTGGAAGTGCTATGCTGGGTTTAAAAATTGGTAGCTGCAAACAACAACAACAACAACTACAAAACAAACAAACAAAACAAAACAAAGTTAAAAATAAAAAAGGCCTTTACTTCTCTAACCATTCAAGTCAACAGGTGAATGATTCCTACCGATTCCATCCCCCACAGGCAATAACTTCTTCCGACTATGGGGATGCTCACTAACAGAAAGATGGCTGATGACACTGAAGCATCACTGGCCCGCCTGCACTCTGTTGTGCAGAAAGCATGCCAATCGTTACCTGGGCAAAGCCCTTTGCTTAGTGCTTCCACTTGCTCTTCTCTTTTATTTATCTTTTCGATTCCTGGTTCATGTCTCCTTGGGTGACAATTTAGACTGAGACAATAAGATTCTGAGTCCCTGCAAAGAACAACTCCGTCCACTGACCCCGTGAAGAAAGCTTTCCCCCTCCGTCTTGTCTACAGCAGTGGTTCTCAACCTTCCTAATGTTGTGACCTTCTACTACAGTTCCTCACGTTGTGGTGACCCCCCCAACCATGAAATTACTTTATTGCTACTTCATAACTAATATTGCTACTGCTGTGAACCATAATGTAAACATAGCTGCTATGCAGGATAGGCAACCCCCATGAAGGGGGTCGCGACCCACAGGTTGAGAACCACTGACCTACAGTCTGTCCTCTTTGGGGCGGGAGAGATGGCTCAGTGGTGAAGAGGGCTTGCTGTGCGGGGGGCGAGGATCAGAGTTTGGATCCCAGCACCCAGCCTAGCCATCTGGGCCTGGTCTTGTGCATGCCGGTAAGCACGGAGCGGGACAGGCAGGAAGATCGCTGGGGCCTGTTGGCTACTAGCCTAGCCACAAAAACACGAGCTCCGGGTTCAAGGGAAGCCCCTGTCTCAAACAAATACGTGGGGACTGATAGAGGAGGACACCCGGTACTTCCCTCTAATCTGTGTGCACACTTGCACGAAGACACTTGCCCATGCATCCCTAATACACACACACACACACACACACCATACTCTCTCTCTCTCCATTTATTTTCTTCCATTTAATGCCAAAAACTCTTCTGAGAGCTGCCTGGTTTTGGTTCCTTTGAAGGTAACATTCTCACCCCGGCTCCTAGTACCTTATCACTTGAAAACACTGTTAGGCTTCCCCTGCCCCCCTCCTCCTTCACCTCATCCCCCCCCTCCCCACACCCAGGTATCCAGTCTGCGCTCCGATTCTCCACACACAGCCTTTGCCTCATCTTAGAGGGGTTCATTTACTTCTGTTCCACCCGTTTTTCTTTTTGCATGCTGGCTCACTGTCCACGGGGTCTCCTGTGGCTCAGCTCCATCACAGAGGAGCCCGCATCCTCCTCTGCCATGCAGCCGTTTTTCAGTTCTGCCCTCCTTCCCCGCCCCCCAGCCCCTTCTCCACAGTGTGGCTCTGCCCTGTTCCGATCCTGCTGCCCAGTTAAGCTGCGTTTCTTCAATCTTAATTCTTATTATTTAGCTCCTCTTGTAAATAAAAGTTTTACTCTGGAGCAGTCACTGATGTGTGAGAGAGCCGGGGACATGACTTGGTTGGTAGAATGCTCAAGTTCCATCCCAGCATGGGGTAAAGCTGTGTGGTGATGACACAGGCCTGTAATTCCACTACTAGGGAATTGAGGGAAGGGCTATAGGTTCACATAGGTTCAAGGTCATCCTTGGCTACACGGTGAGTTTAAAACCAAACTAAACCCAAAACGAAGCTATGGTTAAAGTTGGGAGCACACAGCACAAACCCTATTCCATTTGATTTAAAAAATACCCATGAATAGTCAAAACAGCGCGCTCTAACCAGGAGGCCTCAGAGTCTACTTAGATGAGCTGACGCTCCTGTGCAACCATGGAGGCTATGAGTGCCTGGAAATGCATAGATACACAACTGCCTTCCAGACCTCACATGCGGGTTCCTCAGGGCTGGGGCTGTGATGGAGAGCTTTCCCAGCACACACGGCGGGCGGGTCCCACACTCAGCACCACAGAGAGAGAACGCTTCTCTGCTTGTATTAGTTACTTGTCTTGATGCTGTGACAAAATGGTTGACACAAGCGACTTGAGGAAGGAGGGTTTTATTTAGGCTCACAGTTTGAGGGCGCACATTCCTTCATGGTGGGGGTGGGGTGGGGTGGTGGTGGTGGGGTGGGGTGAGGCAGGGTGTGTGTGGAAGGCATGACAGTGGGAGACTGAGGTGGCTGGTCACGTTGTATCTTCAGTCAGGATGCAGAGAGAGAGAGTGTGTGAGAGAGTCCAGGCTCCCAGCTCACAGAATGGTATCTCCCACATTTAGGGCATTCTTCCCAGCTCAATTAACATCACCCTAGAAACTCCCTCACGGGCACGCCCGTAGGGTTGTCCACTGTGAATAGCAGCAGAGTCCTGTGCAGAAGGCTGTGGCCTCAGAAATACCAGGACAGGAGACATGGCGTCCTTTTTAATGTGGAGCAATTCCAAAGCCTTCCATTGCCCTTCGTGGCTTTTGACACTTTGGATGATCACGTCTGGTGAACTGAGGCTTGAGAGACCTCCTGCTGAAGTACAGCCCGGTGGTGCATCCTTGGACCAGTATCTTCTGACGCTGCCATCACCCTGCTGTCTCATCGCCTCCGATGCCTCCTGCAACCCCTTGGTTAAAGCGGCAAGCTCCAGCCTTCTCCATTCCCCTTTGTAATTACAGCCCAGGAAATGATTTGCAACTGTGTAAACATCTCATCCTTAAACTACTTTCAATTTAGTTCTACCTGTTTCGTTTGACAGGTTACTTACTATTTGTTGCAATTATTAATGACTTTCATTTTCAAATTATCTCCTACATGGCCAGCAGGTGTCCCCTCAAGCCAATTTTTATGTCTTTCTGACCCATCTCCACTATCCCCTAGGCATTGCCTTATTTTCAACTCTATGATGCTTCTGCCTTGTCTCGCACCCTAGGCCCCAGCCTTGGGATCAGCTGCTTCTTTATGGAGCTCCTGTCCATCCAGTGGAAAATGCTATTCAGAAACTAAGGCCTGGAGCTAGACGAGCTTACTGCTCCTGAGATGCTGTTCACAGCCTCTTGGTGGCAGAGCTGAGGAATCTAAGCATGCATGCGCGCGCACACACACACACACATACAGGCGCGCGCGCGCGCGCGCACACACACACACACACACACACACACACACACACACACACACACACCCTCCTTACAGACACATACCCTCTCACATTGCAAAGCGTGATCTCAGAGTGGCCGTGCCAGCTTGGCCCCAACACTGATGGTTACATTCTGAGCTTTGCTTTTTCTGTGTTTTTGTGGCAGCCTTCCTCTACTCGGAGAAGCCAGTCTTCTAGTGTCCTTTCCCTAGCTGATGAGTCACTGTGTGGACGCACACTCCTATTTTATTGCCACCCATCCCCCACACCCACGTGGCCTCTGACTGTGCCATCTGGACTCATCCTCTGCCTGGATACCCTCCTCATTCTGCTTGGGCTTAGCACCTGACGGAGGTGTCTCGTCATCTGTCCCAGGGTCTCACACCATGTGTCTGTTCCCTCTCCTTCAGACACCCACTCATCCATCACCAAGGATGCCAACTACCTCTGTCAGGCAGCCCCTCCGTGTGGCCTCCCTCCCCCCAACCCCATCACCCTGGCTGAAGTCACAGTAGCTGTCCATCCCTGTCACCCTGGCAGGTGTAGCTGCCTGGTCTCCGTTGTCCCTCTTCCCGTCTTGTCTCGGTGTCTCACCTTTTATCTGGAGCCCGTGTTATCAAGGCTCTGTGCTGGCGGGAGATGCTTCCCCAATTCTGCTTATTCTTATGCCCGCTTCAAGGACATTTTCTCTGCTATTCAAATCCATTTTCTCCTTTTTGAAAACATGTCACAGAGCCATTTCATAAGCCTCCCTGAGGTATCCCTCCTTCCTGCCTATTGATGCTTACATGAAAACAAAGCTACCAAATCGCTGCTGTGCGATGGGAAAGGTGCGCACTGTTTCTCCAGACCCTTCTCTCCTCACTCGTCAGTTTCCGTCCCAAAGCGCCAGCTCTCCACAATGGCTCCAGAGGAATCGGGTTCTCCTCCATCCCACCTGCCATGAGGCCACGCCCCAGCTCTTTCCCAGCCCATGCTAGTAACCATAGAGGATTTACTGATCCACGTGTCTGCTGCTGTCTTCTCTCCCTGGAGGGAGCAGTGTCTCTGGGGGGCAGTTGGCATTTTGCAGGACAGGGAGCATGAATGGTCAATGGCGGCTTGAAAGGAGGCTCACCAGAAGCACAAAATGTGGGATGTCACTCGATGACTCAGTCTCGATGTCACTGGCAAAAACTCAGTGCTGTGAGGGCGCTGGACAAGAAGGTGCGTCCTTTGTCGCTGAGAGGCACACACCACGCTTATAGTCTCTTCGTAAGATACATTTCCACTCCTTAGCAACCTTACAGTGTGGGGATGGGGTGGGGGGCACGCATTTGTAACGAGGAATAGACAACCATGTTCATATTGACTGATTGTCAGTCACACACTCGCTCACACAAGACGAGGTAAACCACTCCACTTTCATGCAGTGCGATATTGTACAACACGAGAAAGTGAACTAGGCATAGCCAAATGCATCAATGTGACTTATAAACAACAAACAGGTACCACAGGGTTTGCCCAGCACCCTGGCGATGTCACACAAGGCTGTCATTACCATACAGAATAATAATGGTGATGGCAGCGAAGCTACCGTTTGTCATCATTACCTGGTCCTCTGCTGGGGCCAGGCGCTTCCACACAAGGTTGTAGGCAGTCCTGTGTGACCGGACCTACTGCTATCCCCCTTTGTGAGTCCTGAAAGCAGACATCAGGAAATCCCAGAAAGAAGAAAAGTGCCCAAGGCCCCCTGGTTCATATGGGGCGGAGCCAAGGTGTGAACCCTGGGCTGCACTTCTAATGCTCTAGGGGATGGATACACGGGGTTGAAAAGAAATTCAAGGCCTAGATCTCCCTGCTTGGGGGAAAGGCATCCACAGAGGGAAGAGAGAAGAGAGTCTCACCTCTGGGTCCCAGTCACCCTAGCAGGTGGGAATGACAGAGTTCTCTCTGTCTGTGTCTGTCTCTGTCTGTGTCTCTGTCTCTCTGTCTCTGTCTCTCTCTGTGTCTGTCTCTCTCTCTTTCTCCGTGTGTGTGCATGTGTGCGTGCATGTACCTGTCTGTTTGTGTATGCACAGCACCTGGGCATGCCATGCTGTTGCACATGCAGAGATCTGAGGACAACTCTCAGGAATTGCTCCTCACCTTTCCGCCTTGTGCTTGAGACAAGGTCTCTCTCTCTTGTGTTTGCCACTGTGCAGAACAAGCTGGCCTATTTGTGAGCTTCTATTTCCCCTAGGAATGCTGGGATCACAGATGTGTACCATGACACCTGGCTTTTTACCTAGGTTTGGGAAATCCAACTCCAGTATTCTGGCTTGTGGTGGTGAGCGCTTTGACTTTGGAGCCATCTCCTTGCTACCCCACCCCCATCCCCGCTTTTGTGGAGCTCAAACACAGGGCCTTGTGCGCACCACCACTGAGCTAGCCCAAGCCTTTGCTCACCTTTTACTTTGAGACATGGTCTCATCCTATAGACACACCAGCGCTGGCCTTAAGCTCACTCTGGCCTATCCGGGCCTTGAACTTGAGCCTCCTGCCTCAGTCTCCCGAATAGTTGGAATTACAGGCTGACACCAGACCCAGGTCACCTGTGCTTAGTACATGATCCTAGTCTCTGTCTCCAGGCTCTGGGCCGAGTATGTTTGGGTTTCCGTCAATGTACACATGCCGCGCCACACTGTGAAGTCACACCAGATCACACCAGATCACATTGCGGGTCTCAGCTGCCTGAGTGCTGTTTCACCTGAACACCTGGGAACGTCCTGAAACCTTTTTTGGTACCTCTTCCTCATTTGTAATGTGGGGGTGGTGATGAGAGTCACCTGACAGGAGTCTCACAGGTCACCAACCCCAAGGTGAAGAGATGGAGCTCACCATCAGGGAAAGGTCACAGAAGGCCACACAAACCTGGCCCGAGGTAGAGCTAGGAATAAATCTCAAATATACACTGCTCTGTAGGCATAGAACACGGCTATCACTCCCTAGAGGAGCATGTGCCCCCAGGGATGGTTCTAAAACTCCACTATGCTATGTCCGCTAATAATAAGCTTGAGAAACACTCAGGTCCCCAAGAACTTCAGTCCCTTACAGGAGAATAGGCAGCTGGTGGGGCAATCCCACTTGGAGTGTATAAGCTCATCCAGCATGGTGCTCATCCCCTCTGCCTGGCCTTGTGCCACCAAGCAAAGCACGGCCTGTGAGGTCAACGGAGTCCCAAGAGATCTGTGGAAAGACTGCCTTACAGAAGTGAAGAGACAAGTCAGGAGATGGGGAAATGGACAGGTCAGCTGGGAGTGAGTGTGAGCGGGTATGTTGGCACCCAGGGTTGGCCTCACATGCCTCTGTACCTCCATACCATGAGGAAAGCACTGCGCGAGTGGAGTCCTGGCCTTGGAGCACTCCCATAGCTGGGAACATTGTAGCTCACAGAGGCCCCACGACTCACTCAAAGCCACACAAATGGCAAATGCAGCCTTTGGTTGGAAAGCCTGTTTGCCCACCTGACCAAGCTCTCCTACTGACCTGAGAAGGCAATGGCGAAGATCCCACCCGTGGCCGTGTCCCGGTGGAACTTGAGCAGGACCTGATTGGAGGAGCTGTGTGCTATTTTCTTGGACAAACTCCGGGTAAAGACACCAAGCTGTAGAGAAGTCTGCTGTGGCCCGTCCCTGCGCAAAGGAAAGAAAGTCCTGCATGTCATCAGTGGCCTTTGAGTGTCTGCTGCTCCTGGAGCCATCAGTGAGTGGCTCTGAGAGAGGCTTGGATTCTAGGAGACCCTCTCCAACCCCTCTCTGAGAGGTCTTCCAGCAGAGTTGATGGAATCCTTAGTCACTCAAGTCTTCGCTAGCCCTACCCCTGCAGAGCTACTGGTGCAACCACGCCAGCTTGTTAGGGGCCGAGGCACTATGGTGCGACTCTCGTGCTGTTCTCTCTGCTAGCCTCTTGCCAGCCAAGCAAGCCACGTTATCTTTGGGGGGAGGGGCAGATGATTTATTGCCTGGAATCTTATCTAGTGCTCCCTTTTCTGTTCATATCCATTGCTTGGAAATTACTCAGAGTTTTGAGAAAAAATTATTCCACTCCCCTGTGGTAATTCCTAGAATAGCATTAGTCTCCAAACAAAGGAAGTTTTAAAAATGTTGTATACTTCGTCCATAGATTCAATTGTTTAGGGGAAAGTGTGTAGGAAATTGCCCTTAACCAACCAAGAATATGCATTTCCATTTTAAAATCCGTTCAGGCTGCTGGCTATAGAACTCTGTAGCTAAGTGTTGAGTTGCTCAATTCAGTAACCACTAACTGTATGTACATGGCTACTTACATTTAAATTCATTGCAATTAAACAACACTTAAAAACCGAGCCTGGTGGCTGCCATGTTGGATGGCATGGGCATAAAATGCCACCATCAGTTTAGAATGTTCTGTTGGGCAACACATGGAACTTTACAAAATGTCATGTCAAGCCTTTTTGTTAGCCTGGACAGCTTGGTTAAGTATATGTAGAATGCGGAGTGAGTTCTGGAAACATGGAGGAAAGCCTGCACATTCACGCCATCCCCAATCACGCACTCACTGGGAGCTTCCCTGGATGTAGAAAGGGCCCCAGGCTGGGGGCCATTGACCTTTCACTCCTCCCTTGTCACAGAGTTAGTGACCTGAAGCTGAGCTTCTTTTTGTTCTGCTGTCAACCCAGGGTCTGGTCTTACCAGACAGTGATGTAGTCTCCAAAGGGCTCTATCTGGAGCAGGCTGAGGTTGAGATGGACGCCATGGCCAATGGGCACAGTGATCAGCCAGACACAGTCCTGGGAGCTGGAGTAGGGACTGGGGTAGCCAGGCGAGTACACGGTGCCATTGAAAGAGGTGATGTTCCCACCGCAGGGGACTGCCAGGGAGGAAACACAAAGAAATGAGTATGTGACATTCCTACCCACCCTGATGAGAACCCAGATGCCTTCCCGGCAAAACCCCAGCTCTCAGGGTTGTTCTGCTAGGAGGTTGGTGGAGGCGGAGAAGACACAGGGCTGTGTGGTTGAGCTTGGATGTCACTGACACTGCTCCCAGGCTGTCTGTCATCACACATCTGGTGCCTCTGTGTTCATCCACCTCGGTCTCCTCATTCTATTTCTCATAGAACATCCCTGTAGAGAAGGCGTTACCCCTGAGAGCTCCTCTGACCCTGTCCTAGGAATGGGGAGAAACACGTGTTAGGATCTGGGCTGTGATTCCTTTGCTGGGAGGAGCTAAGAGATTAGAACCATCTCTTTCTTCTCTGACTTGTTTTTCCTAGAGTGGCTCTTCTGGTCTAATTTTTAAAATATTAAAATTAGTATTTTAATATGTATAGCATTAAATATATAATAGTATAAAATACTAAATTTAGTATTTACTTATTTTTGTGGGCATGCGCATCTAGGATATGCATGTTTGCTTGTGTGTGTGTGTGTGTGTGTGTGTGTGTGTGTGTGTGTGTGTGTGTGTATGCGCGCATGTGCTCATGCATGGGGGGCACTGAGAACTGTGGTTGATGTTGGACTCTTCCTTGATCACTTTCCGTCTTATTCTTTGAGGCAGGGTCTCTCAGTGGAAACCAGAGCTTGACAATATGGCCAGTCTAGCTAGAGAGCTTATTCCAGGGGATCTCCTGTCTCCATCTTCCAAATGCTGGAATTACAGTTGGGTCTCCACACCCACCATTTACATGGGTCCTGGGAATCTGAATGCAAGACTTCACACCTGCATAAACAAATGTTTGATATGGTTTTGGGATTTATTGACTTATTTATTTATTGGCAGTAAGGCTAAGGTTGGGCTCAAATCATGGCTATGCCACAGATTAGTCCCATGACCATAGACAAGTAGTTCACTCTCTCTGAGTCTGTTTCCTCAGGAGTTAAACAGTCCTTTCATGGGACTGTGGGAACAATTAGGTAAAACAATATATGAGAAATGGTTGTTCAGGGCTGGAATCAAGCTGAGTGATGGAGAGCTTGACTAGCATGCATGAGGCCTTGGGTTGGAATGCCAGTCAATGAATGAATGAATCAATCAATCATCAAAATGTTTGTCTCAGTTTCTTGCCTAGAGATACAGCCCTTGCTTTAGGTCTCTTTCTCTATAGAATGCTACTTCTTTGCATCCACCACCTCTGGGTGAGCCATCTGTGGTACCTCCTGGTTCTCAGGAAAGGAAGCAAAAGTCAACGACAGGGTGCAGAGATGGGACTGACAGCTGACCCCAGAGCTGGGGCACTCAATCAGGGGTTACTGTCCCTGCCAAGCCTTCCCATTTCAAGATGGATTCTAGCATCTCCTCCACAGAAATTCTGGGCTGTCAGAGTAAGACAGGAAAGGAAGTGGAAGTGGGGTGTCTCTACAGGGGAAGGGGGCTGCACAGCCTCTTGGTCATCCTCACTCTGTTTCTGCTTAAGGAAGATGGCCCAAGAATAATCCATCTCCAGTGACCTGAGATTGCCAGCTTGGCTCTCATCAAATACATGTAGGGAGAAGGGGATGAATGGGACAGGTAAAGGGGAGCCAGAGTTACCAGGAAAAGGCATTATTCTCTTCCCTTTGGGAAGGTTCCAGAATTGATGCTTTCTCTCCACCATTCAGCTCCTACAGTCTCATTGCAGCACCTTCCCGTCTACCTGAGGAAAAATAGCCCATTGGGCTGGGTATGTCAATCCCTCGGCTATAGCACACACCTCCAGGTCCTTCCTAGTACTTGCCCAGAGCTCTGTCACATGGGCTGGGGTGGCTTCTACCTACATGGAAACAGGATGAACAAGGCTTTCCTGGACCTCTGCCTTTGATGATCAAATAGAGTAGCAGGTGAGTAGGATGGAGTAGCAGGTGAGTAGGATGGAGTAGCAGGTGGAGTAGGGTGGAGTAGCAGGTGGAGTAGGATGGAGTAGCAGGTGGAGTAGGATGGAGCAGCAGGTGGAGTAGGATGGAGCAGCAGGTGGAGTAGGATGGAGCAGCAGGTGGAGTAGGATGGAGCAGCAGGTGGAGTAGGATGGAGTAGCAGGTGGAGTAGGATGGAGCAGCAGGTGGAGTAGGATGGAGCAGCAGGTGGAGTAGGATGGAGCAGCAGGTGGAGTAGGATGGAGTAGCAGGTGGAGTAGGATGGAGTAGCAGGTGGAGTAGGATGGAGTAGCAGGTGGAGTAGGATGGAGTAGCAGGTGGAGTAGGATGGAGTAGCAGGTGGAGTAGGATGGAGCAGCAGGTGGAGTATGATGGAGCAGCAGGTGGAGTAGGATGGAGCAGCAGGTGGAGTAGGATGGAGCAGCAGGTGGAGTAGGATGGAGTAGCAGGTGGAGTAGGATGGAGCAGCAGGTGGAGTAGGATGGAGTAGCAGGTGGAGTAGGATGGAGCAGCAGGTGGAGTAGGATGGAGCAGCAGGTGGAGTAGGATGGAGCAGCAGGTGGAGTAGGATGGAGCAGCAGGTGGAGTAGGATGGAGCAGCAGGTGGAGTAGGATGGAGCAGCAGGTGGCGTAGGATGGAGTAGCAGGTAGAGTAGGATGGAGCAGCAGGTGGAGTAGGATGGAGTAGCAGGTGGAGTAGGATGGAGCAGCAGGTGGAGTAGGATGGAGTAGCAGGTGGAGTAGGATGGAGCAGCAGGTGGAGTAGGATGGAGTAGCAGGTGGAGTAGGATGGAGCAGCAGGTGGAGTAGGATGGAGCAGCAGGTGGAGTAGGATGGAGCAGCAGGTGGAGTAGGATGGAGTAGCAGGTGGAGGAAGGATGGAGCAGCAGGTGGAGTAAGATGGAGCAGCAGGTGGAGTAGGATGGAGCAGCAGGTGGAGTAGGATGGAGCAGCAGGTGGAGTAGGATGGAGCAGCAGGTGGAGTAGGATGGAGCAGCAGGTGGAGTAGGATGGAGCAGCAGGTGGAGTAGGATGGAGTAGCAGGTGGAGTAGGATGGAGTAGCAAGTTGGATGGAGTAGCAGGTGGAGGAGGGATGGAGCAGCAAGTTTGGATAGAGTAGCTGGTGGAGTAGGATGGAGTACCTGGTGGAATAGGATGGAGTAGCAGGTGGAGTAGGGATGGAGTAGCAGGTGGAGTAGGGATGGAGCAGCAGGTGGAGTAGGATGGAGTAGCAAGTAGGGTGGAGTAGCTGGTGGAGTAGGATGGAGCAGCAGGTGGAGTAGGATGGAGTAGCAGGTGGAGTAGGATGGAGCAGCAGGTGGAGTAGGATGGAGTAGCAGGTGGAGGAAGGATGGAGCAGCAGGTGGAGTAAGATGGAGCAGCAGGTGGAGTAGGATGGAGCAGCAGGTGGAGTAGGATGGAGTAGCAGGTGGAGTAGGATGGAGTAGCAGGTGGAGTAGGATGGAGTAGCAGGTGGAGTAGGATGGAGCAGCAGGTGGAGTAGGATGGAGTAGCAGGTGGAGGAAGGATGGAGTAGCAGGTGGAGGAAGGATGGAGCAGCAGGTGGAGTAGGATGGAGCAGCAGGTGGAGTAGGATGGAGTAGCAGGTGGAGTAGGATGGAGTAGCAGGTGGAGTATGATGGAGCAGCAGGTGGAGTAGGATGGAGTAGCAGGTGGAGTAGGATGGAGCAGCAGGTGGAGTAGGATGGAGTAGCAGGTGGAGTAGGATGGAGTAGCAGGTGGAGTAGGATGGAGTAGCAAGTTGGATGGAGTAGCAGGTGGAGGAGGGATGGAGTAGCAAGTTTGGATAGAGTAGCTGGTGGAGTAGGATGGAGTACCTGGTGGAATAGGATGGAGTAGCAGGTGGAGTAGGGATGGAGTAGCAGGTGGAGTAGGGATGGAGCAGCAGGTGGAGTAGGATGGAGTAGCAAGTAGGGTGGAGTAGCTGGTGGAGTAGGATGGAGCAGCAGGTGGAGTAGGATGGAGTAGCAGGTGGAGTAGGATGGAGCAGCAGGTGGAGTAGGATGGAGTAGCAGGTGGAGGAGGGATGGAGTAGCAAGTTGGATGGAGTAGCAGGTGGAGGAGGGATGGAGTAGCAAGTTTGGATAGAGTAGCTGGTGGAGTAGGATGGAGTACCTGGTGGAATAGGATGGAGTAGCAGGTAGAGTAGGGATGGAGTAGCAGGTGGAGTAGGATGGAGTAGCAGGTGGAGTAGGATGGAGTAGCAGGTGGAGTAGGGATGGAGCAGCAGGTGGAGTAGGATGGAGTAGCAAGTAGGGTGGAGTAGCTGGTGGAGTAGGATGGAGCAGCAGGTGGAGTAGGATGGAGTAGCAGGTGGAGTAGGATGCTTTGTGTCTATGACTAACCCCAGGAAAGACCATCGGGGCAAAAGAGGGACATACCTTCACACCTGGGTAGGGGATGATCCCAGTTCCGATTGGTGCCATGTTGACATGTGAGGACAGGTTGGCCAGTCAGTTGGTATCCTGGAAGGCACTCGAAGGTCACCGATTGTCCGACATTATAGCCAGCTCCCCTCACTATGCCATTGGCAAAAGGCTCTGGGTCTGGGCACTCTTGGAGCTCATAGGCTAGAAAAGATTAGGAGAAAAGGTCACTTTAGTCTTTCTGTGGAAATTCTTTCCAAATGGAAGATTGTAGTGTCGAGGGTTAGCATTGCAGCAGAGCTCCAGGATGGGACCCAGATGGACCAGACTGGTTGGATAAGTTCCTTAATTTCTCTATGCACCCCTTTTTTCTTATTCATAGTTGTTATGAGGGCTGGTGCAATGGCATCTGTGTTGCCCTTCGCACAGTACTGACACGTGGGAGGAGCCCCATAGATGCTATTGATGGTGCATATTTCCCCTGGAGAAAGGCTCACAGAACACACTGACGGCAAAACTGCTATTCACAGGACATCTTCTCAGGGTCGGGCATTGGCCTAGGTGCCTTTATGTTGCTTGTGCAGAGGCGACAGACACAGACACAGTGAGGAGAGGATAGAAGTGGGCCTTTCCAGCCCTGCTATAGTTAGAACCCGTGAAAACATTTTGGGGGAGGGAGTAAACCAAATCTGCAGGCAAAATGGGAGCTTTTTGGGGGGACGAGGTGGGCCACAAGGAATGTGTGACTGCCATACAAGAACGTTCATTGGAGGAGTAGGAATGTTGCCCTCATAGCAATGGCTGAGGCCTGTCCGACAGGCAGAGTCAGCTGAGGCACTGGCTGAGCGTGTACCACAGAGCAAAGGCTGCGGCTAATTGGGCACACGGGCTGAAGAGTATCCTTTATGGCAGTAATTGGGTACTCTCCACACAGGGAACTGGCAGAAGAGGGGGACGGGCTATGTGCACAGCAGAAACAACTCGGTAGGAGCAGCTGGGCTGAGTGATGCTCTGCGGAAGTGGATGATGTATCACATGTAATAAGAACAGCCCTGACCTCGAGGCTAATGGCTCCTCCATGCCCTCTCTGCAGTGGTGCCTGGGCTCTGTGCTTCCGGCTGACATTGCAGAGGGCTGTTTCAGTGCAGGAAAACATGCACAGAAAGCCCAGTTGGTTTGTCTTGCAAGCAGCAGGACCTGAGTTTGACACCCAGGATCCATGTGGGCTTATCTTTCTTTCCTCCCTCCCTCCCTCCCTCCCTCCCTCCCTCCCTTCCTTCCTTCCTTCCTTTTTGCCAGGAGTAGTAGTAGCAGTGTGCATTTGTGATGCTGGTACTGAGAGGGCAGTGACAAGCAGATGCCCGGAGCTTGTTAGCCACCAAGCCTACTTGGTGAGAGCCAAGGAGAGAGAGAGAGAGAGAGAGAGAGAGAGAGAGAGAGAGAGAGAGAGAGAGAGAGAGAGAGAGACCTGGTCTCAAAAAGGGGTACAGAGCACCTGATGCCTGTGGGATGGCATAGGAGGTAGGCATCTGGCTTTTACATGTGTGCCCTCCTGCATACGTACATGCACTTACATGTACACATGTGCATAAACACAAAAATGTGCGCGCACACACACACACACACACACACACACACACACACACACACACAGAGAAATAGAAATATCTGAAATTAATATATTTGTCAAAGAACTAAGCAGACGTCATGTGTATAGGTGGGCTAAGAGAGGTGGCCCTGCCCTGAAGCCGTTTTGGGTGATTTGCTCATAGCGTCTTAGAGGAGGCAGGGCCTGCTGCCCCGGTTGGACAGACAGCAAGGACAGTGAAGAGCGCACCCACGAGTCAAAAGCAGAGTGGCTTAGATGGGAGTGTCACTTGAATAAGTAGCTTTTCCAAAAAGGAGAAACTTCCAGGAGGGTTGCCTTGGTTCCTTTCATTCCAAGGCAGACCTCAGAGCCCTGGAAGACGCCTCCGAGGGAGAGAGAAATCCTGAGGAGAGAGACTCTTCCATTTCTTTAAGCAGGGCTCCCCAGGGTGAGGGGCTGGGCTTCCCAAAGGGGAGGGCTTACTGTGGGGACACTTGTGAGTCCAAACTATTATCATTTGAAACCTGAGTTTTGACAGCTCCCAACACTTTGGAGCAGTTGTACACTTCAGTTATCCTGCCATGAACACGGTTCTTCTGAGGTTTTCATGTGTGTGTGTGTGTGTGTGTGTGTGTGTGTGTGTGTGTGTGTGTGTGTGTGTGTGTGTGTGCAGGCCAGAGGTCAGTTCAGGTGTCTTCCTTGACTACTCTCCAAACATGTTTTGAGGCAAGATCTCTCAGTGAACCTGGAGCTCAGCAGGTGAGTAGACTAATGAGCTCCTAAGATGCTCCTGGCCCCACCCCCCAGTGCCAGGGTTACAGATGCCGGCCTCAGGAATTTTACACACTGAGCCATGGAATAAGTTAAGGGTAAGCAAACTTAGCTACCACTAAACATTTTATGGAAATATCTGCTCGAGGAAAGACAAGGATAGCAGCGTTTAGGGATGCTGGACTGTCCAGTTAGGGGAATTTTGAGGAAGAGCGAGCTATGTTGTTCCAAGGAAAATTGAGGGCACAGAGAGAACTGGGGCTCACAGAAATAGCTTCAGTGGGGACAGATGGCTCTTCCCCAAAATTGGGGACCCAAAGAACCCATTTTCTTTGGAGGGAAAGCATGAGGTCAGAGCTCAGAGCTCAGAGCCTGTTTGTACTAAACACTGTGGAGAATGTGGACCCGTTGGTCAGAGAGAATCATTTGCCGTCCATCACAAATTAGAGGCACCAGCGGATGCAGCTGGGCCTCTGGCACTAGAGACACTAGACTGAGAGGCTGGGGCCATCACAACTTGGAAATCTTAATGAAGGCTGAGCTCCAGTCCGAGAGAGAGCAGGTGGCCTGGTGCTGAGGAGCACACAGGGAGGCTTGTGACTCACAGGCGCAGCAGGCAGATCCTTATCACAGAAGGACTGGCCTGACCCATTATGTTGTCCTTGGCTCCTCAGAAGGACAGCTGGGGACCTCAGGTAGGGCAGCTCAACAGGAGCCCTTCTCAAAGAAAGGAAAAGGCCGGGAGAGCCAGGAGGATGTTCTCTGATACAGGGGTGACAGCTGGGTAGGTGGGAGTTCTCAGGTCTCTTCTGGGGATCCAGGAGTCTGAATAAGACACCTTTACAAAGACAAGTGGGCTTGCCACACTGGGAGTGTGCAGGAGCCACCATCCTATGACATGGGCTCAGTGTGTGGCCTGGGCCTGTAAGGGGTGAGACCTTGGCCCAACAGTTGTGTGAGCAACACTCATATTTAGGAGAGGTGTCGGGGAGAGATCACAGGTTGCATTGTGTCTCTGCATAGTCACATGCTGACCTTTGAAAGCCCAGATGGTCAGAAAGTGACCCGATTTGAAGAGATGACCTCTGCCCATTCCACGTGAATTAGAATGGCTGTAGGGCACAGACTCGCAGTCTGATGTGGCTGCTATCTTCATAAGGAGAGGGGGAGCATGAGCGACCTCTGTACTATATCGCATAATGCTGCGATTCATTTACGTTCCCGCCAATAGCATGGGAGACCCCTTTTCTCCCATGTCCTTGCCTTGCCAGCACACAATCGAGGACATCTTGAATGCTCATCATGTCAAGTACATTGTAAAGGTCTAGGCTGATGGGACCGCAGCCACCTTGGTTTGATCAAACACAACGTTTCCTGTCTTGAAACACTACAAGGTATCCTATACTTATGTACAATAATTATGAGTCAATCAGGGAGCAGGGCGGGAGATGGATACTAAACAAAGATGAAGTCAGAGACTGGGGTGATGATCCTGCAAGCTGATGCAATGCCGACCATGGCTGAAATCACCCAAACCCGGTCCAACACCCGGAGTAGATCCTGACAAGCCTCAAAAGGAACCCATCCTGCTGACACCTTAATCTTGCTCGTACTTCTGTCCCCAGACTTAAGTTCTGTTGTTCAAGGCGCAGGGTTGTTGGTATTTTGGTATTTCCTCCCCCCCCCCAAAAAAAAAAACAAGATGCAGGAAGTGATGGTGGCCGTGGTGTGTGTGATAGGGCGTGGCATCTGTTCCAGGCAGAGCAAGAGTCTTCCATGACTGTGATTATTGGTGTGTCTTGACTTGCTGTCAAGTCTCACACCACTACTCCCCACCCCCAACTTGTCAGTCTCAGAAACTCTTATATAGGAATAGCTTCTGTGACATCTCTCCCAACCTCCCTGTCTGGGTGTGACTGCCTGGTCAGTACCAACAAGGGTGGCATGGTTTGGGGTGGCCAAGCTCTTGTGCTCCCAAGACATACAACATACGTGAAGGCCTTCCCCGTGCAACTGGCCCAAGGGTGCCTACGTCAGGGGTCACCCTTTATGGCTGCCCCGGAATCAGAAGCCCGGTCCTTGCTAAGTGTTCCTGTCTGAGAAGGGAGGGGCTCCCAGCTACAGGGATGAAAAAATGCCAAGTTTCAGGAAAACACATTGTATAGTACTCTTTCCATACTAAAAATATATTTGGTCAAAACTTTTGCACTTACATTTTCTTCCTAGGTGTGTACACACACACGCACACACACACACACACACACACACACACACACACACACACACACGGGTTGTCTCTGGGAAATAATCCCATCCTGATGCTGTTTTCCTGCCCCCCCCCCCACTTGTTTTTGCTCTTTAACAAGCTAAATATGTTGGTGGGTTTTCTGTATAGCTGAAACTTAACAGAGTATGGGAAACTACAAGGAAGCACTTACGGTGGGATGCAGGGCCGGCTGGACCAAAGATAGTCCCTCCCTCTGCACAGGGGAAGGAGCAGGAATGTGACTTTCCTGACATGTGACGTAGTCTGTGTGTGTCCTCCCAGCCAATACCACACACTGAAGCCTCATCCTCTAATGGGGGAGGGGGCATTCAGAGGCTGGGCCTCTGCAGGTCTTCACTGGAGAACAGGCCTGGGGTCCCTATCAAAGAGGCCTAAGGTCCTTTACTCCATCTGCCAAGTGAGGACGCAGTAAGAGGGTGCCACCGTGTACCAAAGAGCAGGCTCTCCCAGATGTGGGATTTGCCAGCACCTTGATCTTAGACTTGCCAGCCTCCAGAAGAGGGAAGGATGAGTTTCTGTTGTCCCTGAGCTTGCAGCACTTGCTACAGCAGCCTGAGCTGGCTGGTGTCCCCTGAGCACTGAAACATGTTTACAGTTGTAGGGTTTTTAAAATAAGCATGCACTAGTATTAGCAATACACACACGTGTGTGTGTGTGTGCACGAGCGTGTGCGTGTGTGCATGCATGTGTGCCTGTGTGTGTGTGTGTTTGTGAAACCAGGAAGTGAGTGAAAGGAGCTAAGCTGGGGCCTGAGCAAGTGCTTCACTCAGTGACACTTAGGAGAGCACTCCAGGCAGAAGTTAGGCTGGTGTGGGGCTGCCACGTACAGTCATGATGAACGAGGGGCCCCTTGCACAGCAAAGCCTGAGTTGCCGTGATGGGGGTCTTTTCTGGGAATGCACCACACCAGGAGCCCTGGGCCTGCAACTGAGTTTCGTGTGAGGAATTAGAACCTCTGTAAGCATACAGGTGAGTCTTCCCGAGGAGACGCCGCCTGAGGTGTGTGCTGCCAATGCTGGAATTCTCCATTCTGTCATGGGGGAGCTTTGCTGAGACTGAGCCTCCCAAAGCCAAGGGGAAATGGCGGGCAGTGGATGTCAGGGGTGCTTGAGAGGAAACTGATAGGCTTTTTTTTGTCTAGGATGATTTTGACTATCAGCTCCAAACTGGGTTAGGTAGCTAGTGAGGCGAGGTTCACAAAGGTAGCTGCCAACCGGAAGCCTCCTCAGAGAGGCCTGCTGCCCCTCAGCCCTTCTGGCATCTCCTCCCACGCATCCAGGCAGGGAGATGTGTGGCTGTGGGCCAGACACGGGGTGGACAGTGGAGCTACCCCTCGACCTTACCCTGGTACTCCAGCTTGAATCCTGGTCGATTCTGGGAGTGGTCGCTGTGGAAGTACACGATGGTATCGTGGGACGTGGAGAGCAGCGAGCCCGGAAGTTCACCCCCGCTGAACCTGCCCATCATGCGGCTGGTCTCGGAGGGGCCGCTCCGGATCTCCAAGAAGTCATGGTTAGGTTCCGTGGAGAAGTTCAAAAACTGGATGTGAGCACCTGGGAGGGGAACAGAGGCAGACAGTGCCCAGAGCCACACAGCTCTGCTTCTGGAAGGCTGCCCACTACAGTGTCTCCTTCAGGGTCCACAGTCCGCACCGCCAAAGCCCCCAACCCAGGCAGGTCTCCCAGGGCACAGTCTGAGCTCTGCCCGAAGAGTCCCTCCTCCGGCCATCAGGGAGGACGGGAAGTCAATAGACTTTTCTCTCAGGAATAAAAGCTCCGGTAATTTCTGAGTTCCACCCAGAGCCTATTTGATTTCATGGGAAGCCAACTTCAGAGTCAACATTTGATTCCATTCGAATCCTGTCTGACATCAATATAAAGGCAGTTTCTCTAAAATAGGTGTTTAGCTAAAAATAACAAGCCCCCATCGAATCAGAGGGCACATGTGGCCTTCCTTGCTGGTATCTTCTAGAATCTTTAGGACGTGGCTGTGCGGTATGTATTGTCTCACCTGATCCACTGAGAAGTCAAATGACGTTTACACTATGCGACCTTGGTGGGATCATCAAGGCCTCTTAGCCACCTGTCGGGTTACATGGATTTAATTAAGCCCCTGGGGGTACATATTTACATAAGCCACGGAGAAACGAGGTTGGAACAGAAACGCTGGTATTTGTTTACAGACACGGGTTTTCAAAATTGGATTGCTATGGGAAAATGTTCCTCAGTGAAAACCTATTTACCGAGAGTAAGAAATGCCCACATGTTACAGTGTCAAACGAGAAGAAGAAGAAGAAAAAAAAATCAGACACTGGAAATAGAAAGATGTGCATGTCAATTGTGATTTGTATATTTAAGAGCCTGGAGGAATATACATTCATTAGCTAATAATACCAGGTGAGCATGTGCCATGGGCTAGTGCCACGCTAGGCATAGCCCAGGATGAACAAGGTGGGACAGTCCCTGTGCTCATGAGTCCCAGCTGCTACTAAAGATCTCTTCGTGGTCACATATTTTGATTTTAATGTGTCTGTCTGTATTCGCTAATTTGGTAGGACACACACACACCCAACTGTTTTGTGTGTCTTAGTATGTTAAGAGGAAAGATTAGACAGATATGATGCTAAAGATCTTTCATTTCCTGTCCTGTTCATTCACCTTAGCTATGTGTTATGTAATTCTGTTTTATGCACCGCGCCCCGCCCCCCAGCTCACTCTTCTCCTATGAGCACAGACTGCTTCCCCATCACACCGCTTTAGTCTGAAGCACTCTCTGTAGAGCTGGGCCCTCTAGTCCTTGCCTTGCATTCTCCCATGCTGGAGACCTCAGCAGCCCTTGTGCCCACCCAACCTTGGGTTCCTTCAGTCCCATGAAAAGGACAGGGCTGTGTTCGCCACCTAACGGCAGAGGCGTGCTACTGCAGAGGCTCTTTATGCAAGAACAGTCTAGTGAGAAACAGGGTGCCGGAGCCCACTGGAAAGCCCACTGGAAAGTGAGACAGCTTGCGACACCACTGGACCTGCAGCAGGCCCAGTCCCCAGAGCTGGACCACAGATGTAGGACTTTAGAGAGAGTGATCTGGTGGCTGACCACAAGGATTCACAGAGGGCAGCCTCCTGCTTAAACTCCGGTTGGCCCGTGTGCTACCTTCTCCTGTCCTTTGCCTTTAGACGTCCTTCGGTCCCAAGCTTGAAGACACAGCAAAAGGGACTCTGGTCCTCTTTGCTCCGTGTCTCAAACCCAGATCGGCCAAGGCATCCAAAGTTGTCTTTTTGGCCCCAGTTTCCTTCAGGGGAGGCTACTAGACCCTAGATTCTAACCTTTGATGGTCACCACACTACCTGCCCACCCCCCCCACTCCTCTCCATCTAGACTTAAAGAAGGCCAGCGGGACCACTGCTTTCTCTCATCAGAGGACATACTTTGGGTTGATTAATGGATGATCAAATGAGTAGCCTTCAGGTTGAGGCTAGTGGACCGAGGGGTTCCCGGCCTGTGCGGCAACGACCCTCAATGGCAAGAGAAAGGAGATGGAGGGGTAACATCCAACGGGGCGTGGCAGTTATCATCAGTGTTTGCTGTGTATCACGATGAAACCCTTTACTTTGCAGAGTTAGTTATGCGAATACAAATGTGTAAGAAAGAAGAGTTCCCAGGACAGTTCTGTTCCTAGGGACAGAGTAAGACTGGGCAGGAGGACCCCCAGGGACAAGCCATCAGTTGGCACAAAGCCTTAATCTCGTTGGCACTGATAACCAGGGTTAAATATATTGCCACCACACCCTATATGAATTGCCAGCAATTAAAATTTGTCCCTAGACTAGTGTCCTTCACAGCCAACAACCCCCATGCCTGGAGTAGCCCATCCCCTGGCTCTTTCAATCTCCAGGCCAGCTAGAATGTGCCCATGAAGAATGCCAACTCGATTTCATATTGACCTGGGCTCAATTTAATTAGGATGATAAATGGGACAGGGGAGTTAAAAGCACAACTTGAGGTCAAGTCTCAGTAAAAACGGAGTTCCTTTTCTTTTATCCCAAGTAATTTCTTCTTCTTTTCTTAAAAAAAAAAAAAAAAAAAAAAAAAAAAAAAAAAAAAACGATCCTGAGGACAGAATCTTGCACAGGACACACTCTCTCGCCTTGAGCTGTTCCTTCAGTGTCACCTCTCGCCGAGTTTCTTATTCTGTACCCCTAGGCTTAGTTCAGGACTTAAACCGTGGTGACCCCCTAACCTTCCTTCCCTTTACACTTCAGTGTCCCCCATCCCCCAAGACTGCACAAGTCAGCAACAGATGAAGCCCAGGAAAGGGACAGTGCTGAGGCTCAGCTTCTGCGGGGATGGGCAGACACCTAGTTTAATCCGGGCCCGGGCCCAGAGCCCCTGTCTCCCTGGGCCCTGCAGACTCACCAAAGCCCACGGGCAGCGCGATCTTCCAGGAGCAGTCCATGTTGCTGGGGTAGTTGCCTGGGAAACCGGGGCTCAGGATCACCCCCTCCATCTCTTCCACTGCCCCTCCACATTGCGCTGTGAAAATGAGAGTAGTCGGGTTACAGGTCATCCGGGAGGGTGCAGGGCTTTGCAAGAGTTCAGAGCCTGTGTCGTAAACCCCCCTGAGAACCCAAAGGGTCTCCCTGAGCATCTGTCCGCACACATAAAACCGAGCACGTCAACTCAGGGCTAAAGCGCAGCCTACGGTGCCAGGAGTGCCAGCCCAGATCACGCCCATCACAGGTCGGTGACCTTATCAAGGACATCCAGGAAGTGACAAAGCTCTGCTCCAAGAGAAGTGTGATGCTTCCACTCCTCCCCTCCCCCCACTCTTCCCCAGCCCAGTCTCCAGGACAGCAGACAAAGGAGAAAGGAAAGAGAAGGGACTGTCAGACATCGTGTGTTCATTGTCAACTTGCAACTGTGCCAGGCTCTTTGCAAATCTGTCTTCTATGGGGTTGGGTGGCGTGCCATCAAGGCTCGCTCGCCATGACCATTCTGCTGAGAGGGAGGGTCTGGAGACCTCTAATTTTCAAGGTGTGTGTGGGTGCCTCAGCAGCTGCTCAGTCGAAAATGATTTTATTATTTCATGTCCTATGAGGAAAGATTGTGTGGGCAGAAAGGGCCTAATCAACCATGGAGGCTCAGGGAAAGGTGTTCAGGGAAGAAAATGCCAGAGTCCAGACCAGCACTTCCTGGGCAGACTACAAAGGGACAGACCAGGACAGGATGGTGCTACCAGTACGTCACAGTTCCCACTTCACTTCCTGAGGGGCTGGGGGAGAGTTCTCGCCCTCACTCCTGCAAGCCCAGCTTCCGAAGAGGCAAAATGGCACTCAGGGAGCTGCTGTGATGGGACCCAGGGAACGACGTGTTTCACTTGGTGTAGGAGGGCTGGAGCATGCCGCAAACTCCAGGAGTGACGGCTGATCCTCATGTGGTTTCCTTGGCCAAGCCTCCAGTACATACTGGGTGAGTGCGTAGGGCTTCAGGCCACATATGTGACCTGCTCTATATGTGAGTGAAAGCACAGGCATGAAACACCGTCATGCCAATGCACATTTCATTGAGCCACTTACTTTCTGGGGGACAAGGGGGTGCTTTGGAGTCCGGCACTTAGTAGACATCCTGTTTCTACTGTTTGTTTCTTGCTTTCTTGATCTGACCAAAATGCTCCAAAACACCCTTGTGTCTGTCAGTTTCCACAACTGTGCCTACCATGGGCTAAGCAGTGAAGCCAGGCCAAGTCCTTATTTTATGTGCAACTCATGGCGTTACAAGGGGGTTTATTAGCCTGCCCTTTGACAAAGTCATGGGATAAGGCCAACATGTCTGATTATGCCCTCTGGGGACTGGCTGGTTACATGGGGTCTCAGTCTGGGGGTTGGCTGGTTATGTGGGATCTCGGTCTGGGGACTGGCTGGTTACATGGGGTCTTAGTCTAGGGGTTGGCTGGTTACGTGGGATCTCAAGTGGGCAACCTATTTTGTGATTTTTCAGTTGGTGGCCAGAGCCTTTTAGAAGTCAGGGCAGCTTTGAATGAGACTTAGAAATGACCAAAAAAAAAAAAAAAAAAAAAAAAAGTCTCTCAGAAGCTGCTGACTTGGAACAGATCCAGAACATCAAGACTTTCTTTTGCCTTGAACTTGAGCTCAGCAGCAGAGCTGTGAGCTCTGATCCCCAGGGATCTGGACTTCAGCGGTTTCCAAGTGGGGTTCTCTTACCAATGCAGAGCGGAGGCGGGTAGTTCCATCGGCGCACAGTCCCAGGCATGCAGGAGATGTGGGCGTGGCCCTGGAGGAATCAGAACAGGAGCGGGCTGGAGGCCCCCAGGGGGGCAATTATACACATAACCCAGAACAGGGGGCTTGCTCTAGGCCTCATGTTAAGGGACAAGGCATCCAGACACATAGGATCACTTTGGGATTTGAGGTAAGACACAAGGAGGGAGATTTGGGGGGTGGCACTTATTAAGAACCATCACTAAAGAATTCTCATTACACGAGGATTCCTTGTGAGGTTCCTCTAATTACTAAACTCCCTCATGGCCCTCAAAGGGAAATTAAATTTTCCCAAAGTCCAATCAAACCTGACTTCGCAGGAAACCATTCCAGGCTGGATTGTTCAGAGTCCTTACCATCAACAAAGTTTTGTTTTCAAGAGAACAGTTCCAGGAGTGGGTAGCTGTCCCCAGGGGGTACGGAGGCTACATTCCACCTCGATGGATATAGCTCTGCTGGTACAGGGCTGGGCAATCAACTCAGGGGACACCTGCTCCCTGCCCTTGAGTTTTGGTCCAGGGGAGGTAGGTACCTGGAGGGCGTATCCCGGCTCACACTGGAAAGAGACCACATCATTCACCAAGTAGCGCTCGCCTGCCTTCACCCCATTACTGGGTACAGCTGGTTCGGGACAACTGCTCAGGCCCACCGCTGGACGAGACGGAGGTAGGGAGAGAGGAAGATGGACAGGATTGGAAGGTTAAGGTGACAGAGGCTGAGGGGGGTCCAAGGCCTGTGCATTTCTGAGTGCTTGCCAACCTCTTCATCCAACACACAGAGGAAGTTAGAATGTGTAGGACGGAGGCCCATCAGGTCAAAGCTGGGTCACGGGGTGCCGCTTCGGGGACTTTGGGTAGTTTGGGTCCCTACTGAGCTCTGTGTCAGAACACCCTGGATGCAGACTCCCAGGCCTCTCTGTCTGAGCCCCTCTCTTGTTGCTCCTGTACCCGCTTTCAACTTCCCTCCCCTTTCTCTCCTCCTCAGAAGACAGTGTCTATATAGCAGGAAGAGAGGCCACAGGAAGGATAGAAGAACAACAAAGAGTTAAGGACAGGGCACTGCTATGGTGCTAGGGATCAGTCAAAGTCCCCCTCTCCAGCACAGGCTGGCCTGAGAGAAGTTGGCCCCCAGGCTCCCTTCTCAAGGTCAGACCAGTCCTCTTCTATAAAGGGGAGCTCCTCACACGGAGCCCTGCATGCTCAGCACTGGCCCTTGTGCACTGTAGGATCCTGTCAGCGCTCCCAGCTGCTTTCCAGTCACCCAAACTCACAGCCACGGATGACTCTTACAACCTGTCCTTGAATCCCTGCCCTCATTGCCTGCTCTGAGGAACATCTTTATGGCCATCATGGGTAACTCAAGGACCTTCAAGAATTGGCCAAAGTCCCTGCCATGGTTAACTCTGTGGTGTCTCAAATTCTCCCTTGTTCTCTTTCTTTGCCTTAAAGCTCGAGCCGTGTCCCTTTAGTGCAGGCATCCTGATTGTCCCTTCCCTGGGCAGCCGTGACGTCATAATCATGGCCATCTCGGGAGGAGTTGCTCTTTCTGAGCCTGTCCCCTGAGTGAGGCAGGGTCTCCGAGTCTGTCGCCTCATTCCACCCCCCTTGCTACAGGCTTTAACAGCCATCTCACAGAGAGGACACAGGGTGACGGTGGCCCAGACATGTGGTCTGAAGCCATAAGATTGGCATTCAGACCCAAGCCAGTCTGATCCAGGTCTGTGCAAGCAAGAGCAGTCAAGCTCAGGCCACAGGAGCACATTCCAGCTGTGAGACGTATGAAGGGCACCCCCATGTGCTGGGAGACTCATAAGGGGCGCAGGGCCTGCTATATAGAGTTTTCCTCTCCTTCAAAGTGTGTTTTCTACCAAAAACAGGGCTGTAGAGGGGCCAGCACTCTATGTGGCTATATGAGCTGGGTCATGGAGGTTTGAGAGAGGGAGCCTTTTTCTTCCTGGTGGCTCTCTGGGAAGCTTTCAGGTAGCTAAATGCCCAGGAAAAAAAAAAGAATGAGGAATTACCCAGCAGCCCAGGGAACCTGCCACTGGCCTGTCTTCTGAGTCCTCAGTTCACTTTACAGGCAAAACCCTGCTAACACAATTTTGCTTCTGAGGGAAACTGACATTCTATAAAGCATAGAAATAATACGTGAAGGTGCTGTTTATCCAGTGTAGTTGTCATTGTCATTTGAGGATATGTGTCGTGTTTTAACAAATGTTTGCATTTATGTGACCCTAATCAAAACTAGGGGTCATGGGGCTGGGGACGGAGCTCAGTGGTAGAGTGGTCACCTAACATGCGCCAGGCTCTGGGTTTCACTGATGATACCACAAACCCCTAACATAACCAAAAATAAAAACAAATGTGCTGTTGTCATCCCATAATATGCTGCTGTCCCCTCTCCCCCTTGCCAGGCTGCTCTTGCCCTTTACATGCCTCTGAGATGTGACAGATGTTTGGAAATTAAGCCTGTTGGTGGCTATGTCCCAGCCCCTTCGCAGTGGGACAGAGGCCCTAAGGATGATGGGTAAAGCAAGTTGGAAACTGAACTCGAGGCATCATGGCTGCCTGCTGCTTGCCTTTGCAGGAATGCCCTTACCATTCAGTTGGAGTGCTCACAGCTCAGTAACTCGAAGCCCTCTACTGGAGAGGTGCTGAGGACAAAAGGAGACTGAACTGGTCTACAAGTCGTTGCAGGCCTCACCTACAGGAGCACGTCAGTGCCTTCAGGCGGTGAGCATCCTGGCATCCAGCTGGTCCTCCCTCAACTACCTGGATGAAGTTCACTCTTGGAGACCCAGGTGGGGGATTCTGACCCCATCAGATGCTTTCATGTGTCCATATTGTCACAGGTGGCTGAACCAACGAGGCCTCTCAGCCTCACTTGCTTCTCGTTCTAAACCTAACTCAGGCATGGCTTTGGGCTAAGGCTTGCCTGGCTAGTGTGGGACCCATTCCTCCATGCTTTGTAGCATTCTGAGTTGCATTGACTCACCTCTTGCTTCTGCATCTCTCTGTCTCCCTAGGCGTTGTGCTTTTAGAGGCAGGGGCCGTGTCTGATTTATTTTTGCTTTGTGGGCTTTAAACAAGACCTGGCACATGGTAGGCACTTCCTGCCTGTTCACGGTGCTCACCTCTCTACTTGCCTGTAGTGGTTTGGATGAGAACACCCACTGTTGGCCCATATGTTTCAATACCTGCTCCCTAGTTGGTGGAACTGTTTTGGAAGGATTAGAAGGTGTGGCCTTGTTGGAGGAGGTGTGTCACTGTGTGTGGCCTTTGAGGTTTCAAAAGCCCATGCTGTTGCAAGTCCTCTCTCTCTGTCTCTGTCTCTGTCTGTTTCTCTCTCTCTCTCTCTGTCTCTCTCTGTGTGTCTCTCTCCTCTCTCTGTCTCTGTCTCCTCTCTCTGTCTCTCTTTTTCTCTCCCCCTCCCCACCTCCAGCCTCCTGCTTGTGGATCACCATCCTGCCTGTCTGCTGGCACACTTCCTGACATGATGATTATTGACTTGCCCTCTGTGGTAGTTTGGATAAGTATGGCCCCCATAGATTCATGTGTTTGAATGCTTGGCCATAGGGAGTGGCGCTATTAGGAGGTGTGGTCTTGTTGGAGGAAGTGTGTCACTCTGGAGGCAGGCTTTCAGGTCTCCAGTGCTCAAGCCACCCCCAGTGTGACACACAGTCTCCTTCTGCTGCCTGCGGATTAAGACGTAGACCTCTCAGCTTCTTGTCTGGCACCAAGCCTGCCTACATGCTGCCATGTTTCCCATCATGACGATAATGGACTAAACCTCTGAAACTGTAAGCCCAATTAAGCTGTGGTCAGAGTGTCTCTTCACAGTAATAAGACTCTAACTAAGACACCCTCTGAAACTGTAATCCCCCATTAAACACTTTCTTCTATAAGTTACTTTGGTCATGGTGTCTCTTCACGGCAACAGAAAATTATTTGAGGTGCTGTCCAAGTGGACGTCACCATGCTGGTCTTTGAACCAATGCACAGCCATCTAAAAGTACAGACCTGTGAGAGCCGTGACATGCTTCCTTGGTTTCATGTATCTCTTTGGCTGGATTCTGGGATTCATTTTGATGATCTCTGACCCTACCAAAATCTGTCAGAGATCCTAGCAAACTCTGTCAGAGCTCCTGAAGTGTTGGGAACACTCAGAGGTTATTTGTTGAGTGCCCGTGCAGCAAACACTGGCACCCACCAGTTCCTCCCTATACCTAGTGTGAGATGGGAGCAAGGCCAGCAATTCCAGGAGAAAAGCTAACTCCCCAGAAACTCCTTTATTTTCCCAGGGGCACAGTCATAGTTCTTGCTGTCCAGGGATTTTAGGAGTGACTAGAGTGAATCTTGCAGATGACAAGTGAGACATTGAGTGAGAGAAGGAACTTTGAAGATTACTGCATTATCAGAATAGGCATCAGGGGCCAGTTTGCAGAATCACAGGAGAGAGCACCTCCATTTTCTTATATCCCAGGTTATCTATTGGGGCCAAGACTGATGCTAAACACTGTTGACCCAAGTTCTAGGGTGTAGAGGACAGACACTTCAGGGGTCCTGGCTTCATCCCACTGCTGAGTATGCAAACTTGAAAGGGCTTCAAACCTTCTCTAACCCTTGGCATCTTCCTCTGGTCAGTGGTAGGCTTAAGTGGGAAGGAAGGGTACAGCTCGATATAGCCTCCATTGAGGGTGGGGATCCAGCCATCATTTGTTCCCACCCAGAAACCCACACAGAGCCATGACCCTGGATTCTCACTTTTGTATTCCAAGTGGAAGCCAGCAGCAGACACACTGATGTCCGAGTAGAAGTGGAGGTAGAGCTGGTTGGAGGTGCTGTTCAGGAGGGCAGGCACCGTGGTTCCTGGACAAGAACACCAAGGGTCATTCAGGCACACCTAATTCCTCTGTTTCTACCGCCGGCTGACATACTGCTCCCAGAGCCCCCACAATGTTCCCAGTTATCAAACTTACTAAATGACTAATGGCAGGTAGTCAATGGACCAGGGAAGGGAAGCCATGGATGAGCAGTGCTAAAGACCTATGCTGCCAGGAGCGGATGCTCCTCAGGCAGTTAGAGGGCTGTGAGTCTGGTCCCTACTCAGCCATCTTCAAAAACAATTCCAACATCTACAATCATCTGGTCAACCCGGCAGGGAAGACAGTTTGTGAATCATTTTCCTATCATGGATCTCTGGGCCACGAAGATTCAGGTAATTTCCTGGGCCATGGTGCAAACCCACACACCATGCTCTGCCTCATGCCTGCCATTGGATGGGCTGTGGTGCTTGGTGGGCGGGGTGGGGGTGGGGAGATCCACTTTGGGGAAAAAGTTGAGTTGTTCCTTTAAAAAATGAGATTATAGTGATTCTATTTCTGGATATACGCTCTTGAGGATGGGCAACACAAGTGACACCAGAATTTGCACATGGAAATGTCCATCCTAGCACATCCCAGCTGTGCTCACCCTAGTCACTGCAGCTTCACAATGAAAGAGACACAGACATCCGCTGAGTGATGGGTGCGTGTACAAAGACACACACAGCACAGGGCTGACTCAAATGGACACTGGGAGAACCCTGAAAACGTGCTGAAGCCAATCAGAAAGCCACATGGTGTAAGAGTTCCTATGTATGAACTGCTTGGACTAGGACAAGTCCATGGGGATCGAAGGATCAGTGGTTGCCAGAGGCTGGGAGCAAGTAGGGGAATGGAGAACGGTTGCAATTGGTGCCTGGTTTCTTTTCAGGGCGATATAAATGCTCTGGGATTTGTTAGGATTGATGGTTGCAGATCATTGTTAATATACTGAACCTCATTCAGTGATGATGATGGTGGTGGTAATGGGGATGATGATGGTGGTGGTGGTGGTGATGATGATGGTGGAGGTGGTGGTGATGATGATGGTGGTGATGATGATGGTGGTGATGATGATGGTGGTGGTGGTGATGATGATGATGATGGTGGTGGTGGTGGTAGTGGTGATGATGGTGGTGGTAATGGTGGTGATGGTGGTGGTGGTGGTGGTGGTGATGATGGTGAGGGTGGTAGTGATGATGATGATGGTAATGGTGATGATGATGGTGATGATGATGATGATGTCTACCATAAACCTCTGAATGGAAGTGCTGGATGTCCCATCTTACCTGAGAAACTCCCCAGCATGGTTACAGTGTTATCTGCTCCGTCAAACACTTCCAGAGAGTCCCAGTTCTGCTCTGTGACAAAACTGATGACTTGAATCTGGAAAGGCACAAGGATCGAGTTGTCAGTCACACAATGCAAGTGCCTCCCTCCCTTCCCGTCCCATGGGTAGTTCAATTTCTCAAACACCCACTCTGGGTCTGACACTGTGCTGGCTCCTTCCCATAAAAGTACCATGTGGTCCATAGCTATCTCTGGAGCTCACTGTCTGGTGGGAAAGACAGACAGGAGATATGTGATCATAGGACAGAAGGACACGTAATGACATTTCAGAAAGTGGGAATGCTGCAGTTGAGCTGGATTTCTCCCCCATGTAGCTCAGGCTAACCCTGAATCACTATGTGGCTGAGGATGACTTTGAACTTTTAATCCTCCTGCCTCTGCTTTCCTGTGAGTTGTGATAACAGGCATTCACAAGCACACCTGGTTTACGTGGTGCTGGGGACTGAACTCAAGGTGTGTATGTCAGGCAAGACATCTTCTGCCAGAGCCACCTCTCCGGTCCTTTCACACATTTGGAATATTCTTTGGGTTTGCTCCTCCCACTGGGTGTGTCTAGCTCGGCCCCTGATTATCCCATTGGCCTGACAGGCTTTGGATCCTCTCCTGTGGCCCTCTCTGTGCTGCTCTTACCCTGGGCATATGTTACACATCCCAGTAGCCCCAGATGTCCCCAATATGTGCTTGACTGTCCTCCATGCCTCACCTGTGCTTGACGATCCACTCTTTCCCCACTCATCAGCCATGCCCCCTTTCTTTCCTTAATGATCTTACATAAACAAACACCTCAAGCCATCTGAAACTCTCCTAAGAATCTTCCAAAGTTATATTCCAGTTGTAAGCCTATTTTCTTCTCTGGGCCCTGCTGGCTGGCTGGAGCTAATTTCCACCTCTCATGGTCCCCGAGTTAACTGTCTTCCCTCCCACCTTCCCCCAGAGTTTCTGTGATCTCCTTTTTGGGAGCTGTATCTCTATATTCACACGGTGCCTCCAAAGCCACAGGGGACAGGGACGGAGCTGTTATTTCTCCTTCCACCTCAGCCTGGCTCAAGGTCCAGCATCAGCCAGGATCTGTGGGCAGCCAGTTCACTGAGGTGCCTCCTTGCTCCTACCTGGATGCCTGCGCCTTCGGGCACCATGATCTTCCACACGCAGTTGAGGCTGTTGAGGTATGGCTCCGGGAAGCCGGGTGACAGGATGGTGCCCCTGCGCTCTGTGAGGTTGCCACCACATGGCACTGGAAAGAGACAGGGGCTGGTCAGAGGCTCCTCAGCTCATCTTTGGGGTGCTTCCATGGGAACGATTCCATGTGCTTCCCTCAGGGACTTGTCCATTGGGTCCTTGCTTGGGCTCCTCCTGGGCTAGCTGCTTCTCTCACTCCCACTTCCCTGAGGATCCCTGGCCTACACTGAGCCACCTTCATGTGCTGGCCTCTCCCCTGACCACCCCCCTCCCCCCCCAGGCCCACCTCTCTCAGGATCTCCAGGATGCTACAACTCATCTTGAGTTGGTTTCTCCTCTAGCTCTCAAATTCTCCACCACACCCCAAATCTCACCACCTGTAGGGTCCCTAGCTTCTGCCGGGCCTCCATTTCAGGAGGATTTCTCTCTTTGGGCCCTCCTGTTCTCAGCCCCCCTGATGGCTTGACTGAAAACAATGGTCCCCCAGTAGCTTCTATCTGTTCCTCTCTTCATATTTCTCTCCCGTTCTGTGTTCCAGCCCCTCTCTGTATCCACACTGCTCCTTAGGTGCTGAGAAGGGCTACGTTGTCCCTTGAGAACATCTCTGATGACTGACTGCGTCCCTCAGGGACAAGAGGCTCTGCCCTCAGTCCTTTCCGCTCTCCACTTCTTCCTCTTTCTCAGTCTTGGTTGTCAAGTCACTTACCCACACAGGTTGGTGCGGAGACGTTCCACTGGGCCAATGCCCCAGGTACAGGGAGGCACTCAATTTCTGGGGACCCCTGCAGAGCATAGCCCGAGTTGCATTCGAAGCGTACGATGGCCCCCACGGAGAAATCACTGCCAAGCCTCTTGCCATAACGGGGTTCTGGCACAGAACTGCACTGTGTGGCGCTGGTCCTGGGCACCGCTGTGGGGACAGGGGCTTTCATGGGGGGCAGGCCTCACTCCTGTAGAAAATGGCCCTGCGATGCATGCAGGACAAGCCTGGAGGGGGCCCTGGGAGCTCAAAGTATATTTTCAGACTGGCATAGCCACTTTCCAGGGCAGGGCAGATTTTGAGGTGCACTGCAGGACTCAATGTTGGGCAGTTTCTGGGCATCATGGAGGGTTGTGAGAGTCTCAGGGCCCAGACTTAGGCTCAGAGCCATTCTTCTTTCTTACCAGGGCCTTGTGCTCCCTAAAAACAACAACAGCCCTCTTCCCCTCCACCCTTCAAGCCATTGCCCGGTTCATTGGCTTCTCTTAAGCCTCTGCCCACAGTCTGCAGCTGACATGAGCATAACGGTGGCTTGTGGGAATCAGAAGTGGCACTCATTGTAGTAGGGGGATCACCCCTGCACAGGGGTACGCATGGCCTCCTGGACAGTGTAGAACAAACGGGGAGGGCTGTGCTTAGAGACACTGGTGGCCTTAACAATGTGGCCATTGCAGGATAAGGGTAGACTGGATTCAGCAGGTGAAAGCAAGGATGCCCCAAGATCCTGCTGGGTCCTAGTGACCCAAAATAAACACTGGTTGCCTGCCTGCCTGCCTGCCTGCCAGCCATCAGTATTGCCCCTCATTTCATACATGCGCGATTGGTGGTTTAAAGAAGAGGAATGGCTGGTGCCCTCTGATCAGAGCTTGTGCCAGTGCCATTTCTTTAGTATTCACTGCAGACATAACCAAGTCCCATGAAGTAAGAGGACTGGGCTGATGTCCCCAGCCCCATCAGAATGTACTAGACATTGCGGTGGTGGTGGTGGGGACACAGGGAGGGCAGGAAAGGAATTAACTTCCCGTGTGTGATTTCTTTCCAAATTCAGCATAGGCTTTAGCCCAGAAATTGGTGCTTGGGTAACAGGGGCATACAGTTGAATGAATATCAGGAAATTGTACCCCAGGTTAGTAATTGACCCTCCTCCCCAAATCCCCATAGAGATGTACAGACAGACAGACAGGAGGAGAAAGGTCCGTTCCTTGGGACACAGATTCACCGAGATGACATCTGACCTTCCAAGGCCCACATCCTACATACCTTGGTAGACAAAGTGGAAACCCCTGGCCGATACTTGACCTTTGGCGCTGAACTTAATGAGAACTTGATTGGAGGTGGCCAAGGGCAGCGACTCTCCTGCCGAGAGGAATGAGGGGAAGGAAGAAGACTGAGTGTGGCTGTAACACTCAGCAGCCAGCATCCGGGCTGAGGAGAAGGAGGGCGCAGCCTTGCTGCACACAGTGACTTCTCCCATGTACCACGACTCCGCTGCAGCCTACTGCACAGCCTGCACCTTCCAGTGGGAAGTGCATTAGCTGGGCGTGCAGATGTGGCTCAGTTGGTAGAGCGCTTGCCTAGCGTGCACAACACTGTGGGTTTGATGCCCTGGCATGGCACGAACGGGGCAGAGTGGTACACACGCCTCTGATCCCAGCACTTGAGAGGCAGAGGCAGGAGGATTGGAAGCGAAAGGTCATCCTCCACCCCTAGTTATGTAGCGTGCCTGAGGCCATCCTTGGCTACATGAGATCCTATTCCCAACCCCCAATCCCCCGCTCCCCCACCCACGACTCCGCACCCAATAGAGATGGTTTTTACATCCAGACTCTGGTCACTGTGAGGCCAGCGTGGCGGAGCTCAGCACCGTCATTTACAAAGCAAGATGAAAAGGTTTGGAAACATCACATGATCTGTTCAGAAAGGAGGAAGCTGCTAAAAACACGTTGGTTTATGGGTATGGAGAGTACGACCCTGCTGGCTGGAAGTTGACTTGGGAAAGTGAAATCAGACCGATTAAGGATCAATACAGGAGAACCAGACACTGGTTTGTGGGGAGGAAGGAGATAAGATCATCTGAGAGCTCTGGCCTTTCTCAAACGCCCCGAGACAGAGATGCAGGGCTCAGACGAGGACATCTCTGAGAGCAAAGCGGATGCTTGTCAGGACCCTGGAAGGGACAGCTCGGTGGAGGCTGGGACTGCCCAGGGTGTGTTATCCTTCAAGCACATCCTGCAGAAGATGGGGAAAGCCTGTAAGGATACAGGGCAGCGGGGAGTGCTCGGGTGGGTGGCAGAAGACCCGGCTGAAGCCAGCTGGGTGTGGTACAGATTGGGGAGGGCAGGACAGCAGCAGCTGGACCCAGCGCAGCGAAGCAGAGCCCTGCCCATCCTCCTCTTCCTGTGGAAGCCCAGGCATGATGTGGTGATGGGGCAGTGGCATGACCCCTCTGCATTCTGCCTCTCCGTGACCTTAGGGACCCCGGACTCCATCTCGCAAAAGGAAGTGGGAGTTACATAGGGCTAGGCTGTGTCCACTGGGGAGAGGGTTGGGGTTACGATCAGTGGGAGTCACTGAGAGAACTCACTGATGCCTCTAGAGAGACCCGCGACGCCACCAGCCAGAGCGACCAGAGAGAACCTTCTGCTTGGCACATTGAGATATACAAGTGGCCCAGAGTCATTTATCCTAGCTAAGAGGCATTGCCTCAGATCACTTCCGGCTGCCGGAGCAGAGGGAACCCGGAGAAGACAAAGTCTCTTTGTCCATTAACACCATCATTCTCCTTTCCTCCTATCTGACATCTGTGACTGAGAGCCCCAGTGATGGCCGGCAGGGCCCAGGGGCCTTCGGTCCTGGCTACACACAGACTTCCCGCTCCTGGGAGGGCGCAGAAATGACCGGCTATAAGAAAACTTCTAAGGAAGGGGCCGCCGCGAGATGTCAAAGCAAACCTTTCATGGGAATTACAATGCAGCACAGAGCGAAGGTTTTTGGTCCTGGTTGCACAGGGATAAAGGGAACCTGGCACCTGCAATGCCAGAGGAAGACATGGCACAGGGAGGCGCTGAGGCCAGTGAAGGCTACACGGGAAGGGAGGAGACGATTGCTCCAACATGTGGGGTGGGGCATCCTGACACGTGGCGTGTGGGTCAGACATCCAGAAGTGGTGTGGATGTGAAACTGGGCTATCCTTCCAGAATCTAAAGGAAAAACGACGCAAAAAGATCAAAGCCGTGAAAGAAATAGTGAGCCACACAAGAGGATAGGCAGGAAAATCCAACAAGCAGATATGGGGAATTCCAGAGAGAGAAGGAAGACAATCCCAAGAAAGAGAGTTTAAGAAGAAAGACAACCAGGCGGTGGTGGCACACGCCTTTCATCACAGTACTCGGGAAGCATAGGCAGGCAGATTGTTGTGAGTTGGAGGCCAGCCTGGTCCACAAAGTGAGTCCAGGACAGCCAAAGCTAACATGGAGATACTTTGTCTCGAAAAACAAAACAAGAAGAAGAGGAGGAGGAGGAGGAGGAGGAGGAGGAGGAGGAAGAGAAGAAGAAAGACAGCTTGCTGAGTTGGAACTCGGGCTGCAGTGGCTTGCCAAGTACCAGATATGATGAGGAAAACAGAGCTCAGCTGAGAGGGCTGTTTAATTTTCTAAATAAGAAAACAGGAAAGCCCCACGGACAGCAAAGTGTTGGCGAGTCACAAGGATGAGGCTCCGCTTGGACCCCAATTTGCCTATAATATGAAGTGTTGGAATAAGACGGAACAATCTGTGCATTTCTTTTTTTTTTTTTTTCAAAAGAGACCATTTGGCCTGTAACTCGATTTGCAGGCTAGTTGGCATTTTTGTGGTATGCTGGAGGAGGGAGGCGGGGGAGTCATTTGTGTATCAGCAAGCTGACAGAGGGAGGACTGTGGTTCTGAGGCCCCATGCTGAGAGAAAGAACTTCAAGAGAGAAGCCAGGAGCCAGCAGGGGTGAACTCTGCTAGGGAAGGCACATTAACCCTAGATGTTCTTGCCAATGAGGTAAAGACTAAAGGCCAGTGTCTAAGCTTGTCCTTGGGTGAGAAATTCATGATTTAAAAATAATCACCAAGACCATTAGCACAGAAGCCCAAGTGGACAAATAAAAAATTAAAAACTGGAGACAGGCCTGGTATGAATGGAAAAGTAAGGGCGAATCTTCCAAACCAGGAAGCCTATCCCCAGGGGACCGCAGACACCAGCACAAACACCTCGCCCCATAAAAAGTGGGGCAGTCCTAACAGGACTCTCAGGGAAACCGAGGAAAGGCAGGCAGCAGAAACAGAAACTGTTAGGAAAGCAGGATGCCCTCCCCTGGCCCAAATGTCACAGTTGCAATGGAAGACGCAATACACTACTTTCATCCACTGCGTATCAAACATAACGCCACACAAAGATGCTGAACGCAGCCTTTAAGCTTCTCTCAAACCCAGCACACCTTGGTCACGGGGCGCTGGCCTGGGGAGGCAGTTTGTACCTTCAGTGCAAGTGTTTCTCCACCCTCCGTCTGTCTGTCTGTCCATCCATCTGTCCCTCACTCCATCCCTCCATCGCTCTCTCCGTCTCCCTCTCTCCCTCTTATCTGTTTCCTACTTATCTTCCTTTATTTGTTCCTCCTTCCTTCCTTCCTCTCCTTTCCTTTCCTTCTTCCTATTTCGATTCCTCTTTCCCTTTCTCTCCTCTTCTTCTTTGTTGTCATCTCTCCCTCTTCCTGTCCCTCCCTTTATCCCTTCCTTCCTTCCTTCTATCAAATTTGTACACCTACATCTATACCCATACAGAGGTCCTAGAAATATGCCCATTTACACTTCCTATTGGCCACGTCTCTCTACTTCTACACTTTTAGATATAGACTGTCATAAACTAAACCAGCACTCTCAGCTCAGAAAGACTAAGAAGAACACAGTAATCATCTGTCTGTCTGTCAGGATGGTTTTTGTCTGTCTGTTTGTTAGTTTTTGAGACAGGCCTTATAACATACCTCAACCTGGAAGTCATTATGTAGACAAGGCTGGCCTTGACCTTACAGAGACCCTGAATGCTGGAATTAAAGGAGTGTACGACCATGCTCTGCTGGTCTTATTTTCTTGAAACAAGGTCTTTCACTGAACCCACAGCTCGGCAGCCAGCTATCCTTTCCGTCTTCACTCCCACAGCACTGGGGCTACAGGTGTGCACACTGCCGTATGTGGCTTTTTATGTGGGCTTTGGGGATTTGAACTCAGGTCCTTGTTCTTGAGCAGCAGGTGGTCTTACCAACAGAGCCATCTATCAGCCCAGAAGTGATATTCATTTTTTTCTTATTTTAATTAAAAAGGATTTCTAGATTTATTTTATATGTTTGGTTTTTTTTTCTGCCTGCATGTATATGTGCACTATGTATGTGCTTTGTGCCCATGGAGGTCAGAAGATGGTGGCTTCCTTTACGTTATATGCTTTAGTGTAAAGTAAAGCAGTAGAAGATAGCATAAAGTCTCCTGGAACTGGCATTCCAGGTGGCTGTGAGCAAACAGTAGGTGCTGGGACTCGAACCTGGGTCCTCGTCACGAGCAACAAGAGATCTAAACCACTGAGCCCGTCTCGTTAACCGCAGAAGAGATATTCTTAACTCTTGGCCAACAAAAGAGTATCACATGTTAAAGTAGCATGTATCGAATAGTGTATATCAAAACGAACAGCACAAAGATGAGGACACTGCTGTAAGCATGTGCAAACTGAGCACACTAGTGTGAACATGTGCCTTCTTGCACAAGGAGAAGCACAGACAACGTTCTGTACTCAGGATGTCAGGATGAGAAAAACACAGCAACTGGAAGAAGCAACAGAGGAGAGAATTGGGTGCAATAAAAGCAGTGGCTAATTAGAAAGTAGCAAACTCCACAGAAGTACTGATCAATTGGAATAATAAGAATTTCCCAGAGCAACAGAACCTCATAAACCTCTGGAATAGAGAAGCAGAGAAGGGGACCAGGGACCCGGCACACAGGGCTCCAGAGGCAGGGAACATAAACACTGGAGCAAGAGGCATTTAAAAAAAAATATCCCTGTGTGTCACATAAATAACATCACTAAAGTGAAGAGAAATTATAAAATGAATTTTACTGAAAGATAAAATACTAGCATTGAAATTCAAACAATTTGCCCGGACAGACCAGGAGCCATGGTAGGAAATCAAAGAAAAGCCACTGGAGAGGAGGAAATAAAACAACGAAGCAAACTTATTTGCAAGTGAGTGACGGTGCTTTTCACGCAGCAGCCAAGAATTAGTCTGGGATATGGGTCCTATGGAGGATGGCCCAGCAGGTTTATAAAAGGGATATACTCTGAATGTCAGTCTTAGAATTGACCAGCAAAGACCGGCTAGAAAACACAAAGGGAGGGAAAGGGGCCCATTTATAATAAGAGAGCAATAAGCAATAAGGGCTGCTAAAAACAAAACAAAACAAAAACAAACAAACAAACAAACAAAAAACCCTCTATGAGACAGCTGGAAATAAAGTTAAGAACAACAGAAACAAATTACACTGCTTAATGAAAGTGGCAGCGTCACTAGCGAAGTTTCTAAGAGATAAATAGAGACACGGGCCCTATTTCCAGATGGGAACAAGCATTAGGAAAAAGATGTACGCTCTCTCCAAAACAATCTATACATAGCGTGAAATTCTAGAGATAGTTCTTATGTACCTTTTTCTTGTTTTGCATCCCTGTCTCACGTAGCCCAGGCTGACCTTGAACCTGCTAGGTAGCTGAGGATGACCTTGAACTTCTGACTCTGGTGCTTCCACCCTGCACCAGATCACAGACCTGCACGTTGCACCGGGTTTATGTGGCGCTGGGCACTGAACATGCCTGCCTTTGAGTAATGCCCGGTTAGCGCTCTGCCAGCTGAGCGATAGTGCCAGCCCTATGCATTTTTTTAACGGACAAAATATTTCTGGATAATATTTGGAGGTTAAAAACAAGAGTGGCCAATTTTAAAAAGTCATAATAACTGGTTGTAGGATTGCAGGCCTGGGAGTCAGGAGGGTGGGAAGTTTGAGGTCGTCCTGGGTTAAGTAGAAAGACTTGCCTCAAAAACAAAACAAAACAAAACAAAATCAGTCAAAGAATGACCAAAGAGATGGGTAGAACCACACCCTTTAAAGTTATTATGACAGGTCTGGAGAGGGTGACTCAGTAGTTAAGAACATTGGTTGCTCTTTCAGGGGACCTGAGTTCACTTCCCAGCACTTACATGACTATTTTCTAACTCCAGTTCTAACTCCAGTGCCCTCTTCTGGCCTCTTTGGGAAATGTATACACGCAGTGAAAGCTCCCATACACATAAAATAAAAATAAATCTTTAAACAGTTATTATAGCACCAAGTACGATTATAGTTTTATAATAACCAAAGCAGAGAGAAATATATACTCGGAAGAAATAGATTAAAAGTATTGGAAAAGAACCAAATACCATAAAAATTAGAATATGTAAATTTGGTATTTTCAAAATCATATTAGGACAACTGATTAATTGGTTTGAGTCTCTGTATCAAATAAAACGCCAAAATAAAACCCAGAGGCATTAAGGCAAAGAGATGGAGCCAAGGAGAAGAAAAAAAAAAGCCAAGGGATATTCATCTGTTCTGTATACAAGCAAAAGAGTAAAGATGAAAGAAAGAGCAATTTGATCTTTCAAGGGGCATTTTAATTTTCTAATATCAAAACATACCCTGAAGAAAATTACACAGCAAATGGCAAACTGGAGGGGAAACTTTTTATAGTGTGTGAAAATTCCTGCGCTATAGAATGTATTTTGCCTGTAGCCATGTGGGGCTCTACTTCATGAATAAGAAGATGAGGGCTAATAGAAAAATCGACACAAATTTGCAAGAAGAATTCATGGGCCAATAAACACAGTATAAAAAAAAGGTTAGCACCTCAGTAGCAATAAAAGTGGCAAATTGGAAAATGATATACTATTTACACACTTCAAATGGATAACTTCTTTTAATCACTTCACTTTTGGAGAACAAAGCTGCAAGATCTTTTCATCACTTTTATTTGACAATCTGCATAACAGAAAAGCCTTGATAACCTCACTGCATTCTTGTTTTTGCTTTTGTTTTTGTTTTTGTTTTTTTGAGACAGGGTTTCTCTGTGTAGCCTTGACTGTCTAGGTCTCGCTTTGTAGACCAGGCTGGCCTCGAACTCATAGCGATCCGCCTGCCTCTGCCTCCCGAGTGCTGGGATTAAAGGCATGCGCCATCACCGCCTGGCCTCCTCACTGCATTCTTTAACTCATCTGTTCTTAAGATTTGCTGAGGTGCAATTGGGGACATGTTTAGCGATGTACATATAATGCAGCGAGTTATTGTTCATAATGCAGAAGCAAGCTAAATAGCATTAGGGGATTTGTTACATAAATCTTAAATAACTATAGAAGACCTACCAAGAAGCATTAAACACCCTACTGTGAGAGAGATGCCTAATGATGGAGGAAAGCTCATGTTGAATAACAACAATGAACTATATATACTATTTCATTCAATAAAGTATGTAAGAGTCCGTCTAAGCACATCTGAAGAGCAGAAGGACACTTTTAGATCTTGGTAATCATTCCTTCTGAGGGTTACTTGAAATTCCCCCTTATGATGATTTTGGTTTGGCCCTACATCTCCTTCAAGGAAAACACAACATTTTCATAGTGAAAAAAGATGAGGTCTGGGTGTGAGTCTGCATGGTGCCTGGGTCCTCTGTTGTGTGTGGCCCTCTGATGTGGAGACATGGTAGCAGATTATAAACCAGCACATTTTTGGCCATGATGATTATAGGGCCTCATTCCTGGCTGTAGTCCTAGGGTAGCCCACTGGCCACCCCTTCTGCCCCGCCCTTATCCACTGCCCCTGTTCCATCCCAATGCCTCGTTGGCCCCTGAGTACCTGTGTGAGAGCCCGAGAGTGAGCTGAGGAGCCTGGAGTGCTGGCTGTAGCCATCGTGGACCTCCACTATGTCGTTGAGGGCTGTGTGGAAGAAGGCAAACTGGCCAAACACCACTGTGGAGGAGACATGGCATGAAAATCTCAGTGCAGAGGATGGGCAGGGTACCGAGGCGTACGGGGGAGGAGATGGGGCACCTGATGGCTTTAGGCCAGGAAGAGAGCAGCTAGAGCGAATTGCTGGTGCAGGGGCTAGGTCAGTGGGCTTCTCTACGGCAAAGTTAGCACATGACAACAATGGGCATGGGGACACAGCTGGGGAGTCCCTGGCTGCTCTTCTCCACAGGGGTCAAGGCGACCCTCACACCTGCACCCAAGGTCAGGTCAGTGGCGGTAAACTGGAGCCAACCTCACTCTTTTCTACGTAGCTGCAGCAGCCACTTGAGGACTCAAAGCAGCTTCTGGTGCCATCTTCCATTTCCTCCCTGATTCCAGGAGCCTGTGATCCCCTTGGCTTTTTTTTTTTTCTTTCTTCCTTTCAAATTTCCAGCCAATCAGATCAGCCCCTGGATACCAGCTCTTGTACAGTAAGTGACATGAGAGCAGGGAGCAGCAGCCTGGCCCCGAGGCAGGAATAGCAGTCTACACAGTGGGCAATATCTCCACCTTACTCATCCAAGAGGGGATGTGACATTCACCCTGCACCCATTGGCTGCCAGTGACCATATTGGCTGTGTGCATTGTCTTCTTTGACTTTGGCTTCCACAGAAATTATTCATAGTTTTGTAGACCAAGAAGCAGAGGTTCAGAAGTTAAAAGAATTCCTGAGACCATTCTGTTAATTTGAGAAGGGACCCCCATGAGCTCGGGTCTCCATCTGAAAACATCAGGGGTGTCCTCAGCTCTCTTCTCTCTGTCAGTCAGTGCTGGGGGGCGGGGCAGAGTTGGTCACCGTGGGGACAGCTCTTATCTACCTGACCACACCTGTCTCCTAGTTAACCTGGTATACAGCCAGGCCAGCAATAGCCGCCAGGTAGGTCCCATTCTTGCTTGGGGTCAGAATCTTCCGCTCACAGGAAGTAGGACGTATGTGTGAGTTTGTATGGGCTGTGCTTGTGTGTGCTGTGCGTGTATGTCATATGCATTTTCTTTAGGCGATGTGTATGTTTTGTGTATATTGTATGCTGGGGCAGAGGGGGAGGGGCTCAGGACATGGAGTTACCTGCTTGATACAAAATAATCGGCGGTGCAGAATGAAGCAGCCTGATCCTAGTTCTTGACTATGGGCTGAGGAGGAGAGGAAGAATGCGGGGAAAGAAATATTTCTATACCCTAAAAATGGGCACAGCGCTGGTGACAGGGGTCTGCAGTCTGACAGTGAGAGGGACGCGAGGAGTTTCCGCCTTCATAGCGTGGTGCATTTTAGTGCCCCTTCCCACCCATGCACACACTTAGCAACTAAACAATAACAACAGTCTCAGGGAGTGTTATTTATCTCCTAGGGGGATGAGGCAGCATGGTAGTGTAAGGCAGGCTACTTCTGAGAGGGGAATCACAGAAAACGTCCCGGCAGCGTGATGTCAGAACTGACACCTGAGTTGGAGACTCCAGTCTACCTCTTGTCCTCCCAGGCTCAGGGTTTGGCCTCACTGGCGAAGAGGAGCTCTCTGGAACACAGCCCCTTATAGCAACCAGTTCTCGCCGGAAGTTTTCAGCTGTGTGATGCTGCCCAGGTCGGGGTGGGTTACTGGCTAAGGACTTAACTCCTTGCCACGAAAACAGCTGAGCACAGTACTGCATGCCTGCCATTAAGGCTTCCTGACTTTCTGGACAGTGTTTCCTGACTTTCCCCAGTGGAATCCTGCAGGTCTAAAGCTCCTGTCTTGGCGGGAGGTGGGGCAGTGTGTGCATACATAACTAAGGGTCCAGGTGCTGGGGCGGAGCTACAGGTGAGAATGGGACTGAGACGAGGAGTTACAGAGACGGGAGTGTGTCTCCCACCTGGGTGGTTCCAGGCCTCAGCAGAGCAGACAGCCTTGGTGGCTGGCACTAAATGCTTGCTGAATGACTCAAGCATCTGGGCCCTGGCCTCTGCTCTTCTCATCCTATGTTTGAGAAGTAGTAGTATGTTTTTCCTAGAAGGTCAGGGTGACAATGCTGATTTCTTCAGCCTAGGGATCTGGAAGTTTCTCTGACTTCTTGGGGGCAGGTATTTGCCTCGTGGGGTTTCTTGCTCCTCCCTCCTCCTTACAGCTGCTGGATTCTCCTCAGACAGGCGACTTGGAGTGATGAGGCTTCCATTCTCTCTCCCTCACCTTCAAAGCCACCTGCATGCCAGCCCAGGCCACACACTGCTAGGCCCCCAGCCGACTGGATCTGCAGGTCTTCTAGTTCCTTCAATCCGTGCTGTGCATAGGAGACTCGGAGCCCCTGGCCTTCATCAGCCCTCTCCACCTGTTCACCTCCCCCATCTCCCCCCCCACCCCCCACACCATGCCTGAGGGCTTGCTATTTTGGAAGAAACGGAGAGGTGGGGGGTGGGGGGTGGGGGTGGAATCAGAAAACGGAAAAGCGAGCCATGGAAACCCTACCGTAGTCCTTAGGTACAGTGACAAAATACAAGCAGGTCTGTCCACTGGTATAGTTCTGGGGGTAATTTGGGGACAGGACCACTCCGTCTGAGCCCACGTACTGTCCACCACAGGGAGCTGAAAAAGAAGCCAGTGAGGGACCTGGTGTCACGGTGTCCTCTTATTTTCCTTTCACCAAGCCTGAGCCTCTGGCCCTGCCCTGGCCAAGGACGCTCATGTGTCCCTAGCCTGCAACCTACCCAAGGACACACATCAGCCTTTGCCCTCTAATGTTAACGCTGGCACGGGTCTTTGATGGCACACCCTTAGGGCTCACATCATGAGACTTTCACGGTTATATGTAGGACTTAGACATGGTCTTTGACTCCACGGCTGATGCACACAGGCTCTGGTGTTCACTGAGCTTCCTTCCCCAAACTTCCCTTCTGGGAGCCACTCACCTATGGTGCCTCCTGTTCCCATTGTCGGTGCCAACTTGCACAAAGTGGCCTTGGTGCTGGCCTCCCCCACTTACCCAGGCAGAGAGTCCTCATTAATTTTCAGTTTGGGTGGTCCCCTAGGCTCTCGGGGTTCTGACACACACACACCGGTGGCAGTGCAGATCACCTTGTGGCCTTTAACACAGACACGCCTCTCAGAATGGCCTCAGCCCCAGGAGTAAGCCCAGGGTCACCTTTATCCTCCCTGTCCTAGTGTGTACCTCACTGATGGCAGGCCTACAACGCTATTTTAGCATCTATCTGAGTGGGGGAAGGCACACTCAAGAGACATGACCACCCAGAAGGACTGAGACACCGGGTGGATGAGGAAGCCACTCCCCTTTACTGCAAACCCACCTGTCAGACCATGAGTGCTTCGCAAGTCCCCTTGGGACCTTGTCCTCCTTCTCTTCTCCCACCACAGACTCTTCTGCCCCAGCATCCGTCTCAGGCAGCATCCCTCGGCCCTCGGATCCTGGCTGCTCTCACCTGTGCAGACTGGCCTCGGGTTGTTCCACAGTGGCTTTCCATCAGGCCCCAGGACGCAGCTCAGGGTGGAGGCCCCCTCAACCTCGTAGCCCGCGTGACAGTAGTAGGTGATGGAGGAGCCGAGCTTCAGGTCGGAGCCCACTCGAGAGCCGTTCTTGATGGAGCCAGGGTCAAAACAGGACTCCCTTGGGTTTTCTGGGAAACCAGACAGATGGACAGACAGAGAGAATGAGAGATGGAGCGGGGAGAATTCATTCATTAGTGACGTATGAGCCGTGTGGGGAGGGGCGGGGGTGAGGGCTAAGGATGCCCAGCCCATCTCCCTTCGTGTCTAGAAATGCCTCTACATTGTGTTGGCGATCTGAGGCTGGGGGTGGTCGTCAGGACTGAAGCTCTTCTCCTGGGCCTTCTTGGTGTGACCCCCCCCCCCCCAGAAGAGGAAGTAACGTCTTCACCTTGGATGCTCTTTTTCATCTCTTTGCTGGCTTCCCCAGGGGAACAAATACTGATCTGCCTGCTGTGAGCCTACACCCTTACCCACATCCTGAGGAGAAGGCAGGGAGCACTACAATAAAAGGTTGGTGCTCAGGGCCGGCCCCTGCCTCCTCTCTCATCCCAACCGGCATAGGATAGGTTTTCTTGGCTTCTGATCTCCAGCCACAAATCTGGCAACAGCCAGGGCTTGAAACCATCTCTTTCTTGTCTTCGTCTTTTCCTCCACTGTGCTGGTCTAAGGGTGGAGCAGATATCTGCTCTACAAGGCTCATAAATAGGGCACTTAAACCCAGATTCAGGGAGGAAGTGAGAAACCTCACCCCCACCTCTGGTTGGATGCCCCAAACCTCTGTGATGTCAAAAGCTTCTAGGTCTTCCCTGGATACCAAGTGCTCACTGATTTACCGACATAATAGTGTTTTCTGTCCAGCCACAGACTCTTAGGTGTCTTCCCAGACAGGTGACTGTGGATGCACTTGAGTCATTTATCCTTTTTGACACCTCGTTGTACCATACTTAGTGTTTCCTAAGAGCTAGGAGTAGCAGCTTGGGTCTGGGTATGTGAAGGAGACCATCACTATGGTCTTTCTTCCCATCCAAATCCCAAGTAGTCCTGGAAGGCAGCCCTTATCCCACTTGTGACAGCCTTTCCCCCCTCCTGTCATCAGAGCTGTCAGCTAGGCAGTGGCAGCATACAGCTAAGGCCAGATGGCACCGGAAACCTTCCCTGGCCCTTGGGTTTTGGTTAGAGTGTGGATGCAGGGCGAGAGTGCTGTGTGACTCTTAGCACGCTAGCCACTGTGGCGGAGGGGCTCTGTCTGAGCAGAAGAGCAGGGAAGAGCTGGAAGAGAGGATATAAGAGTTCAGAGATAAATGGCTCAGGAGGAATTTTGCTGAGGGCAGTCCCTGTCACCTGAGTACCTTTTAGAATGCACATACACACGGCAGCCGTTGCTTAAGGCTGTCACTTAGCTGCCAATCAGCCTGCTGACTGATGGGGCAGGGCCCTAAGGGTCTATAATCCTGTCATGTCCGTCAGCTCTTACATTCGAGTCCCGTCTAATGTCCCAGCTCAGTTTCCCCCACGCAGCTGAGCATGCAGCAGTCCTGGCTGTACTGATGGGACTCACTGGGCCCCAGGAACCTTCACTTGCCTGGCAAAGGGCCCCTCCTCAGCTTCCTAGTGTGCCCCATGGTACATCACCCTGACTCCTGCATCAAATCTGGTCTTTCCTTATGCCTGAGGCACTGACTAGACTCTAAATGGCCACTGGGTGACCCACATTCAAATCTCAGAGATATGATGACCCGTCACCATAAATTCATAATGACTCAAATCATGTTTAAAATTAAGAAAGTGAAACCAAGCTCACACAGAGTCTGAGCCAGCTGTGGCACCTGCTTTCTTTTTCCCCTTCCTATTTCAGTGATGGAGCCGGAGCCAATGCTTGGCTCACAGTTCCCAGGCGGCAGATAAGACCTACAAACCCCAGGCTCCTGGGTAGCCAGGTCTGGCCTAGGAGACAGAAAACATAAGGAAAACCTTCTATTCCCTCAGAAGAGACAAAATCCTCCCAGGCCTATACGGCCCTCTAGGTGCTGCCCCGTCATTCCATCTGAGATGTTGCCCCTTTGATGTTCCTTTGATGACTTTCTCCAGACACACAAGCCTCTGTGTGCAATTTGTCCCCACATCTGTGTGCAATTTGTCCCCACATCTGGATAGGTCCCTCTCTCACCTTTTTAAAAATGAATAACCTATTGGCCCCAGCTATGCAGTACATATACTCCCAGTGTGGGGGTCGTCCACTAGAGCCTGGTTGACCTACTAGGAGGCATACCCTTTAAAGGAAACTGACTCTTCTTCATCCAGAAGTCACTAATTGTCTGTGAGCCCCCACTTGGGGTGGGGGCTCATGAACTTCTTCCCACCCCATGCTAGAAGGATGATTGGCTCTCCTGCTTTTTTCATTGTTACTCATTTTGGGTGGGTTTCTTGAACTCGGCTTTGTCTCTGGCAAATCTGCTTCTTTTTCCTGAATTCGAGATGCATTACATTCTCTTGACAGGGAGGGCAAGGATACTTACTTCCAGGGGCTCCCAAACTCCTGGAGGATGGGCACAATGGCCTAGTCTTCTTGTATTCCTAGCAACCAACCACCACAGAACTTAGCTCTAGGGCTGGCCATGGATCAAAGCACAGGCCTGATACCATATTTTTCCGGACCATAAGACGCACCTGACCATAAGACGCACCCAGTTTTTACAACAGTAAAACAAGAAAAACAGCAATCAGACTATAAGGCACACGCCCCCCCACCCCCAACACTTTTTTTTGTGGAAGAATGCATCTTATGGTCCGAAAAAATACAGTAAATAATTGCTAGATTGTCTGGCTGAACACTGAGAGACATGGCCGACCAATAAGCTCTGGGATTCATCGTGTCTTCACATCCTCTCACATTTCAGAAGAGGACGGGCTTGTGCCATCACACTAATAACGATGATGACAGCTTACACATAGGAGTATCACTGTGTCATTCTCAGAGCCCTTCCGAATCTGTCATCTCGCCCGTGTCCTCAGCAGGCAGAGCCAGGTACGTTCACACACAGGAGCCACATGAAGAATGCGGTGCTCAGAGAAGCAGAATGTGTCCCCCAAGCCGTTCAGCTAGTGAGAGATGGAATGAGGACCAGAAACAGATCTGCAGCTGGCCTGCGCTTGGCTGTAAATAAGGTGGGACGACCAAACCATCACCATCACGGTAATAAATAAAACCCAAGTGGCCCAAAGCAGCAAAACGGAAACAGCCTTCCTTCTGGTCTTCATAGACGAGATCCATTCCTGATCTTTCTAAGAGCAAAATCCTGCAACAGTAGCCAAAATGTTCAGCCAGTAGGGGACTGGTTAACAAGGCTGGATGTTAACTAAGGAGATGGTTCGGTCAACAAGGTGCTTGCCCTGCAAACACAGGACTCAAGTTCAATGCCCGGAACCCATGTGCAAATTCTGGGTGTGGGATTGTGTGCCTCTAATCCCAGCGCTGGGCTAAGAGAAGTGGGCTCTCTGGCCAGTCAGCCTTGCATACTTGGTAAAATACAGACCAAGAAGAGACTCTCTCAAAGGAAGTAGAAAGCACTCTTGAGGGTGAAATGCAAGGGTGACCCTCCAGTCTCCTCATGCACCTGTATTTACACATGTATGCACATGCGCACATGCACACACACACACATGTGCACACCAGAATGTACGACTGTTTGTCCTGAGATGTGAATGTGGAGAATGGTGAGGGACAAGCACGTTAAGTGGTCCTCAAAGAAGAGAGGTGTCAGGCTAGTGTTCATGTCAGCTCAGCAGAATTTAGAGTCACCTGGGAGACGGGCTTCTAGGTGTGCCTGTGGGGGTTACTGTGATGCTGTTAAATGGGGGAGGAAGACCTGCCCGCTGTGGAATCCCAGACTGGAGCAGTGGAAGATGGCACTGTGCACTATCATGCACCCTGCCAGCCCTCTGCTTCCTGACTAGCTGCTTCAAGTCTTGACTTCCCCACCATGACGGCCTGTGCACTTGAACTGTGGGCCAGGGCAAACCATCTCCCTTCTGTCACTTTCTTTTCTTTCTTTTTTCTTCCTTCCTTCCTTCTTTTTTTTTTCTTCTTTGTTTTGTGTTTTTTGTTTTTCAAGACAGGGTTTCTCTGTGTAGCCTTGGCTGTCCTGCACTCCCTTTGAAGACCAGGCTGGCCTTGAACTCACAGCGATCCCGCCTGCCTCGGCCTCCTGGTGTGCGCCACCACAGCCCAGCTGCTTCTATTACTTTCATTAGCGTATCTTATCACAGCAACAGAAAAAGAAACTAAGACAATAGAACAGGAAGGTACCCATCCCCCAGGCCCGCCCCTGCAGCAAGAGTACTACTGAGAACACAGCCCTGCATTACATGCTCCGTGTGTCTTCTAGAACGGCACATGACAAATGGCAGACAGCAAAAGGACTCAAACCAGCTGGTGGATAAGAAATACACAGAGAGCTCTGGCAGTTGATAAACACGGACTGGGTGACAATCGCAGTTGGCATTATCTGTAAACACATATGTGGTATTCCCAGGGTGGCTGAGGCCCTACGTTACACAAGTGGGAAATGTGAGTCAGAGAAGCCTTAATTTTAACAGGTGACGTGGGCCCGTTTGTGCACACAGGCTGATGAGGTCTGGTTGAACCTAGATGATGGCAAGAGTAAGGGAATGGGCCGACTCTAGAGTATCTGGTGCATTCTGGGTACTAGGCTAATACATCGTTCTCTCACTCTTTTATATATGTATATATGTATGTATGTATATATATATATATATATATATATATATATGTATATATTCTTTGAGTATTAACCGTCTGTAACATCATTTTTACTGCCTATGCTGTAGATGGTGTTCTAGGAGATAATAACTTGCCAAGTTCACAAATCAAGGAAGAAGTGGAGCTAGGATTTGGCCAACACCATCTGGGATAATTAAGGACAAAGAGAAAGTCAAAAGGGGAATAAATGGAGTAGAAAAATGTGGAGCGCCTGGAATCCCAAATCCCAGGTTGTCCTGACTATTAATAACCTCTGAAGAGCGCAGGGTGTTTGATACATGCCAGGCGCTGTACCAACCACTTTAATGCACAGGATCATTGAGCTTTGTAGCTTTGCGGTGCAGGGATTTTCCTGCCATTATTTTACAGGTGACGAAATGGGGGGGTGGTTTCAGCGGTTAAATAACCTGCCTAAGGTCACCCAGTTGCTAAGGAGGAAACGTGAACGTTCAATCCGGTTAACTGGCAGGCTATGCTCTTGGCCAGTCTAGGACCTCGGCCATTTTTTTGTGAGGTTTTATTGACACATGGTTGTGCCCAATTCCTTATGCTTTGACCCTTCTGCTTTAGCATCCAAGGGCAGAGCTGAGTGCCTGTGACAAACAGACTTAAAATTCCCTCCTCTCCCCACTCCCCCTCTCTCTGTTTTACATGTGTGTGGCATATGCGTGTTTGTGTGCAGCATATGTATGTACACACACTTGTGTGTGGGTATACTCCAAAGGGAGGCGTCTAGCGTCCTGCCCAACCACGTTCCACCTTATTCTCTTGATGCAGAGTCTCCTGTTGCTCCTGAAGCTGAGCTGGCATCTAGTCAAGCCTTAGCGCTCCTCCTCTCTCTGTCCCCCGCTGCATGTGGGTCATAGGTGGGTTTGTAGCCATGCATGGTTATTTAATGTGGATGCTGGGGTCTTAACTCAGATCCTCAGGCTTGCCCTTCATGTGTCCTTACCCACTGGACCATCCTCCTGCTCCCTGGCTTTTATATGGATGCTTGGTGTTCAAACCCAGGTCCTCGTATGTGCAAACGCTTTACTGACTAAGCCAATTCCACATCGCAAGCCCCCCCACACCATGCCCTAAGTGGCTTTTCAACACATGCTCACACCCACTCCTGTATGTTTTGTCTATGGCTATTTGAGGCCTACAAGGACAGAGCCGAGAAGCTATGACAGGGAAATATTATCTAAGATATTTATTATCGTTAGGGGAAAAAAAACCATCAACTCCTTCTGACCTCTCTATTATCCACTGGACTAATTCCAAAATGTGGTGGCAGTGCGTGAACGGGAGAGCCAGAAGGAGAACAAGATGCCATCAGGTGACAAGCAGCCTGTGACGGAGTGCCAGTATCCAAGCACCAGCACCCTAGATTTGCACAGGATACCTTGTCTATATTAGCGGAGACAGCTTGGCTTTGCATGCATGTCCCCAAGGTTGACACTGGGTATCAATGTGTTGAGGTCCTGGTGAGAGACCTTTAAGAGGTGGCCTCTGGGAGGTTGGTCAGGTCATGGGGATGCTACCTTGGAAAAGGATTAAGGTAATCAATTCTAAGGGTCCCTCAGTTGTAGTGGACAGTTACAGACCCAGGAAGCCTGGCTCCCAGGTCTTTCCAGCCATGTAGTCTCTGGTGTATGGGTTCCCTCTGCTGTGCCGCTGCTCCTTCTATCCCTGAGGGCTTCAGTAGAGGTCAACCAGGAGGCCAGACCCAATCGTGGACTCCCAACCTAAAACCGTAAGCTAGATAACTCTCTTTTCTTTGGAAAGTACCAAGCCTCGGGTACTCGTGATAGCAACAGAAGATGGTGTAAGATGCGGTAAGTTTCCTAAGATGGTGGAGGTTCTGGATGGGGTCTACAGGAAGACTGAGATTCAACATGAACCCTCACAAGGTCCGGGGCACGACCGGGAACGTGTTAGTGGTCACGTGACTGAGATTCAACATGAACCCTCACAAGGTCGGGGAACGACCAGGAACGTGTTAGTGGTCACGTGACTGAGATTCAACATGAACCCTCACAAGGTCGGGGAACGGCCGGGAACGTGTTAGCTGTTATGTACTGAGGGAGGCTATGAGACCAAAGTAGAGCTAGAAATGAGCCTTAGAGAGAAGGGGAGGAGAGGGTTAGTGGTCTGAAAACAGAAATAGGATGCCAGAAGAATGCTACCACCATGCTTTCTTAGCCTCGGGGTGTGTGACTATATAAGACTAAGCCAGCTGGACAAATGGGGTATAGGAAAGATAAATCCTCTATAGGCTCCCTGTAGTCTAGCCTGTCACTCTCCCTTCTGTACCACACTGCCGCTCCTTGGTTAGGCCCGCTGACCCTACCCTTGGCACTCTCCAGCACCAAGCCCTTACCTGTGTAGTCAATAACGAAGCCAGCGTTGCTCACAGATGCATCGCTGCGGAAGGCGAGGAAGAGGCTGTTGCTGCTGCTCTCGATGCGGCCCGGGAGCTGTGAGCCGTAGAAGCTCCCTATCAGAGGGCTGAGAGAGTCTCGCCCATCGTAGATGTGAAGAAAATCGTAGCCAGGCTCCAGATTAAATCTGCAGAACAAAAACGGCCCGTCCCGGCCCCGACTAAGGTCAAACAGGGGACTGCGCTGGGGCCTCCCAGAAAGCAAGCCCATCATCCTATGGTACCCACTCTCGAAGATTGAAGAGGATGAGGCCCCGGTGACTCCCCAGTCACGAGAGAGAATACTAAGTGTGGCTTGGGGCACAGGTGGCAGATTTTAGTTATGAGTGTTCTCAAGTCTGTAACCAAAGACCTCGGGTTTTACTCACAGCGGAAGGAAAGCAAGTTGCGAGCTGGCAGGTCTGAGCCCAGGGCTCTTACTTGACTCCAGTGCTCAGCTGTCATGCTAGTTTGCACTGACTCTGCTAAGAGCACAGAGCCTCCAAGGGAGCTATCTCCAGCAGCCTAGTTTCCTCCCTCCATATGTGCTAGCCATGGAGCTTTCCAGTATCTGTCCCTACCTGGGTCCTAGTGTCATTTTCAAATGTTTCTCTGTCTCTGAGCTATCTTGACCCTAGTGTGGGATGAAAACTCATCCTAAAAAAAAAATCTCTTGGGCTGGAGAGATGGCTCAGTGGTTAAGAGCACCGCCTGTTCTTCCAAAGGTCCTGAGTTCAATTCCCAGTAACCACATGGTGGTTCACAACCATCTGTAGTATGATCTGATGCCTACAGGTGTACATGCAGGCAGAACACTGTATACATAATAATAAATAAATAAATCTTTTAAAAAAATCTCTTAGTTAAGCAAATTGAGAACTGAAGTTCATGGATGCAATTTATCCCCCTAGGGTGGCTAGCAGGGGTATCTAAGCTTTTGGTATTGTGACACAATGCTGCCAAGTACAAATCTGACAGGCCACATCCATAGTGATCGAGGGACACCTGAGGCCCACGGGCTGCAGGCTGGACACACCTGCCTGGAGTGACCATGATGGAAAGGGACAGACATAGAGAAGTGGAGTCCCAGCAGCGCTCAAGGCCTGCTCGCACGGGTGTTAGCTGCCTCACCCCCTTTTGGAACTCTCTGTGGTATATCTGATAACGCTTAATGGGACCCGGCTCTCTGGCTCGTGACTCTGCTCCTAAGCACGTGTCTAGTAAAGGCAACTTATACTAAATTAAGTGCAAGAAGATGAAAATAACAGACAAGCAAATGTGTTTTCAGAAGACGGGTTTCCGGTGCTAAGGCATGCATCCTCCAGAGTGGGTGGAAACACTATGGGGTACCATTTGGTAGGACTGGGAATGAACATGGCCTTTCTTCCCTTTAGCCAAGACATGTGGTGGAGGGAGGGGACCACAACCTGGCTCAAACAAAGAGGGTGAGGTGAGCGGGGGAAACGGAGCGGGAGTCTAGGAAACAGAAGTGTGTCCCGTGCACATGGAGTCTTCCCACACTGGTGCTGACTGAAGGGGTGTCTCCCATTTCTGAGCAACATGGTCTCTTTATCCTGGAAACTATCCATTCTTTCAAAAGTCTTCTGGGAAAGGCTCTGGCTGAGTCTATGTTGGTCATAAATTGGGGAATGGCCTATTTAACTAACTAACTAACTAACTAACTAACTAACTACTAACTAACTAATCTATTTATGTTTCTGTATTTTTGCGACAGTTCCACATGGCTACCTAGGCTGGCCTTGAACTCTTGAACTAATTGCTATTAGAGCAGCAGCGCTGGGAATACAGGCATGAGCCACCACACCCTGGTGGAACCAGCATCTTCCTCCCTGTATCTGTCCTACCCTCTTCACATCACTGAATTTTTATCTGAGCCCTCTCAAGACGCCCAACGCTGTGTCTGGCACCAAGGACAGGGGGCATGCTGTCGTGCCTCGCCTTCCAGAAGTATCTGGCGCTGGAGGAAGCAGCGGATGCTCTGCCGGTGTGACGTACACTACAGTGGTGGATTGTCACGAGCTGTTTGAGCTCTGAGTGAGAAACTCACTCTCAAAGCAGGTGTGTCTCAAAGTGTCCTTCCTAGTCACTTCCAGGAATGAACAGGCTTCCCCTAACTCTGAGACTGGGAGGGTAAAACAGTCTGAGGGTAAAAACCCTGGGAGTAAAAACACCGTGTCCTTGAGAACAACAAGAAGGTGGACCATTTTGAGCAGGAGTTACTATTGTTTATCCCACAATACAAAAGTGCCTACAGTAGCAAAGAGAAGTCAGAAGTCTAGTCACGCCAAGCTCAGCCACGGGATGCTCATCCGTGGAGCAAAAGCTCCCTTTGTAACTCCAGCTGCCTCGACTGCCTCAGTTGGTTTCTGTTTGATGCTGTGGCTGTCTGATTTGATGATGTTATCTGGACATGTTGCTGCTTCTTCTTTCACTTAGACCTCACCAGAAGGGACAGTCAGTTCTGCCTGGGACAGGCTCTATTCCGAGCTCTAGCCAGCTGCCTTAAGTGGGCTTCCCAGTTGATTTTTGATTTGATGACAGTTTGCGCTCTTGCTTATTATTTATTCTATCACCTTGGCTTGCTGCACACTTAGTAAGTTTGCTCACTCAAAACCAAAAGCATGGCCGCCGTAGGCCGCTCTCTTGGCTGTACAGAATGGTTCATAATGTACGATATAAATAAGGTCTATAAAATCTGTAGTCTCCAGGGAGGGAGACACTCAGGCTTTTGTGGTGGTACAGTCTGAGTTTGTCTCCGGGAATGAGACGGCCCTCAGCAGTGGGACAGGGAGGGGAAAAAGAAAGTCCCTGGGAGGCAGAAGCCAACATGAGGCTACAGGGCATGGGAGAGTCACTGAGACACAGGGAACCACCAGGCATTCAATCTGGCTAGAGCTCAGGATAGATGGCGACCTGCCAGATTGTAGGAGCCAAACTCAGAAATTCAGGCTGCATTATAAGCACACACACACACACACACACACACACACACACACACACACACACACACACATTGCCTGCTTGTATCTTTGCTTTAAGTTGCCCATAAGAGAGAGTACCCTGGCAGGCTAGATGAAACAGAGTGGCCCAAGTGAAGCCAGGCAGGAGCCAGATGATCAGGGAGACATGTGGGAGCTTGCTGACATGTGTCCACACACACGCAACAGCCACCTTTGGTATCGTTCTGCAGAGTTGCTCACCTTGTTTGTTGAGACAGACTTTCTCACCAGCCTGGAGCTTGCCAAGGAGGCTAGGCTGGGAGCTCCAGGGGGCGGCTTATCTCTGCCTCCCCAAGTGCTGGGATTACAAGCATGTACTACCATGCCTGGCTTTTAAAATTCAGAGCCTTGGGCTTGTGTGGCAAACACTGAGCGAGCCATCTTCCCAGCCCACGCTGGAGTCTTTTTTATCAGAAACATTCCCCATGGGATGGACTGATGGGGCAGCAGCCAGGCTTGCGTGGCCTGGAAGGTTACTGGGAGGAGGAGTGGGCATGGGGGAGATAGGGCAGATCTGCGGAGACCGGCTTATGAATGGAGCGAAGATGGGAGCGCAGGTGTCAGGTGAAACGGTCAAGGAGATCTGCAAGGTGACGGGATGGAGGGAGGCATTGGGGAGAGGGCCACACAGTCTGGTAGGACAAGGGGACACGGGTGGGGCTCCTTTGTGATTTTAGTGGCCGCAGAAGTATAAGAGGAGGAATGTTAGCTGCTTCAGAAACTATTGCAAGGATATTGTAGACACAGGGCCCGGTGCAGAGAAGAGAGCCAGTGGATGCTGGATGCTGCCCCGCCCACCCCACCCCCCATCTCTGTATCTCTCTTACCCTTGGGCTTGAGAACTCTGCCACACACCTCTAAGTACTCACCTGGGCACCCAGGACCTCAAAATCCCCTTTGTCTCCCACCCCGGGAAAGGTACATACATGTTAAATACCAGGGCGATGACGTAGTCCGGAGACACAGTCACTTTCCAGTCACACTCCTTGCCTGGTGGGTAGGGTTCTGGGTAGTTCGGTGACAGGATGACTCCCGATGGTCCAGTTAGGTCTCCCCCGCAAGGAGCTGAGGAGAGAGGAAGGCAAGAGTAAGTTTGCCCTTTTATACTTGGTCACTTACAAAGGCCATTTTACACTATGTATATTTCACCTCAGTTAAAAACAACAATATTATTGTTATTGTTGTTGAGACAGGGCCTTGTGTAGCCCAGGCTGGTCTCCAATTTGTCACATAGTGAAGAATGATTTTGAACCCCTCATCTTCCTGCCTTTACCTCCTGAGTGCTGGAATTACAGGTGGCTTGCCACCACACCTGATTAGACATGATGCTGGGCACTGAAACTAGGGTTTTGTGAGTAATAAATAGGCAGTCACTCTACTGAGTGAGCTGCATCTTCAGCTCTCAATAAATTATTATTTTTTTAAATACCGAGTTCTTCCTGGCTGTGATCTAACCTCTGGGACTTGCATATTTTCCTTTTGTGGTAACTGGGGGTGATGTTTTCCCTCGGGGTGTTGTCTGTGATGCTTAGCGGAAGGCCTCATGGTCAAAACGGTGTCATCATTGTCTTTCAGGCACATGCAATGCTTGGCATCTTCCCACTGTCTTGTGTCCCCAATTCAGGAGCGTCTCGCGGGCATTCACTGCCTCTTCCTTGTACAGGCTATCATAGGGAGTGGAAAACACCATCGTGTTTGCCTGCCAAGCACGGCTGGTCTCCTCAGCTGCCAGTTCTGTTGGCATCTGCTTAGAGCCCAGATGCCTTCCAGCTTCTCAAACTCTTTGCCTAAGAAATATGCACCGCACCAGAACCGATCTGCTACGATCCCTTATGAGCCCACAGTAACCATCCTCTCCTGGACTGATGGGCTTCTCAACAGATAAAGAGGAGAGGGTGGTCAGGGATCCACCAAGGTACTGTTCCTGGACAGGGTTGTGGTACAGGGTGCCGAACAGAGCAGATGCTGTGGGCATAAGGAGTCAATAGAAGAAAGCTGGTGGACACTGGATGATGCCTTCAAACGGAAACATGGGGGGGGGCGGGCACTACCAAAGTCAATAGTGGGTGGTGGGCCCCTAAGAGTGCAAGGGCTGGAAGAGGTGACCAGCAGGGGGCGCAAAAGGGTGTCACAGAGGCCAAAAGGGTCAGCCAAGGAAGTGGCTCCTGGCTTGTACTGGAGCTAAGCTCTTGCATTGCTTGCAGAAACACTGTTGATTTGGTCAGCTCCCATAAGGGAGCCTATAAAAGAGAAAGTCCCTAGTCAGGCCACAGGGGCCCTAACACAGCTGAATGCTAGCCCGGAGGACTCATGAGCAGGGCGTCTTTTCCATGGAAAGACAACCTATAAGCCATGCTGAATCTACAAGCACTTGGGCAGGACATGTCAGCTCAGATGACGCGTTCACTCACACAGTCTCACCGAGAGTTCAGTGAGCTGAGGGTGAGGATGGAGTGCGTCCTCCTGGATTATACACAAAGAGGAAACTGAGGCTCAGAGAGATGAAGCAATTCCCTTTGTTATTCTAAGACTCAAGCCTAAACTTCCTGGCTCCATATTCCATCTCCTTCTCTGGAGGAGTGTGAGATGGCCTCCAAGCTGCTGGCAGTGCTGGGAGAGAACAGTGTCCCCCCACTACAGGTCCATAGGAGAAGCACAGATACGTTGTTTCCCCTAGCTGGCCCTCACCTTGTTTGCTCTCCTTTACTGAACTTTCAGCTGAGCACAAGGTTGGTCAGGGGGCAGCTGGCTGGGACCACAGCTGGACTGAGATGTCCCACAACAAAGAATGGCTTTGCCAAGTCATTCTACAACGTAGCAAGCCTGTGTCTCTGGCCCAAGTGTGTGTGGGGGCTATTCTCTGCGACTCTCCACGATGCCATTACTCTGGGTCAGGATTATGGCATCAACTGCTCTCTGCCAGCTCAGATCGGGGCTCTCCCTCAGGCTTCTGCATGAAGGGTGAGTGTGGTTGTTTCTAAAATCCCCCTTTTGCTCTTCGGCTGGGCCCTAAAGCACCCTTAGGGTGTCAGGATTCCAGGCCCCAGCTTTGACATGGCTTTTGTCCAGATGGCCCCTAGCACCAGACATCTAAGCATCTATTTCACACTCAGTCAGCTGTGTGGGCGTCTCTTCACTCTGCCAGCTACGCCCTAAGATCTTAGAAGGGACCTCTGGGCTGTGTCACCAGCAGTTGCATAGGGACAGATGAGGGGCACAGATGGACTCAGTAAGATAAGATGCTGGGTTGGGGCAGGAACCAGCTGCTGACCACTCTGGATGGTAAGGAGGAGGATGGAGTGTGCTGAGGAGTAAGAGATGTGAAAAGGGCATCGGTCTGGTGCCACACAGTCCTGGGGACAAAACTATGAATTTGGGTGTTTTCTCTCCTTCTCTGAGTCTCCCATTCCTTGTTTCTGATGATGTTGATGGTGGTGGTGGTGATGATGTTGATGAGGATGGTGGTGGTGGTGGTGGTGATGTTGATGATGGTGTTGATGATGATGATGGTTTCTACCGTACAGTGTTGACCGGGCATACTTTTAAATGTAGGATAGGCATTACCCATTTCCTGCTTTTCAGGTAAAGGAACTAAGGCACAGAAAGGTTAGGTCAATTATGTGAGGTCCCACAGCTCGTTACAGGGAAGACAAGACTTGAACTCAGGAACCAGAGCTCTAAGCTCATGCAATGACTTCCCTGTGATCACTGCTAGCCTGGCATCTATCACAGATGATGCTTGGCAAATATTTGCTTTCTTTCTTTGTTTCTCTCCTGTAAGGCGGGGCCATCAAGGCCAGTGAGCTCTATTCGTGGCAGACTGCCAAGGAGCTGGAAATGAGAGGCTCATCGATGGGATTTCCAATCTGCTTGTGAGAAGGAGGCAAAGACATATATGCTGTGGCCCGAGGAACACTCCCCGAGGCCGTGCGTGGAAGAGTGCACAGTGCAAGCTGAATTAACTTCACTTCCCTGCTCGGTGCCCAGAGGTAGCCCATTGGCTCAGCCCAGCACAGACATCTCCAGGGTCTCCTGGGTATGCTGGTACAGGACTTGAAAAGGATGCTAAGAGGGTTAGAGCCTTGTGGGACAGGAGACTCTGAAAGGGGCCACGGGTGCTCCTCAGCAGAACTTTCCCCCACCAATGAGATTCTGGCTCAAGGAGAGCAAGGGAGCCCAAGGATTAGAAATAAGAAACAAAGAAGGGAATTGGGGGCAGAGGAGAAGGGAGATGGCATTTGATAAAATGAGGGCTACATGTGCTGTCACTCTACGATGCCACAAGGGAAACGCGTATTTTCTCTCACAGGTGAGGACCCAGGGATGAGACCTGAACAGTTTCCCCAAGGCCACTAAGCCAGTGATTGGCAGATCCTCACCCTGAACTTGGGTCTGACTGTGCCTGCAAAGCCTGCTTTACAATGCTGAGCTGCTTCAAGGGCCACTAAGGAACTAGATTCGGTGCCAGGCCCCAAGACTGGGAGCAGTCAAAGCAATGCCTCAGGTATCAGGGTGGCCCTAGCACAGAATCCTCCGGGGAGAGGGACAGCTGGGAGAGGTCTCAGGACGTCCCCTAACTCCATGGTATGGAGCTCCATGGATGCAGCACAGCTAGGGGAGGTCTCAGGGCATCCCTAACTCTATGGGTGGGAGAGGTCTCAGGATGTCCCCTAACCCCATGGGATGGAGCTCCAGGGATGCAGCATGGGTGGGAGAGGTCTCAGGATAACCCCTAACCCCATGGGATGGAGCTCCAGGGATGCCGCATGGGTGGCAGGAAACCAAGAGGCTTAGTATTCAGCCTGGCGTGGGAGGAATCTTGGCTCTTGCTTCTTAGCCTTGCAATTTGGGACAAGATATCCAAATTTGTCTATTTCAGCTTCTGTAGCTATAATGAGGGAACGGTACTAAATCCAGAGAGCTTCAGGGAAAAGCTAAATGGGGTTATCTAATCAACTGTCTAGTGTGGGCCCAGTACATGTATGGACTCAGTGGCCATAGTTTTTCTATTCCTTTCCCCGTTTTGAGATAGGGTTTCTCTGTGTGCATAGCCCTGGCCATCCTATATACCAGGATAGACTCATCCTGTAGGCCAGGCTGGACTCATTTTGTAGACCAGACTGGCCTCAAATTCAGAGATTTGCTTGCCTCAGCCTCCTGAGTGCTGGGACTAAAGGCATGTATCACTACTGCCCAGCTGGTTACTCTTCTGTGTCCACACATATGGGCACGGGCAACAACTGAGTTCGTTATTTCACTCAAGGAGAAAAAAAGCTGCAAGCATGTGAGTGCCTGGGGCATGTGAGAACGTGGAGTATGTGAGCACCTGGGGCATGTGAGTACCTGGGGCATGTGAGCACCTGGGGCTTGTGAGCACCTGGAGCATGTGAGCACCTGGGGCTTGTGAGCACCTGGAGTATGTGAGCACCTGGGGCATGTGAGCACCTGGGGCTTGTGAGCACCTGGGGCATGTGAGCACCTGGGGCTTGTGAGCACCTGGGGCATGTGAGCACCTGGAGTATGTGAGCACCTGGGGTATGTGAGCACCTGGAGTATGTGTACACCTGTGGCATGTGAGCACCTGGGACATGTGAGCATCTGGAGTATGTGAACACCTGGGGCATGTGAGCACATGGAGTATGTGAGCATCTGGAGTATGTGTGTACTTGGAATATGTGAGCACCTGGGGCATGTGAGCATCTGGAGTATGTGAGCACCTGGGGCATGTGAGCACCTGGAGTATGTGAGCACCTGGGGTATGTGAGGACCTGGAGCATGTGAGCATCTGGAGTATGTGAGCACCTGGGGCATGTGAGCACCTGGAGTATGTGAACACCTGGGGCATGTGAGCACCTGGAGTATGTGAACACCTGGGGGCATGTGAGCACCTGGAGTATGTGAACACCTGGGGCATGTGAGCACCTGGAGTATGTGAGCATCTGGAGTATGTGTGTACTTGGAGTATGTGAGAACCTGGGGCATGTGAACACCTGGAGTATGTGAGCACCTGGAATATATAAGCACCTGGGGCATGTGAGCACCTGGGGCATGTAAGAACCTGGGGCATGTGAGCACCTGAGGCATGTGAGCACCTGCAGTATGTGAGCACCTGGGGCATGTGAGCACCTGGAGTATGTGAACACCTGGGGCATGTGAGCACCTGGAGTATGTGAGCACCTGGGGCATGTGAGCACCTGGAGTATATGAGCATCTGGAGTATGTGAGCACCTGGAGTATGTGAGCACCTGGGGCATGTGAACACCTGGAGTATGTGAGCACCTGGAGTATGTGAGCACCTGGAGTATGTGAACACCTGGGGCATGTGAGCACCTGGAGTATGTGAGCACCTGGGGCATGTGAGCACCTGGAGTATGTGAGCATCTGGAGCATGTGAACACCTGGGGCATGTGAGTATCTGGAGTATGTGAGCACCTGGGGCATGTGAGCACCTGGGGCATGTGAGCACCTGGAGTACGTGAACACCTGGGGTATGTGAGTACCTGGAGTATGTGAGTACCTGGGGCATGTGAGCACCTGGAGTATGTGAGCACCTGGGGCATGTGAGCACCTGGAGTATGTGAGCACCTGGGGCATGTGAGCACCTGGGACATGTGAGTATCTGGAGTATGTGAGCACCTGGGGCATGTGAGCACCTGGAGTACGTGAGCACCTGGGGCATGTGAGTACCTGGGGCATGTGAGCACCTGGAGTATGTGAGCACCTGGGGCATGTGAGTACCTGGGGCATGTGAGCACCTGGAGCATGTGAGCACCTGGAGTATGTGAGTACCTGGGGCATGTGAACACCTGGGGATTGTGAGCACCTGGGGCATGTGAGCACCTGGGGCATGTGAGCACCTGGAGCATGTAAGCACCTGGGGCATGTGAATACCTGGGGCATGTGAGCACCTGGAGTATGTGAGCACCTGGGGCATGTGAGTACCTGGGGCATGTGAGTACCTGGAGTATGTGAGCACCTGGAGTATGTGAGCACCTGGAGTATGTGAGCACCTGGGGCATGTGAGCATCTGGAATATGTGAGCACCTGGGGCATGTGAGCACCTGGAATACCTGAGGACCTAGGGCATGTGAGCACCTGGAATTCCTGAGGACCTAGGGCATGTGAGGACCTGGAGTATGTGAGCACCTGGGGCATGTGAGCACCTGGGGCATGTGAGCATCTGGAGTATGTGAGCACCTGGGGCATGTGAGCACCTGGAGCATGTGAGCATCTGGAGTATGTGAGCACCTGGGTCATGTGAGCATCTGGGGTATGTGAGCACCTGGGGCATGTGAGGATCTGGAGTATGTGAGCACCGGGGGCATGTGAGCACCTGGGGCATGTGAGCACCGGGGGCATGTGAGCACCTCGGGCATGTGAGCACCTGGAGTATGTGAGCACCTGGGGCATGTGAGCACCTGGGGCATGTGAGCATCTGGAGTATGTGAGCACCTGGGGCATGTGAGCACCTGGGGCATGTGAGCACCTGGAGTATGTGAGCACCTGGAATACCTGAGGACCTAGGGCATGTGAGGACCTGGAGTATGTGAGCACCTGGGGCATGTGAGTACCTGGAATATGTGAGGACCTAGGGCATGTGAGCACCTGGGGCATGTGAACACTTGGAGTATGTTAGCACCTGGAGCATATAAGCACCTGGGACATGTCAGGACCTGGGGCATGTGAGCACCAGGGGCATGTGAGCACCTGGGGCATGTGAGCATCTGGAGTATGTGAGCACCGGGGACATGTGAGCACCTGGGGCATGTGAGCACCTGGGGCATGTGAGCATCTGGAGTATGTGAGCACCTGGGGCATGTGAGCACCTGGGGCATGTGAGGATCTGGGGCATGTGAGGACCTGGGGCATGTGAACACCTGGGGCATGTGAACACCTGGGGCATGTGAGCACCTGGGTCATGTGAGCACCTGGGGCATGTGAGGATCTGGGGCATGTGAGGAACTGGGGCATGTAAACACCTGGGGCATGTGAACACCTGGGGCATGTTAGCACCTGGGGCATGTGAGCACCTGCGGCATGTGAGGACCTAGGGCATGTGAACACCTGGGGATTGTGAGCACCTGGGGCATGTGAACACCTGGGGCATGTGAGCACCTGGGGCATGTGAGCACCTGGAATATGTGAGCACCTGGGGCATGTGAGGATCTGGGGCATATGAACACCTGGGGCATGTGAACACCTGGGGCATGTGAACACCTGGGGCATGTGAGCACCTGGGGCATGTGAGCACCTGGGGCATGTGAGCACCTGGGGCATGTGAAGATCTGGGGCATTTGAGGACCTGGGGCATGTGAACACCTGGGGCATGTGAGTACCTGGGGCATGTGAGCACCTGGGGCATGTGAGCACCTGGGGCATGTGAGCACCTGGAATATGTGAGCACCTGGGGCATGTGAGCACCTGGGTCATGTGAACACCTGGGGATTGGCTTCTCTCTTTCTGCTTTTACTTGCTGCCTATGCCTTCAAGTCCCCTGGCCCCCACCTACCAGTCTCAAGTAGCAAGGGAGATAGGACAGGATTATGTAGTTCCCTCTTTTTATAAGCAATGTGACCTTGAGCCTTTTAAAGAAATTATTAGGAGCTTTCATATGTCAAATGGGAGGATTTTTAAGACAAAGGGTAGATGCCAGGTAGATCCCAGTCCAGGCAGTCAGCAATTCCCTAGAAGAGGGAGAACAAGTGCCTCTCCTTTGCCCTTGGAACCTGATGATCTTCTGGCCTGAGATGACCCATCCGAGCTAGACAGTGGGCCAGAGACAAGGGGACAGCTCTGCCTTGCTCAGAACAAAAGCCGTGTGTGTGTGTGTGTGTGTGTGTGTACATGTGTGTGTGCATGTGTGTGCCTGTGACCGTGTATGCATGTGTGCCTGAGTGTGTGTAGGAAAACTGGGTTTTCTGTCCCATTCTCATGGCCCCGGGCTCTAGAGGCAGCTGCCTGCTGTGTAGAGGAACGTGAAGACAACCCCAAGCCTGGAGGGAGGAGCAGAAGCCAGCAGCTGCTCTGTACCGATGCATGTGGGCGGGCTGGGCTGCCAGAAGAATCTGTTCTGGATCTTCACGCAGCTGATCTCCGCACTGCCCTGCAGCGCGTAGCCTGGGTCGCACTGGAACACAGTGGAATCGCCAGCTTCCCAGCTGTCACCGCTCCGACTCCCGTTCTGCGGCACTCCGGGGTCATTGCAGGAGGTTGCTGTGGACACTGAGGCAAGAAAACAGAAGAGGAGAGGCACAGATTCAGTGTCTGCCTGCCAGCCTGGCTCACAGCTCGTCAGCAGTGTTGATTACCACTGCCCTTGCCTGTGACCACTGTCACCTCCCTACCTTTGTCATCAGCTGCAGCAACACCGCCATCCTCCTTGGTCAGTTACTCACTGCCTCCACCAACCACCGTGTGCTGTCATCATATCCACAAGCCTGTCCTATTGTCATCACGGTCACCACTGGACCAATACCTCACTGAGACCATCATGCATCTAGCACAGTGGTTCTCAACCTGTGGGTCTCGACCCCTTTGGGGGGCCACATCTCAGACCTCCTGCATATCAGGTCTGTACATTACAACTCATATCAGTGGCAAAATGACAGTTATGAAGTTAGCAACAAAACAATTTTGCAGTTGGGGCAGGGGGTGGGGTCCCCACAACATGAGGAAGGTTGAGAAGCACTGATTTAGAAGGAGGCGCCTTTTTTTTTTTTTAAAGCCTGGTTGTAGCCTAATGATTGCAGAAATGAATTCTGTTTGCAAATACACACATTGCTACACAGGCAAAGCTCTGCCGTCTCATAGCGTGATCAGTGTGAATGGGGGGGAGTAAAGTTTAAACACCACGGAGCTAAGCAAAAGGGTTTGTAGTTGACCTGCTTAGGGGTGCTGGGTAGTTGCCCACGAGGGACTAGAGAGTCTGCTGAGGTTAGGCCTCTCCCTGTGTAAAAACGGCCACGGACCTTTCAGGCCTGCATTCCCTGAAGGGGAACATCGGCTATTTGTAGCCAGTGGCAGAGCGGAGCTTAAAATCAAGCACAGTGGCTGGTCTCTATTAAACACGCGGAAGGGGCAGATGCCTTGGTGGTGAGAGCACAAGGACCAGAGAACCCTGGGAAAAGCTTGTGGCCATGGCAGCTGGCCTAAAGTCCCAGCACTTGGGAAGCCGACTCAAGGGATCTCTGAGACAAGCTGACTAGCTACAGTGACTGAATTAGGAAGGCTGGGTGCAAGAAAGAGAGAGAGAGCGAGAGAGAGAGAGAGAGAGAGAGAGAGAGAGAGAGAGAGAGAGAAAGAGAGAGAGAGACAGAGAGAGAGAGAGAGACAGAGAGAGAGACAGAGGCAGAGAGAGAGAGAGAGAGAGAGAGAGAGAGAGAGAGAGAGAGAGAGAGAGTCTCAGTAAACAGTATACAGCACAGCACAATCCGGGAAGACACGCAACATCAAACTCCGTCCTCCATACCAAGGCAGATAGGCGAGCGCGCATCCGTACGTGAGACCATGCAGTTTTGCATGCATGCCACACAGATATACATACGTGCAAAAAAAAGGGGGGGGGAGAGGGAGGCTCAGCAACTTAAGAGATGTTTGTGATCTGTTAACCAAGTCTAATAGGAAGCAAGTGTTTATAAAGCAAGCAGCGAAATGAAGAGCAGAAGGAAGGAATAAAGGAATGAGTGAATGAAGGCGTGAACGGGACCTGAGGAAATTCACCCAAGGTGGCGGCATAACAGGGGGCAGCCGCCATATCCACCTGCCTCCCTAGGCCAAAACAGATGGCAGGACCTGTCGCTGCAGAATGTTCTGTAGATACCAGGGGCAAGGAATTTTCTAGAGGCCCTGTGACTGACTTACAGCTTCCTACCCCACAGTTGTGAGATTTTTTACCTTACACTCAAACCAAAGAATTTGTTTTGGCCCAGAGCGTACAATGCACATTGACTTCTACACAAAAGCGCGGAGCCTCAAATAGATGCTTGGACTGTCTATGCCTTCCGACCCCCTGGGGAGATAGATGCCACCAGAAGCACTTCAGTGGAAATAGCCAAGGCGTGGCAGCCCAGGAAACCTGTCGCCAATGTCACTCGATACAAAGATCTATGACTCCAGGGCGTGTTACCTTTGATTTCACAACACCAAGGGCAACATTTGACAAACTACAGCCCACAAGTGAATCTGCCTCTGTGCTTGTTTCTACAAATAAAGTTTTATTGAAATACAAGCAATGGCCGTTTGTTTACATGGTATCCTTCCTTCATGCTTTGAAGGAACAACATGAATTGCAACAACCAACCACATTGACCGCAAAGGCTGGAGGACTGTAGCCTTTGGCAGGAAACACCGCCAACACCTGCTGTATGGTGTTTTATCTCCCCATCTTTTCCTTTTTTCTTTGTATGTCTCCCTCCTTTGCTGCTTCATTCATTTGTTCCTTCCTCCCTTTTTCTTACCTACCATGCCCCCTTGAGGATGATCTGAGAGTTGAATCTCAGGCTTCTTTGTGCTAAGAAAATACTTTACCACTGTTCTGTATTGACCATTAAAAAAAATTTTTTTTTTTAAAGAAAGGGTCCCACTAATTTGTGCAGACCATCCTTGAACTTGTCCTCCGAACGCCTCTGCCTCTTGGGTGGCTAGGATCACAGCCCCGTGCCGCCATGCCGGGCTGGCGTCCTATCATCTCAAGCCTTCCCCTTTTGGAAGCTGCACTTTTTTGAGGATGCATTCTAAAACTGCTTCTTCGTTTTATTCCCTTTAAGTGATGCTCCGTCACTGTGTTTCCGCCATATTCCTAGACATCTCCACTCACACTCCTCCTCCTTCCTCCACACAGGACCTTGCACACTTGCTGGCCCTTCCGTCTGGAACGGCCCTGCAGCAAGTCTCCTGTGCCAGCTCCACTCTGACATTCAGTTTTCATTTCCATACCCCTTTTTAGTCAGGCCCCCTTCATCCCCTTCTCCGGGCTCACCCATCATCCTCCCCGTCATTTTCATCAGGCTACCCTGTTCGGTCCTTGCCCCGGCACAATCTGTACCAATCTTGCTAATTTACTTGTTGGCATTGTCCGCCAGGAGACGGTTCTGCTCATCCCTGTATCCCCAGGGTACTTGGTACTCAGCACACGGCAGTGCTTAGTAAATATTTGCTGGATAGATGAATGAATGGATGAACAGATCATCACCCGTTTGACACTCACTGAACTTATTTAGAAAGTCAAATAGGAATCGTCTTCTGCCTTTCCAATTAAAAACAGACTTCGCTTTCATCCCCAGTGTCACGGGGTGCCGTGCACATGTAAATGATTCCCGGGGAGAAAAACCGGCTTGCCGCTCTGGCCACTTTCAGAAAGGTTGCTTATATGGTAGGGCCACAGCAATGCAATGATTAAGCACTAGGCTTGGGAATCGGACACGTGGGTTTTGATCCAGGTTCTGCGACTTATTAACTGCGTGACCTTGTACGAGAAACCACACAGCCTGTACCTGCAACATGGATTAATAACGGTGTCTGTGGCATTGCGTTTCCGTAACATCTCTTAAGGGATGATCTAGTGGGGGAGCTTAGCAGCTGCCTGCTCTGTAGATGGCCAACATCATGCTGCCCGCCGCCCGCCGCCCGCTGCCCACCTCTTGCGGTTCTCATTTTCTCTGTTGAATGCTCCTGGATCTGACGGCTTGCCAAAGCCTCCAGGGAAAGGCTAGATCCTCCAGGTACTGGCAGGATGTTAGATGTTACACAGTCGTGTTTACTTAATAAAGCCAAGCTTCTGCTAATCAGCCTGGCATTTCCGCCCAATCCCTCATCAAACATGCACTCCCAAGTTCACCTGTGTTAAGCCATTCCCTCTCCCAAGAGGAGTCCTGGTATTTGCTAACTGATGACAGCAACAGGAAAGGTGACCTTTCCTGAACCTTGGGTATACCCAGAGCACGGGGGGAGGGGGGGGTTGTCACAGCCTTTCTAGAGCCCAGGCTAGGTAGCTGTGACTACTTTGATGGGCATAAGATTGCCTAAGGAAACCCTGGTGTTGGAAACTCACCACCCCCCCATGTGTTCCTGACTTCATGTGTTGGAACACCTGCTGCATTCATAAGACTCCAAGGAGCCCGAGAGGTCTGGCAAAGCCTTCATACTTTAAGAGAGATTTGTAATGGCAAGGAGGTACCACAGCAAGAGCAGCAGGAGGGCTGGCATTGTCTGGTACTAGAAAAACAGAAGTGGGGGTGCTGGAGGCTGCTTTAATTTATTCAAAAAACAGTGAGATTAGCAAGCAGCGGCATCGGAGACAAACCCTGAAGGATGGGCTCCGACTCCTGGGAGCTGGGCAATGCATGATAAAGCTGTGGGAGTGAGGCTTGGCTGGCGGAGAGAGTCTGGGGACCATCCTGTGTGGCTACAATGAGGACACAGAGGAGGTCGGATGATGCAAATCTGCGGGATACTCATGTGGGGGGTTTTTGTCGTTTTCTCCTACGCCATCTCTGTCAGCACGGGCACAGTCAGAGAAAAGGCACGTGTGCTTTTAATTATTCATGTTGCTCCTTCCCCAAGAGAGTGCCCGGGAGCCTCTTCTGCGTTCTCCTCTCTGTGTGCTGGGGACCTTCCACTGATTCAAATGTGCATCCCAGCAACTGCTAGCGTTTGCACCATGAAATGCCAGGCTCCCGAGGTGGCCTCAAAAGGAGTCATTCATGGCTCAAACACATTTGGAAAGTGTGACCTACCAGACATGTTTTGAATTTATGTGACTGTGAGCACACCAAGTGCTCTCTCGGAAGCCGCGTTAGTGTTGCAGGTAATTCAGCTTAGGGTTGCCGCAACCGAGCACCTTCCAACATGGCTTAATCATGCACGCTTGTTCATTTCAGTATCAATTACTAGTCCAGGGAGCTTCAAGAATAGATTGGACATGCCAGGCCAGAAGACTGCACATATGTTATGTGGATGAGATACCAAGTCCAGGTGTCCCTCAGTATCCTGGAGGGACTTGTTCCCGGCGTCCTCCCAGCCATTAAATCTCTTATGTAAAATTGGTGCAGTTCTCGCATGTAACCTATGTGTATTTTAAATCTGTAGATTATTTCTAATACCTAATACATGATATGCAGATAGTGATTATACTATATTGATTGGGAATAACTATGAGAAGAAAGTCTGTATATGTCTAGTGCAGATGTGATTCCCCCCCACCCCCCTGCCCAGAATTTTTGGTCTGGGATTGGTTGAATCCATGGACGCAGAACTCCAGATATAGAGGGGTCAGCTAGGGCAGAAAGCGGGAACTCCCAGATGCTGGAGACCCTCCTCCACAGAGGGGAAAGATGAGGGAATGAGCTGGAAGTGGGATTTGATATGTTGTTGCAGTCTCATGGGTACCTGGGGCAGCCCTAGCAGCTACGAGGGTATGTGGAGACAAAGCCGCCTGCCCCAGAGTCACCCAGAACCACCGCACACACACTCCGCCCTGCACGGTGGACTGTCGTGGATGGCAATGGTGACAGCTGCTGTATAATAAGCCTCGGCACACGCCACGCCAGACTCGGTGGGTCAGGAGGTTGAGAGGTAGAAAAAGAAGTATTGAGAGACAGTGACCTCAGCAGCAGCATGGATTTCTCCATTCACACACTTCTGAGAACCTGAGGATCTCCCAAGCTGCCTATTTCCCCCACCCAAGTAAGCTCAGCATGCATGGAGATATTTCTGTGTACACTCAGGAGCGCATGCGTTCTCTCTCTGTCTGTCTGTCTGTCTGTCTGTCCCTCTCCATCTCTCTGTCTTTGTCTGTCTCTCTGTCTCTGTCTGTCTGTCTGTCTGTCTCTGTCTCTGTCTCTCTGTCTCTCTCTCTCTCTGTGTGTGTGTGTGTGTGTGTGTACATGTACGTGTGGCGGCCAGGAGCTAACCTCTGGCATTAAGCATCGTTCCTGAGTAGCCACCCGCCACTTTCCTTGAGACAGAGTCTCTCACTGACTTGAAACACACCAACTAGTCTAGGCCAGCTGGCCAGTGTGTTCCAGGTACCCAGCTGGGATTACAAGTGAACGTTCGTTACTGGGCTCTTAAAAAAAAAAAAACAAGATTCTGGGCCTCCAAGTCACGTCCTCATGCCTGTGTGGCAAGCATGTTACCGCCTAAGCTATTTCCTTGCCTCCTCAGCACAGATATTTGGATAGAGCACGAACCAGACACATAGCAGATGCCAAGGACGGGGAGGTGGAAGGGAGGAGCGGCTCAAGGCGCTGGCCGTGGGCAAGCACCCACCTGAGAACTGAATGGCAAAGCCCTGCTTGCTGGTGAAGAAATCCGTGCTGAACTGCAGGACGACCGAGTTGAAGGTGCTGTGCAGGTCCTTGGGCAGCATCGGGCCACTCAGCTCCTTGAGGAGAACCCCGCTTTCCACTGGCCCGTCCCAGATGCGTAGCACATCGTGGACCTCTTCCGTGTCAAACACGAGGAAGTGGAGCCTGGACAGAGGGAAGAGACAGGTGGTCACTGCAGGTCCCACGGCTTTCTCCCCAAGGACTTCTGATCAGGAGGTGTCACAGCCCAGGAAGAGTTACAGGGAGAAGGAGAAGTGACAGCTTCCCGCTGGCTGGCTTATCCCCTGGGGACCCGTAGCAGTGGGGACAAGGGTGACAGGGTGAGGACTTTGTGTACGGCAGCATGGCCACATTTTCGCCCTCCTCTGGACTCTGCACAGCTACCAGACCAAGCTCCTGAGCATAAACCCTTATAATTCCAGATTGAGAGGGAAGCGGGTCAAGAAAGGGTATGGACTCTTAAAAAGTCAAGGAGGCTAGTGAGACAGGCTTAGCAGATAAAGGAGCTCGCCACCGTGCCTGAAGACCCATATGGAATCCATATAGTGGATGTAGAGCCTCCACTAGCTTCTGCAAAATGCACCATGACATACACTCACACACACACACACACACACACACACACACACACACACACACACACACGCACACACATTTTAAAAAAGACAGGCAAGGAGGACTGTGGGGCTCTCAGAGGCTGACCAGCAGCTGCAGGGGAGCTGGGATAAGCCTATAATATCTGGCTGTCTCAGAGCAGAGTGTTGAAGCTGTCAGCTACAGACAGACTTGGCTTAGGGGATCCCTGTAAAGTGGTGCACGCCACACAGGGGCCTCTGTCTATATGGGGGTGTATGCCACATCAGGCCGGGCAGGAACTCCGACTCACCCCAGACAAAAAGGGGTTTAGGAGCTGAGGTTACTATGGCTACAAACCTGGGTGCTGGGGTGACATGCCTTTCTCTGAGTCCATTTGCTTTCGCCTCAGGGCTACATTGAAACGTTGGAGAAGTACCAGCGATACCTGCACCTCCCCGGGTTCCACCATCTACACCTGTGGCACACTTGTCCCAACTACAAAACCAAACTCTGGTTCACTATGAGCAAACCCCAGGCTTCACATGGATGGCACTTCTTCCTACTGATGCCTTTTTCCTCTTCATTTACTGCCATTCCTACAAATGTACATCCTTTTAAATGATAAAAAATGAGATGCGTGCGAGTCAGAAAAGCAAACAGAATACAGATGCTTTGAAATTTGGAAGTCTCTCTCATACAATCAGCCGGGGCTCCAGAGTTTTGTACTTACTATTAGTACACATTCTTCTAGACTTTTCTCAGTGTGCAAATTCACATATTGCTTTCCCCAACATGGGTTTGTGTCTTCTGTCCCCTTTTTCTTATTCCTTTTTTTTAGATACACACACACACACACACACACACACACACACACACACACACACAGAGAGAGAGAGAGAGACAGAGAGAGAGAGAGAGAGACAGAGAGACAGAGAGACAGAGAGACAGAGACAAGAGACAGAGACAGAGACAGAGAGAAAGAGAGTCAGAGAGAAAGAATCAGAGACAGACACAAGCTGGCTTTGAACTTTTGCCCTTCTTGCCTTCAGCTCTGCAGTGTTGGGATGACAGGTTGTGCACACCACACCCACCTTTGTGTGGTGCTGGGAGAACATGGGGTCAGACCCCCGGCCCTGGCTTTAGGTCACTTTCTTTCTTCAATAATATACTATGGGCATATATACCTACTTAATTTTTTTTCTATAAAAATGGGCAATCTGATTCACAATTTCTCATTAAATTGCAAGAAACACACCTATACTGGTGGCGCTTTCCCCATTCTGTTAGTGTTTCTGTAGACTTGTAGAAATAACAGTTTGGGCGGGGTGGGGGTGGGGGAGGAGAGGAGCACCTAAGGTTTTCCCTGGTAAAGGTTGTTAAGTTATTCCCTCCTGTGACTCCATCAATCTCAGACCCTTCCAAACATCATTAAATTTTATTATTCTATGTAAACTCCACCTCTTCAACACCAGATATTATAGTGCTGCAAATATATTCTACACTAGAATACTCTTCCATCTGCTAGACCAAAATGGAACCTCACTGGCATTTTGAATTTAGATAATTTAGTATTTTACATAACGTTGAAAATCTCTGCATACAGTTTTGGGACATTTTTATCCCTTCATATTCTTTTATCCATCTTAATTGGGCTACTTATCTTTAAAAATTCTGTTTGCATACCAAGCTCTTTATTTGCTACTTTTACCTAAATTGGTTTCTGTTGTGGGATCTATTTTTCAATGCTAGTATTATGTCCTAGTGTATGGTACCTTTTTTCACTTTAAATTTTGTTTATGGTTATCTACTTCAGTAGGAAGTAACTCAAATATGTTTATATTTTCGATTAAGTACACAGGGTAGCATGTTATGCCAGGGCAAACTTCTCTACCGTGATTAAAAATCCAAATTACAGGGCTGGCAAGATGCTTAGCGGGTGAGGGTGCTTGCAGCCAGAGCCTGGTGACCTGAGCTCAGTCCCTGGGATTCATGGCGGAGAGTGCTGATTTCCACAAGTCCTCCACACACCCGCCGCCGCCGCAGCACATGTGCGGATATGCGAACAAAAATAAATAAATGTAAGGCGTTTTATGGAAACCATTTGGGATGGAAAGATGGTACGAGCTAGGAGTCGCAGGGAAGCGATTTGCTGGACTTGAGAGTGCCATTGCGCGTCTGAGCTCATAGAAGCCGTGATCCCGTGTCCAAGATTTGTACAGGGTTTGGCCATGGATGGGGCTCTCATGATATCCCACTCTTAGCTAAGGGGCCACTAGCAACTGATGGCTATGGGGGGGGGGAAAGAGAAAGTCCATTTCTTTAGGCTTGTGGTCCTGAGAGGCTATGACCCCAGTAGATGGTTCTACAGCCATTCATACACAGGCATCGCTGAGTTAAAAACAACCACAACAACAGCAGCAACAACAACAACAACACAGCATATGGAGTCAGGAAGGGAAAAGAGTGGTAGGGGGATAGAAATTGGAAGGGAGGGAATGGGGAGAATTTGATCAAAATACGTTATACGCATGCATGCATGGCACCCTAAAATAATATAAAAAAGAGATCACAAAAAGAAAGGAAGAACGAAAGAATGAAAATACTAAACAAACAAACTAATTGTAATATTTTCCTAGATCTTTCAGTTTCATACTTTGAGACTTAAAGCATGAATATTATTTATCATTACATTATTTACATATCCCAATGCCTGTCTGAAGGGGCGTCCTCTCTGCTGTGGGCACTGAAGTCCCTGTTTATTCCCTCCTGAGCATCCAGCAGTAGATACTCAAGAACCCTTATTTATTCCCTCCCTCCAGCCTGAGTACCGTGTCCGAGAGGGTGGGGCCGACCTCCTCTCCTAACGGTGGCTCGGTGGCTCCGTGCCCAGGGTGTGCTCGCCTGTTGAGCTGGGGCTCATAAAGACAGGATCATAAGGGAGCACTCTAGGTACCCTGGCCAGTGGACCTGTCCCTGTGGGGACTGCTGTTTCGGTGAGCCCTCCGTGTCTGAGTTTGCTGCTGCTCCTTGGGAACCAGAATCAGAGCTCCCTGTGGTTTCCCACAGCCCTGGCCTTTGGTATTCTAACATGAAGGGGTCGGCTCCATCTTCTTCTTCCTAACCTATCCAGGTACTGTCTCCAATTTGCTCTATCAGACCACCTCTATGGCACCAAGTTCCAAAACCAATCCCAGTGAGATTTCAATTGGAATTGGCCACGCTTGCTGACAGTTATGGAGAACAGACGTCTTTGTTACTAATGGTCGCAGGCAGGGACACGTGACTTGGTGTGCATTGCTTCCTCGATAGCTGTCTTGTTTACACACTTGTTGAATCCGTCCCTCAACAATGTAGACCTTTATGACTTCTGACTTCATAATACATGAGATTATTTTTTTTAAATGCCATAGTCTAGTCAAAGGATGACTAGAGGCCGAACCATATTTACCACTGTATTATCTTTCAGGCCAGATGTTGGCACTTATACCCTTTGACGCTGTCCCCACCTCCTGGAGGACAAATCTATGGGGAGAGCACGGCATGGCCAGAGAGGGTCTGGCCACAGTCAGTAGTGTACATGCGACCACACAGAGGCAAGGCGCTTCCTTTTGTTCAGCCTCGCTGAGCTGATAACCACACAAAGGCAAAAGCTTCACAGCGATGAGGCTGAGAGGAAAGGAGGGGCCGGGGGGGGGGGGAGGGGGGGGAGACGGAGCAGAGAGGAGGGAGTGTGGCATCCTTTGCATTTGCAAACAACAGGTCAACAACTTAGCGGATGGAATGCAAAGTTCCAAACCCAGGATGCCATTTTTCCAGAGTTGGCTGGGGATGGCAACGCTCCTGCACGCACAAATGCCGGTGAGAGAATTGACGGCGTGCTGCCGAGACAGAGTAACCAACTTTAGAAGAGAGCACGGGTGGGACCTCTCAGAAGGGTGACATTTAAGCAAGATGCCAGGCTCAGAGGGAGCCGGCCACCGCAGAGCAGGCTGGGTTAAGAGGTGGCAGGCAGCGTCCCTCAGATAAAGGGCAGCGTGTGCAAAGGTCCCACGTGGGAACCTGCCCCAGGGCCTCTGGGCAACAGAAAGGTCCTAAGGGCTGTCTGAGGGGTGGCAGGCAGAGGCCAGGCCTGCTGGGATGCTGCAGATTGGGGAAGAAGTTTGGATTTTCTTCTACAGGCTAAGGGAAGTTGCTGAAGGATTCTAAGCTGGGGCCTGGCAGAGTCTGGCTTGTATTTTAGGGTCGTTCTTGCTCTACTGGTGAGAACAGGTAGACACAGGGGATGCAGGGAACTTGGCTAGGGGACAGCAGTGGTCCCTCTTACGATGAGACTTGGTGAGGGCCAGGAAAGAGTGGTTTTGCCAAGACACTGAGGCCCCCAAACCTGGCTTATCTGGGCTGCCTCCTGCAGATGAGAGGGGAGGCCCATCTTCGGTTGGCTTTTAGAGGAGCAACATTGGTTTGAAGACCACATCTGTACACTCCAGGTGAGGAGGTATAGAGGTGGGCTGGAAGCTCTCGCATACATGCACATGCTGGCTTGTTTGGGCCACAGACACAGAATAGGCCATTTTTTGGGGGGAAGAAGGGTGTGGCGCTGTGTGCATAAACCTCCTTATTAAGAGATTCCAGGGCAAACAGGGCTGTCTCTGCCCTGGAGCCTGATGCTCACCGAAGGAGACACAGCAAGCACAGTAAGGCGTGTGGCTGGTGCCCAAAGGGTGGTGCACGCAGGAGCTATTCATTGAGATAATAAAACGAGAAAGAGGACCAAGCCGCTGCAGACCATCTCCTAGTGATGATCGCTTTGTGTGCGCTTCCAACATCCTCGTTGAAAGCTGGTGGGTTGGAGCCCCACTTCTGCCATCTTGCAAAGGTGGACATGAAGGTCCAAAGGGCTCATGTAGGTGACTAGCCAGTCAGCAAGAAGGAGTCAGAGCCCATGTTGAAGCCATGTCTTCTTAGGCCAGGCCTGCTAAGCCCTCTCCTTGACCTCATCGTCTAGCTCAAAGGTACAAAAAGGACTTCAAAGAGGAGGTTCTTTGAAGCAGTGTTGGAGGAAGAAAGGAGACGAGACAGAGAGGCGGGCAAGAAAGAAAGCAAGGCTTATACAGATGCATGAGCGAGGAAGAAGAGCCAGTGGACCCAGGCTCCCTCCCACCCCGGCGCCCTCTCCCCTAGGGCTGGGAGATTTCCAGGCCCCACGTCTGACTCCATCCGCTGCTCATCTCTGCGCCTACTACAGCCTACATCTAAATAGCCAGGAGGGCTCTGGACCGGTATCATCACAGGATAGCCCTCTCTTCCTCTTAGGGCAGCTCCCAGGCAAACCCTGCTGGAACTTCTCAGTGCTCTGAGGCTGAAGGAAAACGCAACACGCCAGACTGCTGGGACCGCCGCTCACTCCGCTCTGCTGTTCATCTGTATCCACAGAGCATTAGAAAGACATGGCAAACACGAGGAAGAGAGAGAAAGCAAAACCCGTAGTGACTTGAGCAGTTGATTTCACACGCCCTCTGGTTGTGGGGCAGTGAGAGGCAGAAAAAAACGAAAGCATTTTGGGGCACTGTCAAGCACATGTCACCACAGTGTGACCCCCCCCCTCCCCGCCCCCAGCTCCCCATGGGCCCTGTGGGAATCAGCATGGTGAGAGAGGAGCTTTACTTCAGGGGAAAGCGGCATGTGAGTGAACAGCTGCTGGGGGGGGGGGGCGGGGCTCAGAAATCAGTCTATGGATGAGAATGTAGTTTAAGGGATCCTCAGTGGCACAGGAAGTGACAAGGAGGAAATCGTACCCGTTCTAGGGAAGGTCCCACCTCTCAGTCATCCAACAGCACACTTGCTATTGAGCTGTGATGGTGATATTTGGCTTGAGAATTAAAGCGTCATGCTACCTAAAGGGCGGATGCTGGGCAGACACGTGGATGCTCCAAGGCAGCCGACTGTTGGGAGCTAGCTTTATGCTTTGGTTCCTAGGGTCAGTTGGAATTCAATTCTCTTCAGAAGCAGGGGAACGGAACTGTGTGGGCTTCAGGACACTGAAGAAGTGGCAGGACCCTCCAGGCTGGTGACTGCTGTGGTTTGGATGTAGGCTGTTACTTTGGGCTGCCCTCTTATGTGCCAAGTGACTTTGGACCAGGTGGCCTCTTCGCATTGTCATCTATGAGGGGCTTACCAGTGGACTGCTCAGCTTCTGGAACCCTGAGCCGTATATATTGGTTGCCTGCTATCCTTCTTTATGCAGCCTGTGGCTGTCACTCTGTGTCATGCTTGGCTACATTTCTTTCAGAACTCTGGTTCTCTGTGTAACAGAACCGTGGCTGTGCTGGACTTTGTAGACCAGGCTGACCTCGAACTCACAGAAATCACCTGCCTCTGCCTCCTGAGTGCTGGGATTAAAGGCATGTGCCTAGAGACACTGTAGATTTTAATATTAATGATACAATTATTTTCTTCACATTTCCAATTTGTCACCAACACTTCCTTTTTCTCGTAGGAGCCACCCTCCTCCTCTTCCACCAACCCATCCACCTGTACATCTAATAATGACAGAAGTTTGTATATAGTCCATTTGAATACCTGGCACCTATTCTGTTTTTATTTTTTGACATCCACAGGGTGGAATCAAGGGCCAGGTGCCCTAGTTAGCACGCATTATTTCTTTCACACAGCCTAGATCATTTGAGAGGAAAGCCTAGACTGAAGACTTGCCTAGATCAGACTGGCCCGCAGGCATGTCTCTAGGCTGTTGCCTTGGTTGTTTAACTGATGTAGGAGGGCTCAGCCCACTGAGGCTGGCACCATCCCTAGGCAGGGAGTCCTGGGCTATATAACAAAGCTAATTAAACAGAAGCTTTTTGAGTGAGCCAGAGAATGATCCAGAAAACAGCTTCCCACTGTGACTCTTGCCTTGAATTCCTGCCCTAATTTCCTTCAGCGATGAACTGTGACCTGGAAGTGTAATCCAAATGAACCCTTTCCTTTCCAAGGTGCACTTGATCAGAGTGTTTCCTCACAGCAACAGTATGAGACTCGAATACCAGGCAAGTGTTTGCCACTGAGCTACAACCCCAGCCTTGGTCTTTTCTAGTTCCTTCTGTCTCCTAAAGTATAAGCAAAAGAAAAGAAAAGAAAAAAATATTTCTTTAAGAAAATGGTTCTGTTTCCTTAGAGAGAACAGTTGCTTTTTTTTCTCATGAGTGCTGTTCTTTATGAAACACCCTGTGAATTTATCCTATTTGTGCATTATCATTTTTAATCTGTCATTTTGAAGGGAGAGATCACTACTGTCCCATATGCCAGCCAAGAAGGCAGATTCATGCCTGGGATCATAGGCTGGCAGCCAGAGGGTGTGTTCTGGCTAATTCAACTACTTGTCGTAGCCTGGCTGGATTATCATAGGTGGAGAATTTGAAGTAGTTTGTGTTTCTTTCTCTCGAGGCAATCTGGGGGAAACGAAATCACCAGAGTGGACTGCTGTTCTGAAAGCCTCTTCATACCTATTTACCTTCAGAACATCTTTCTGGCTCTTTTTGGCCATTTCCTGACTCACTGCAAACTTAAGGCTGAAAAGCGATGCCTGCTGGGTGTGCCAGTCTGTGTGTGTCCTTCAGGAGGTCCCTCTTACGGCGCAGCTATGCGGAGCTTCTCTGTTTAAGGTTTAACTCACCGCTGCTCTTTTAAAAGGACACCCTCTGAAAGCTTCTGAACCCGAGGCCAGTATTCCTGGCAAGATCTGTGAGCACAAGCTTTGCTTCCCGTGCCTTCTGTCTCCTCCGGGCCAGCTGCCTGCCTGCTGGCTGGCTGACCGCTGTGGAGAACAACTCTGCACTATGACAGATCTGAGAGTGTTGCTGGGGCGCTGGGCTGCGGGCACAGCCAGGTATTTAGTCTAAGTCCGGCATCCTCCCAGGAAGACAAGCTCCACTAAGCAGGGAAGCTGGTTCCTCAGAACCTCCTCTTGGCAGCCCTGCTGCTGGGTGTCCAGCAGCTAAGAATGAGGCTTGACACTTGCCTTCACTTTTGTCACAAAGAAGCCCTATGGGTTAAAACTAACAGAGCTTCTTACTGGCCAAATAGTGTCGGAGGCTGGTCTGACATACTCTGATGACGGTTGTACCTTGCCAAAGAGCTTATTCCAGTTTGAACAATAAAATAGCATCACACCTGGGCAGGACAAATAGGATAGGCACAGCTAAGGTTACTGGGCTTGGGGAGCCAGAGAGAGGTCAGAGAAGGAGAGATCGGAGGAGAGGAGGAGGAAAGAAGGGGGTTGCGCCATGGGTTAGGTGGAGGAGAAGCGCATGGCCAGCGTGGGTGGAGATTTGGCCCAGATGGTGATAATTAGCAAGGGTTTGGGATTATGGATGAGAGGTAGCTCAATAGAAATTATTAGAACCATATGGCCTGAGACTGGGGCAGTGTATGGGATACCTGCCCTAATATGGGAGGTAGCTTAGGGGATTAATATCTGCCCTGCCCCAGGTTAACTAAGGCTATTTTAAAGCATAATCGGTGTCTGTGTCTTGATTGGTTGCTAGCAGGTTAGAAAATACCACCGTAATAAGTATATAGGCCTGATAATAAACATGATTAGGCATTACTGATAAACTCACCACAATAAAATAGGTGCATTACAGCTATATGGCTGTTAGGCAAAGAGTCAATGTCCAACAGCAAGAAGGTCCCCACACACCACTGGTCCCAGACCCCTGCAGGGAGGGCACACCTTTAAAGGACCATCACCTCTACCTCCCTGATGCCGCTCTGTGTTCCCCTGTATACATCTACAGCTATCTGTCCCAACTGTACTTGTATGCAAGAAACTCTGTACTCAATGTAATCAGGGTTGCTAAATGGTCACACTGGGCCCTTCTCTGGTTTCTCGACCAATTCCTACCCTGAGCTTCTACCACTGATCTTCCTGAAGCGGTGATGTCACCTTGTCACTTCAGATCATGAGATCCTTAAGCATGGCTCTGTACATCCGCACTTTCCTCTATTTTGTAAGCCTGGGAGGCCTTGCCTGCCAGCCTTCACAGCAAACACCTACTGCTCCTGTTGTTGTTGTGATCTAGGCACATATTTGTAGGCGTGAGTGTGTAAGTGGACACGTGAGTCTAGAGGCCAGGGGTTGGTGACGGCTATCTTCCTCCATTGTTCTGCACTATACTTGCTAGAGAGAGGGCCTCACGCTGAACCTGGAACTTAACGACTCCACTAGATCAGCTTCCCCGGCGGGCTCCGGGTCTCCACAGTTCCCCAGCACTGGAATTACTGTGACCGACTTTCACTGCTGAACCTGCTTTTCACATGGAGGTTCCAACTCAGGTCGTCACACCTGTGCAGCAGGCACCTTACCCTCTGACCTGTCTCCCCAGGCCCCGCCTCCCGCTCCTTTAAGTACAGCTAGAATAGCGGTTTCCTTCTAACTCCTTGCTCGCAAGTGCCATCTAGAAGCCTGACCTAGACAGGTGCACAGCCTAGATTATCACACTACGCTGCGATCTTGGCTGATCTGTACTGTTTCCGAACCTCTTCTCTGTCTCTGCTGTCTCTGCTGTAAAGACAAAGCAACATCGGTTTCTCAGTTTTTCACCAGCTAGTTCTGTCTGATGACCTGTAGGAAAGTGGCTCTAAGGGTATTGGCTCTTCCCAGGTAAACCCATACCAGGTAAACTCACTAGCAGAGGCTTCCAGGCCCTTCCCTCTCCTTTCTTCTAGATTGGAACATGGATGCAGTGCTAGAGCTGGGGCAGCAGACTAAATAACCATGAGGTCCAAAGCCTCAGGACGGCCCAGCAGTGGGAGAGGCCAGGGTACCACGGACTGCTGGGCCAGGTTTGGGTGGGACCCAAGATTCTTGCTTTGGAGAAAACAGAATTCCCTATCTGTGAAGCCAGCTCTAGTACCTTTTTTTTTTTTTTTTTAATTTCCATTTCTAATAGATGTAATTTCTCTCTGAGGCCCTGAACGGAAAGGACTGTCTTATTTCTACTTGCACTCTTGGTGCCTGGCACTGGGGGAAATGCCCCACATTTTTCAGTTGAACTGAATATTGTTACTTTCTTCAACTGCTCCAACAGTTCCTGTTATACTAAGGACGGATTCAGTGTTCTCTTGGCCTCAGGATCCCGCTGAAACCTTTCCTCCTCCTACACCCACCACGCAACTTCCGCTGAGCGACTTCCTCCTCCTATACCTGCCCACCATGCAACTCCAGTATGGTGGACAGTGCTCCTAGATTGGGCCTTTGCTGCCCTCCCCCAGTGGGAAAGATCTCCTTCTGCCCTCCAGAAAGGATCTCTCTCTCTCTCTCTCTCTCTCTCTCTCTCTCTCTCTCTCTCTCTCTCCTTCCCTCCCTCCCCCTCTCTCTCCCCCCCAATTTCTCTCTGTGTTTCTGTCTATCTGTCTGTCTGTCTGTGTCTGTCTGTCTCTCTCTCACTCTCTCTGTCTCTGTCTGTCTGTCTGTCTGTCTGTATCTATCTATCTATCTATCTATCTATCTATCTATCTATCTATCTATCCATCTTGTCACTGCATTCTCTGTGTCACCTGTTTGACGGTGACCCCTGAAGCCATAGCTGGACTTCAGTCTGCTCTTTGTGTTGTCCCTGCACAAAGACTATGGTGTAGGGGGGGGGTGTCTCCAAGTGCCCGCTGTTTTAAGTGCTGCTAGGCTAGGGTCAGAAGGTCAGGTGGGAAAGTGATGGCTGGACAGACAATTGTACTCCATGTCCTCACACTGGGCAGCTGTTGGGGCCTCCAAGTGCTCCTCAGTGAGACCAGACCCCCTGTGAGATGGACACTGCCCTGGAGCCGGCATGCTGCAGGTGCTTGTTAGATAGTGAATGGAGGGGCAGAGCCAAGGGCCTAAGCCTTTGCCAGCCTTTCTTTCTCTAACACTCTGAAATGTCCCATAAATCATAAGAAGGAAAGTTCTGGCCCTATCCTGGAGATGGAGAGGAGGCCATGATTCTATGGGGTGAGTCTCATGCTCCCTGCATTGTTACTAGGTGGAACTGCATAGAGAGAACCGTGTCCCATACCTTACTATGTATGAACTCTCAGGCTCGGGGGAGCTTGTGGGTCCCAGGGAAGAGCACCCACTAAAGGCTACGGAGGTCTCTGCATTCTAAGGAAAGGTTAAGTGGCCATCCTACTCTTGCTAAACATTCCAGAAAGTACCTACTCTCCAGTCTGGCTACACTGGGGTGGGGGTGGGGCTTGGCTAGGTTCATTCAGGTGCCCACTGCCTCTCTCTCCTGAAGAGATGACTCTTGCCCAGCTTTTGGGCTGCACCTGGCAACGGGTCCCTATGGCCACACCCAGTATTTCAGTAGGGTGCAGCCAGATGTCCCTGGAAAGGCCCTTTGGAGTCTTCTGTCTGCTCCCAGGAGCTGCAGCCATTCCACAGCGCCCACCACCTGGCACCACCATCCCACTCAGGACCCCACCACCCATAATCTTTAAGAGGTGACCTACAGCCTGCAGTGCTTAGGGGATGTGCTGCTTGGATAAAATGGACAGAGCCCCATCCCATGTCTGCAGCAGTTACCATCCTAAGTGGTTTATAAACATTAACCCACTTAATCCTCCCAGGGAGACAGCACCCTTAATCACCACTTCACAGGAGACCAGAGGCTGGCGGTGCTGAAAGAGGGCCCCAAGCTTAGCAGCTAATAAGCACACAGGTAGCCCTGTGCCCCAGTCCAGCTCTCAGCTAGGACTCAAAGTGGCATGAACAATCAAGCTAGTAGGACATCAAGAATCCAGTTGAACAATCAGGCTGAATGGTCCAACCACAACACGCTGGGGATGCTGGAAAACAAGCGACGTCGTAAAAACAAAGCACAAGCCGAGTCCTCAGAGGGCTGCTGCTGATGGTGCGTTGGTAAAAAACAAACATGGGCTGTAAAGAGCAGTTGGAAAACAAAAGGCTTGAAGTGAAAACAATAAGAAGGTATCCGGGATGAACAGAGAGAGGGGGCTGTGATCTAGGAGAGAGGGGATGGTCAATGCTGAAAACAGAGCTGAGAAGCTTTCAGTGGTAGAAGAAAAACAAAGTCAATTATCAGATCCGCCAAGGATGGGGGTGGGAGGGGTGGGAGTCAAAACCGGAAGAACTCCCGCAGAGAAGCAGAGCATCTTTTGTTTGAAGGAAAGCAGGCTGTGGGGGATGTGAGAGAAATATAGAGCTTCGAGTCTTTTCACAGCGTAAGCATCTGGGGAAGATGAGTAAAACAGAGAGTACGAAAAAAGTCAAAAGGGCACAAATGCAGTAGAAATAAAAACGCACGAGGCCTGGGGGATCGCTCAGTAGGTTAAAGTGTTTGCGTCAGGAACATGGGGACCCAAGTTCAGGTCCCCGGGACCCACTAAAAAGCCTAGCACTGCAGTGCAGTCCTGTAATGCTGTACTGGGGCGGGAGAGGCGGGGGTAGAGAGCAGAGGCATAAGGTGGCCAGGCCTTGCTGGTCAGCCAGTCAAACTGAGTAAGTGGGCTCAGCTCCAGATTTATTGGGAGATCTCGTCTCAGAGAATTCAGTGGAGAACAACCAAGGAAGATACCAAGTGTTGATGCTATCTGGCCTCTACATGCAGTGCACACACATACACACATACACATACACTCACTCTCTCTCTCTCTCACACACACACACACACACACACACAACCAAGTCATGCAAATTCTGTAAGTACTTAGTGACTTTCATAAAATTTTTAGATTTTCCTGAATTTTAAGTTGAAATGAGAAAGTGTTTAGAAATGAGCTCAGGCCGTGTCTGTGTACAAAAGAGAAATCCCTTTACCCACAAAGAGCCTGAAGCAGTAAGCTGGTAGAGCGGTACAGGATGGGCACAGTTAGAGATGCTGTGTGGAAAGCTAGCCTTCCCACAGGCCACTGAGGGTGTGGGAAGCCGCTGTGGCATCTGGAGGGAAATTTGAGGCCACGTGTCAACATTTGCCTTCAAAGAATATATCTAAAGGAAGTAATTGGATAATATGTTCAAAGATTCCTATACAAAGATGCTCATTGAGGCGAAAATCTGAAACTCTGCACTTTATCCACGGGGGGTGGGGGGGTGGGGGGGTGGTTCTATCAATTATGGCTAGGCACACAATGGCCTTCTCTGCAGCCTTCAGCCAGGGGAGGCAGGCTCTTAATATTGACATAAGATCATGACCGTGGTTAAGTGCTAAGGCAAGAGGCAAGTTGCTAGGGCAGGCAACGAGATGGGACTTGTTTAAGAAACTGTACTCGCTGGATTTGCTTTGTGTAAATTTAGTGTAAATTTTTAGGCATTTGTGGTTGCCTGTCTAAAGAATCAAACATGAAAGGGACCAGAGGCTATTTTAAGTGGAGCGTGAGGAGGAGTGACATGTCACCGTGAGATGCGAGGGCCCTGCGTTTATACTTTGTGACTTTTGCTACTGTGGCGTTTTGAATTTTTTAAATGACTTTGTATTTTTGTTAAAAAAAAAAAAAACATGGGCTCACAGGTGCCATAGTATGTGTGTGTGTGCACGCGTGTGTGTGTGTGTGTGTGTGTGTGTGTGTGTGTGTATGTGTGTGTGTGTGTGTGTGTGTGTGTGTTAGAGAGAGAGAGAAAGAGACAAAGAGAGAGAGAGAGAGGGAGAGAGAGAGAGAGTGAGAGAGGGAATCAGAGGATTGTCTTTAGTTTTCTCATTGCACCATGTGGATCCAAGAAATCAAATCGAAGTCATCATTTTGTTTTTTAATAGATAAATTCTGTACCGTATTCACAGTAGAAAAAGAAGCTAGGAAGGGACTCACACACTGAGGGGTCCCTCCAGATCTGGGTGGTTATTAGTGCCTTTTGCTTAGCTGCTGGTTATTCAAGGGGAGAGAGGAGGGAGGAGGCAAGGAAGGAGGAGGGAGATGGAGAAGAAAAGAGCGAAGGAAAAGGGACCAAGGGAGGAAGGGAGAGGGAACGAAGGGATGGTACTCACAGAAGCTGGGAGCTGGTCTGGTGCTATGTGTTCTAATGCTGTTTACTGACCCCAAGGGCCGTGAGCACGTGGCTATGAGGGCTGTCCTGACGGAACAGAAGCAGCCCGGGCAGGAACGATTAAGGCAAGTAACTCGGGGTACGTAGCTGGGAAATAGAATAGCTTAGAGGGTTGACGCCTGCCCAGTTACCGTGCTTTAAAGCTCTTATAAATCTGAGGTCTCTGTCTCAATTATTTGGGAACTAGCCAGGGTAGAGAGGCTGTCTACAGTCTAACGTCCCCCCTACAACACAAGGATCTGTACACATCTGTGAGCTGTGGACAAATGCCGATGATGGAGCGAGGTGGGAACTCAAGGTGTGTGTGTGGTGGTGGGGGCGGTGCCTTGCTCCGCACTTTCACTTTTGGCATCTCTCAGTGTCTGGAAGATCTCTGCCTGTAGGGCACATGAACCGTGCGTGCGACCAGGGAAGTGGCCCACAGCAAGAGTGAAGTCGAGAGGTGTCCGAACACTGAAAGTCTCATCTTGAGCCTGGCCCGCACGCCCTGGTGCACGTAGTCTTGAAACCCCCACCTCTGCCACCCTTGAGGTAGTCATGTAGCTTGGTGACCAGGCTTCAGGTTTCCTCGTAAGGACGCGTCTAGCTAGCACCTGGAACTCCTCTCTGTGCAAATGCAGCATTCCCAGCAGCTCAGCCCCAGCCAATGAGGCACACTCAGCCCAAAAAGCCCTACTCACTTCCCTAAGGTTTATAAAGCCCTTATTCTGTCCCTCCCCCCAATAAAGAGAGTTGTATCATTTGGAGAGCTCCTCTCCTCGAACCGTATTCGCCACCGGGCTGAGATCCTGCTAACACACCTACATTGGTGTCGGCACATCCCGAAGGGAAGGAGGAAGATTGGGGTTCCAGAAGAACATCTGCCTACTTAGTGCTAGCCCTTGCGGGAGTAACTGTGGCTGGGAGACGCTTGTCTGAGTGAGGGCTCGCGCTACCTTAATATTCTTTTTAATTTCTCATTTACTTAGTGTGCATATGACCCCACAGTGTATATGCATGCACCGTGGCACTCTTGTGGAGCGCAGAAGGTAACTGGGAAAGAGAAAGAGCTTTCTCCTTCTGCCATGAGAAGCCTGGAGGTTGAACCTGAAGTGTCAGGCTCGGCAGTAAGTGCCCTTACCCATTGAGCTATCTTGTAGGTCTAAATTCGATCTCTCTTTGTGTACACACACACACACACACACACACACACACACACACACACACACGCACACACACGCACATACACATGTACATGCGCGTGCACAGCGTGGCAGGCACATGCAATAAGTCCCATGGCCTCCTAGTTCTTGCCCTGTTATGAGCCTTCTACCCTTTACTTCCTGGACCGCTGTTCTTAGCAGTGAACCTGTCCCCACCCTTATTTCTCGTGCTTTCCCTGTTGCCCTGGTCTTACTTCCCTTTGGACAGGGCTGGTCAAAATACTTAGAGCCCAAGCATCAGGGTATCTCCAGTGGACTTTGGAATGTTCCAGGCAAAAAGTGAAACTCAGAGGAAAGAGCAAGAAGACCAAAGAGATAAAACCCAAGCGCCCTCCCTTTGTGGCAGGCTCTGGGCTATCGCTGTTCCAGCCTCTCTCTGTAGCTTAGGTATTGTTCCTTACAGAGCCAAAACAACAACAACAACAACAACCACAGCGGGGAAACGGGAAACCATCATTTGTGTATTTACTAAGAATGAAGTGAGTTAGCAGGAGCGCTTCTGAATTTGTTCCTTCTTCCTCACCTCAGGTGCAGCCAGGTCTCCTCACCCAGCAAACCCTGGAGACAGCCTCCCCCAGGGACTCCCCAACACAGTCTGTCCCTTCAGCTCACTCTCCATAAAAGAGCCAGATGCCCAAACATAGCATATAGGGGGTATGTATGCAGGGAAAATTCCTTGCCTTTCTGGGAAGCCCCTCCCCTGGCTCTGGCCCTCCTCTTTGGCTACCTGGTAACCTTCTCACCATCTTTGAGGTCTCAGCTCTGGAGTCAACTTTTTCAGGATGACTTCCTGAGCCTCCTGATCTGTCCCCCTCAACAGTCCCATTTGAACAGGAAATACAGAGCCTCTACATAGTAACAGAGTTGCCACACCAGGGAGTGAATGAATGAATGGATGAATGAATGATGCTGAGTCAGGTCGGTCAGGAGCCCTCCTCCTGATTTGCATATGCACGCCAGAAAGTGAAACAGCACTCACTGCTTGGTCATTATTTACCAAGGGTCCCCTATAGCATCATTAACTGCGCAACTACCTTCATACCCGGATCCTTCCCGCTCATTCATTGGGCTTGCTTGGCTGTCAGTGTACACATGGGGGGCGGGGTGTCACCAGCAACTTAGCTATCCCAGGCTTTGTCACTGCGGACCAGTGGTGAGAAAGAACAGGGAGGCGTTGGCTGAAGCCATGGTGACCCTGAAAGCTGGCACGAGGTGCTCAACTACACGCCAGTGGATTTCATCAGGGGTCAGATAGGCTGGTGGGTGTCCAGAAGGTCATTCCAGCAGCACTGTCACTTTAAGAAATCCTAAATTCCCATGTGTGCCACTGACCTCACAGTGCATGGGGTATAGTTTTTAAAAATGTGGACAGGGTGAACACTGCATCTCCTTAATTCTAAGTGAATGGGACGGCATACCAGGGAGCATAAATTTGATATCTCTTTCATTAACACACTCATATCTCCCACTGAAAGCCCTGCTAGTCACCACTCTAGCTCTTTCGTGGCTCCCTCTAGCCCTAATCCTTAATGGTGACATCCTTTGAGCTCTCTGTGCTGCCAATTGGTGGACCAATTCTTCTTGTCACTTAAGGTTCTCCATAACCAGGACACTCTAATCCCATTATCCACTTGTCCCTGCTCCAGCCGGCCTGTTTTCTCAGTCGATCCTCCTTGCACACCTCTCAGCATCCTGCCAATTCCAACCTGCTCTTTGCCTCCGACTCCTCTGAGCCGTACCGCGCGAGGCTCAGCCTGGCCAGCCATGTGATATAACGTGAAGGCCTGGGGTATTCTCCCTAGACACAGGAAGCTTTCCCTTCAGCTCTTAGCTCTCTCATGTACAAATGGATCCTATTCAATAGGGCTGTAGGAAAGAGGTCATGAGAAAGGCTGGGCGCCTGTCAGTCGGAGACGCTCCTTTCTTCTCCGATGGCCTGGAACTCTAAGGAGTTCCCGCGTCAGGTGCTCATTTGGGAAGTTAGCTTTCCTGGGAGGAGAGTGTACCAATGCCAGACACTGCTGGCTTTTGTCACTTAGTTCTTTAATTCGAGCACTTTTGGTCCTCGTTTTACGGACAAGGAAGCATAGAACAAACCGCCTGGGTCACACAGCTCAAGCAGATGTGCACTGGCCTTGAGGACTTGGTACCGTCACTGTGATTGAAGTGCCACATTGAGCCTAGTATGCAGCATGTCATCCCAGAGCTTTAACTCATACCTCACTTTCCCAGAGGAGGGAAGAAAGAGAGAGACTCTTAATGATTATGTCTCACCTGCAGTCAATGGAGGGGCTGGGCTCCAAAACCTGGTCTGCATAGCTTCAAACCTGGGCCCCCGCCGCTCTGTGATAGAAATGTCCTGTGTGGCTTTAGATGCAGCCCTATGAGGCTGAGACTGAGTCCCACATGCCCAATCCAAACCTAGGGTCACTATGGCCACTACTATTTAATTCCCAGCAGTGATCAGAGGGTCCTGACAACACCTAGGGGTCGGTCAATGATGCTGGTGACAGCTCCCCTTGACAGTAAGTGGCAAGCGTTTCTTTGTTGGCTCTGGACACTTACCCAATGGTGCAGCCGGCGTCTGCCTCGATGGTCCAGATGCAGTTGAGATTGTGTTCATAGGGGGCCGGGTACCCAGGCGACAGCACCTGCCCCGACACCTCTCCTCTCACTGTCCCTCCACACTCAGCTGAAAGAGATTGCAACAGAACCAGAATCATGGGGGTAGCCTGAACATCCGGCAGAGTCACTGAGTGCCCCCCAAGTCTACCCCATTCCAGGCGGTAAGGCAGAGCACGCAAAAGCCTTGCTGGGCGAGGCTAGTACTCAGAACCGGAAACACATTCTTAATACTCGATAATAAAAGACACAACACACACAACCCAATTAAGAACTAGGCAAAGGATTTTAATAGCCATGTGTCCAAAGAAGATACGTGAACGGCCAATATGAGTGTAAGGAGTTGCTTACCCTAATTTGGTTTCGTTATGGAACTGCCAATCAAAATCACCACCACCCCATTCTTACCGTGACCAAAAGGCAAGTGTTGGCAATAGAACGTCAAGTGTAGGTGAGGCTGGGGGAGGGGTGGTGGTGGGCAGACTAGAGCCTTCATAATCCTGATGGAAATGTATGACGATGCAGCCACTTTGGGAAACAAGCTGGTAGGTAGTTTCTTAAGATTGTTAAATGTAAGCCACCATACGATGTAGTAGCGCCTCTCTCAGAAGAAGCGAAAACATATGTTCACCTAGAAGCTTAGACCTGTGTGTGTTTTTAGCGGTGTTATTCATAGTAGCCAACGAGTGGAGATGGCCCAGTGTCCATTAACTGAAGGGAAAACAACATGTGGTTTATCTTTCTGACAGATAAATCCATAAAGAAGAATGCAGCTCACACACATGCTATGGTGTAGAACTGGAAAACGTGATGCTAAGTGAAAGAAACCAGATGCCAAAGACTCTATTGTATAATCCCACTTATGCAAAGTATATCCAGAATAGCGAGGCTAGCGGTTTCGAGGGTGCATAATGTTTACCAAGGCTTGAGGAGTGAGTAGTGAGTGACTGCCAGTGGATGTAGACTTCCCTTTTGAAGGAGAAACTGTTCAACGCTTAGTGGCAATGGCGCTGCAAGCACGTGGGATGAACAAAAACCGGATTGTGTATTTTTCCAATGGGTTAATAAACTTGTACTTGAAACAGCCCCCAGAGGGTACGGACTAGCTGCCTACTCCATGACCAAACTCGTTGGAGCTTCCCAAAGCAGAACAGGAAGGAGTTTGCACCTGGCCATGACACAAAGGGACCCCCGGCGCTAGCTCTCAGGGGGCGCGCTGCTGACTTGACTCAGTTATTTTCTAGATCAGGGCTGGTGGAGGAGACACCACTGTACGTCTGCATATCCTGGCACATGCACAATTCTAGCCAGTGCTGGTGCCCAGGAGGAGGAGGAGGAGGAGGAGGAGGAAGAGGAGGAGGAGGAGGAAGAGGAGGAGGAGGAGGAAGAGGAGGAGGAGGAGGAAGAAGCCAGTTCCCTACTGGTACAGGACAGAGAGCTGGGAGGGTTTGGATTCAGATGCATATTAAAGGAGGAGCCAGAGCTGCCCAGGTTGGGTGCTGGCAGGGGAGGCTGGGAAGGACAGGAGGAAGAGACCATGCAGTCAGAGAGAAGAGGAGGGGCCTGGTAGGTCAGGGTGGGGATGTGCAGTGGTAGACAGCAGGGCTAGGGACCTAGGCAAGCGTGAGGTGTTGGAAGACAAGGTGTACCAGGCTGCTGTGAGCGGGTTCTGGTGCAGGGAAGAAGAGCAGTGTGCAAACATGTGAATGAACTCTCTTGGCAACGGTGAGGGAGTGGCCAGCAGTAGCAGCTCGGAAGAGCACAGAGGATTGAGCCTCAAGGCAAGGAAACTGGTGGAGGGGATCTGTGCTCCCTGTCATCCTGAGTCACTTCACCCATGAGCTGGTGGCTCCCCACACCTGCAGTCTCCGTTAGCCATGTCTACTTCTAAGACTTCTGTCCCTAAACCTCTGAGACATTTCCCACATTGTCTCTACTTGGCCTCCAATCCCAGAGTCTCAGCTTAGGCCCTCTCCACCTCTTAGCTGGCTCGGTGCTTTCTGAGGCACTTCCCAAGAGGAGGATGCGCCCTGCCTCTGGAGGGAAATCCACATCTTCTGGTTGTCCTTCCTTTGGGCCCCCTGACTTTAGGAGGATCCCTGGTCCTGCCAAGTCTGATGAGCTAACTCCACAGGCCAGGCATCCTTTGCTTGGACCAACAACATGGCGAGCGTCCTCCCTAGGACACCTTTGAGACACCCTCCCCTGCCCAAGTAGAGCTGATGCTGCCTTCCTTCGCATCTCCAGCGCAGTGTGAATAAAATGACTATACTGCAAGTACGTTAGACTAGTGTCTGTCAACTCCCCTGCCAGACCAGGCTCTTGGCTGCAGACACCTTGTCGGAGACTGCACATCGAGTGTGTGGCAGAGTGTTGGGCACACAACAGAAGTTTAATAAGCATTTACTGAGTGAATGGATGCACGGCCCAGTGAGTAGAAGATTATTGCTTCCCAGGAAAATTACTGTGTCGGAGGCAAAGAAGCATGAGGGGAAAACGAAGAGGTTTGAGGCTGAGCTGTTTAGGAAAGGGAGTGATTGGTTAAGCAAGGGGCGAAATGCTAGAGAAGATGGGTTCAGACTCACAGAGGGGAGACTGACCTGTTACTAATAAAGGCCCATGAGGCATCACTCTGACCTTGAGGCTCACCCGAGGCCCCTAAGAAAGGGATGAGGGAGGGACCTACTTCCCAGTAAGTGTTTAGGAAACTAGGCCCTTTCTTTGTGCTATCCTCCCTGTGGGCCTCCATTCTGTGGTGTCGTTGGGGTGGGGTAGCTCCAACTTGGTTGACAGGCATGAGGTGAATGAGCCTGTGGCGGGGAGTGAGCGAGAGGGAGAGTGACAATCTGATGGGGAGCAGGAAGATGGGACAGTGGGAGAGCGTCATCCACGACCTTGGCTTCCACACCAGAGGGTGGGTATTTGGAGACAGGAGTCCTGGGAAGAGCTTCACAGGGATCCAGCCTCTCCATCCTTCCCCATGGGGTCATGCTATTCAAGGGCTAGCAGGAGGGCAGGAGGGCCTGGGTATTCCAGCCTGCAGCATTCACTAGAAGCCACTCCTTGAGGTTCCACTCTTCCTGGCCTGCCCCCTTTCTTCCCATCCTAGAGCCTTGGCTGCTGGGCTTGGGCTATGGATTCTCCTCATCAATGAAGCAAACACTTGAATATGTAAAGCTGCATCAGTCACTTCAGTAGCCCATGCTAAACTCAACCCTCAACGTGGCATGTGCTCTCTCTTCTCTCTTTTCTCTTCTCTTCTCTTCTTTCTTTTCTCTCCTCCTCCTCCTCCTCTTCTTCTTCTTTTCTCTCTCTCTCTCTCTCTCTCTCTCTCTCTCTCTCTCTCTCTCTCTCTCTCTCTCTCTCTCTCAGCCTGAAGATGCTTCACTGAGGAAGGCTTCCAAGGCCCAAAGCCTGAGGTATAAATAGTCTTCCCGGCCCTGTTTGAGTGGATTCTCTAAATCCAGTGTAACTGACACATTGGAGAGTAGAGGGGCCGGGAAAGGAATCCTTTCTGCAAAGCAAACAGTTATCTCATGGGAACCACCGTCTCTCCTCTTGCTTGCTTTGATCTGCTTGCCTTGTGCTACGTGCTGCTGTCTGTTGATGCACGCGTGTCCCTGGCTGACCTGAGAGTGCTCATATCTGAATTCTAAGCACCTGTGTTGGGCCTGGAACAGGAATGAAAGAACCCAGGGATAACAAGAGGAATGGTCACAGATGGTAAAGTCCCAGTGCCGGAGCAATGAAGACGGGAGGATCCTTGGGGCCAGCAAGCCTAGCTGAATTGAGCAGCCCTGGGTCTCTCCCAGTGAGAGACTCTGTTTCAACAAACAAACAAACAACAAACAAACAAAGTGCATGACTCCTGAGGCTGACCTCTGGTTTCATCATGAATCTACACACACACACACACACACACACACACACACACACACACACACTCTCATACTTTCTGGGTTGAAATTCTTGCTCTTTGACCCTCTGTGTGTGGTGTGGAGACCCCGTTACAATGTAGCTATCCAGGGTAATGGGACCAACCATAGTCACTAAGGTTTCTCCCAGTGTTGTTTATCCAGGTGGCACTGTGTGTGCTCAGGCTAGACCATCCACCTACCCATCTTACCCTCCCACTGATGAGATCATATCTACCCTTCCAGGTCTCAATTGAACTGTCACTCCCTGTGCAGAACCTTCTCACGTAGTCCCAGGACTCTGAACAGAGGAGATGCGGGGACAGGAAGGTCTGTAGACAGAGCTCATCGTCATGACAACAGCCCATATGTATACCTGCTCTCTTTGGTAGATCAGGAGATTTCCAGTGGCTGGGACAGACTTTCTCCTTTCTTGGCTTCTATATCCCCAGACACCTGCCTGCCTCTTTCGAGCATGCGTGGTTTGGTAGGCCCTCGTGTTTCCCCGCCCTCTCCCATGGCTATTTTATTCTCGTCCAATCTACCTGCACTGCATTGGTACACTGTGGGTACTGGGCACAGGAGACCAGGCTGGCAAGATCTGATTTGGAGGAAACAGGATAAGTTGGGTGATAGAAGTCTGAGCAGCCCAGAAGTGAACAAGAGGCCAGACAAACAGAAATGGTAGCAGTCTGCATATTTTTTCAGTTTGGCCTTGGACCACTGTCTCTGTGACGAAAGCATACAGCCTCCAGGGGAACACCTGTTGACAACTGGCAAGATCCACAGGCTTAGGATGGGAAGACACATGCTGCACACCACAGTCTTCTGCAAGGATGAGATCAGATCTAGCTTGTGACCTCAGCCCTTCTCCCAGGATTTATAATAGAAAAGGGAGCACAAATTCATCTCACTTGCAGGGAAACTGAGACCTAGAGTGAACTGGAGGGCCATTTAAGTCTTGGTGTGACAGGAAGCCCTGGAGTCACTTCTCCCTCAGGCAGAGACCCCCCCCTACCACTTCTCCATTGCCTGTGCTACAACACTGAGGGCATGACTTGACTAAACGTGTGACTGTTACTGCCCGTGTGATGAATCGGGAGTTCCAGAAAACGGAGAAGGGTGCCCATCAAGCCACAATGCTAACAGGTAGATCCAATCCTGGTTGATGGCCCCCGGTCCTGGATACCCTTTCTGAGGCCCGGGATGGAGTGCAGATGACTACGGAAGGACCAAGGAGTCTCTTGCAAATGAAGAGGCCGTCTTACCGACACAGGTGGGCAGTGGTCGGTCCCACGTCCTGCGTTCTCCACTGAGACACACCAGCTCCTCACTGCCCCGAAGACTGTAGCCAGGGTCACAGCTGAAGGTCACTGAGCTGCCTGCAAAATGACCTCCATCGTGGACCTTGTAGCCAAACTGGGGGGTCCCTGGGTCCTCACATCGGATGAGCTCAAAACCTGGGGAAGACGGAAGAGAAACAGTAGGCTGAGACCCTGGGGACAGAAAGGTGGCTCCTCCTCCCCTCTACCTTGTGTCCAGAGGTTCCCTCGCCACCACCCTGGGTGTGCCAGCCTCGGACTCATGACCCAGCCCTATTTTTATCCTCTGTGGTGGGTGTATTTCTCTACTGCTTCGTGCAAATGAATTCAGATTTTAACAGTGTGCATGCTTGGGGCTGGATTTCCTTTTTTTTTGACCGGGTAGCATTCTGTGAGTGTGGGGATCTGTGGTTTCTGTTTTGCTCATGGGACACTGTGAGAGGGCAGAGCAGCATGGGGGTGGGGGATGGAGTGGGGGGGGGGCACATGTCACTACGCAAACAGCTGCATGGAAAGGGCTGGAGGAGGAGAGTCTCCCGTGAGTCCCCACTCCACTCTGTGGGACTCCAGAGACCTTGCCTCTCATTCCTTATTCATAGAGGTCTGGCAGGTGGGTGTAATTATTGGCACTCTACCGTTGAGGGCATTGACTTGGGGAGGTTAACTAAATTGTCTGAAATTCACACCATTTTCAGTTAATAGAAATGGAATTCAAATGCGACTCTATTTAATCCCGGTACATGGGAGCCACTTCTGAAAGAGGTAAAGATCCCCGTGTGAGACATGCTGGCACCCAGGCAAGGGAAATTCCTGAGGAGACCTCGCTGGACCACTGGAGTCGCTCTCATACAATCTGTCCATCTCAGGTAATGAGCAGCCCGCTGTCACGTAACTGGGAAATTACCGCCACAGGTGTAGAATTTCTCTGTCATTTCAAGAAGTTTTAGCTGCCTCTCCCCTCACTTCCTCAGCCAACCTCCCTCTGTTTCTATGTACTTGCTCTATGAAGTCCTTAAAACGGGTGGCCTTTGTGTCTGGTTTTCTTTGCTCGGGTTAATGTTTTAACACAATGGTTCTCAACCTTCCTAAGGCTGCGGATCTTTTATTGCAGTTCTTCACACTGTGGTGACCCCACCCCCACCCCACCCCCCTCGCACCCAGCCATAAAATTATTCTCATTGCTACTTCATATCTGTAATTTTGCTACTGTTGTGAATCATAATCTAAATATCTGATAAGCAAGGTGTTTGATATGCAAACCCTTGCAAAAGGTCACCTGACACCCAAATGGGTCGCACAACCCACAGGTTGAGAACCGCTGTTTTAATGATCTATGTGTGTTAAAGCACTAATCATTTCTTCCTTTTCGTTGCCAAATAATACTCCATGGTATGGACACACCACGTTTTCTATATCCACCCGTTAGTTATGAATCGCCCACCAGATTTTAAAGACACGAATAAGCACGCATTCTTTAGGTCTGCCAGGCAAACGAGTTCACATGAATAACATGGAAAAGTCTGGCTTCACAGTCTATTCAGATCCAATAAAGACTTACTAGAGAATTGAAGTTCAAAGCCTTTGCTGGTGTTTTCTGCATCTGTGATGAAGTCAAGCCACAGGCTGCTGGATGTGCTGTTCAACGTCACCCCCAACATCTCAGAGCGGCTGAAGACCCCCAGCAACCGGGCGGTGTTGTTACTGCCGTCATAGACCTGGATGCCAGAGACCCCAATCCAATGACATCAGAGTTGCCTAGTTCAGACAAGGTCTTCTCACCCTGCAGCCCACATCCCCAGTGTGCAGCCATCAGTAACAGCCGCCAGGCAGAGAGGCAGGTAGCCACCAGATGCTCGAAAGGTGGCAAAGTGAAGCCAGCAACTGAGTCAGTAGTGTCCCCACCCCCCCCACACCCCCATAGTTAGCACGGTGCCCCGTGGGTCTCTAGTCTTTGGGAACTGGTTGCTACTCTACCGTCCTGTGGCAATCTGCTTGTTTCCTCGGTGCTCATATGCTACCGGCCCACTGTTCAGCAGCCTTGGGAAGCCAGGCTGGGGCCTTGAGTCCCCGAGCCATCTGTTTCTGTAGACAGATAGGCTGAAAGCGCACTGAGTGTGTGCATCACTCAACGCACACTCTTGTCCTTCCACCAGGTGACACAGCTATTGTCCTGCCTGCCTGTGGCAGTAGCCTGCCTTGACCGTTCTTCGGGCATGATCCCTGGGGTTGCAAGCTGGATGTACTTAAAAATGGCCACCGTGTTATGGTGACCTGCCTTTCCCCGGGCCCTGCCCCTCCCCTTCCTGGCATAATGAGGGCTCCAGCCAGGGCCTGCTGGGTTTGCCAATGGGGGAAATAGCGCTGGCATCTGGCTTCCCTCATTCCCATCTGTCCCCTGAACTTCCAAGTACCAGCAAAAGCAACAGTCATCAGAGTAATGAACTGGCTCCCCAGGTCTCGAGGTGGCTGCTCCTTTCTAGATAGTTGTACAAATAACAACAGAAGTTGTGATTGAGTGAGAGGCCCCCTGGCGCTTTGGTAAATATCAAAGATGGGATCTATGGGTGGGAGATGAATGTTTGTGCACGGCACACAATGTGGTGCCAGCTGCCAGCAAATTGGAGCAATATTTCCACCCTTCCGTCTCGGAAGCTGAGCCATCCTTCCAGCTAACAACGGCGCTGTGTGGCGCAGAATTCTTTCTGAGGCTCCTAGAGCCCAATCCCTTTCCCTACTGTACTAAGAGTCCTGGACGTCCACCCTGAGATGACACCACTTTTGCGCATGCCCGTGCATGCGCAGGAAGTGCACATCATGGCGTGGGTACAGAGGCCAGACCCCAGTCTTGGGTGTTAGTCCCGCCTTCCACCTTATTAGAGGCAGGATTTCTTGTTTGCTCAGCCTCATCTTTGTTTGCCACCGTGTATGCCGGGCTAGCTGGCCTGGGAGCTTCCAGAATTCTCTCATCTTGCAATAAGGCCCTTGGGATTACAGATATACACTACCATATACAGCTTTTATACTGGTTCTGGGGATTCGAACTCAGGTCTTCATGCTTGGACAACAAACTCTTTACCCTCTGAACTATCTCCAAAGCCATAAAAACATGTTGTTGTTTTTTAAGCCATGAAAACATCTGTTGGAACGAATGGATCAAGATATCAATAGTCAACACTCGATACCGCATGTTAAGGCACCAGACACCAGTGGTTCTTAGCGGACTGAATATAGCGTTGTTGTACTGGAAATATTAAACCTGTTCAAATTGAGCCTTTGTATCCAGTTTCTACCTAACACGGAAAGCCGAGGCCAGAAGCTCAGATGACATGATACACTGGGCAGGTCGAAATCAGAACCGGAATGTAGAAAATGCTACTGAACAAGCGGACGCATGTCTCAACAAATACACCAGATGAGAAAAGGCAAAGGGGTTGTGAAAGGCTACAGGTTAACAAACCTGTAAGGACAGCAAATCCAGCATGAAGATTTTACGTGCAGCCTGACTCAAATAAACTGTAAATCCAAAAATACACGATGACATTTATGAGATAATTTGGAGATCTCAATATTGCCTGGATGTATGGTGATATTAAGGAATTATTGTTAATTAATAAGTATAACGAGTGTGGAATTCTTTTCCCTTTATTCTCAAGGCATAATTTGTTCTAATCCATTAAGGACCAAAAGGTTGTTTGTATCATTATGATAAAATCGTTGCAGAAAAATTTATAACACAAAAAAGCACAAAGGGAAGAAAACAGCTTTTGTTCTGGTGGAGATATCATCCTAGGCATGCGTGCATGCGTGCGTGCGTGCGTGCGTGCGTGCGTGTGTGTGTGTGCAAAATTGAGGGGCTGGGATGATGGCTCTGTCGGTAAAATGCTTGTTGGTCAAGTGTAAGGTCTTGAGTTCCGATCCCCAGCACCCATGCTAAAGAGCCAAAGCCAGCTTGTAGAGACTCCTCCCACCACCAATGTTAAGGCCTCCTCTCCTGCATATGTAATTATGCATTGGTCTGTAAACTCAGATTTGCTTGTGAACTTTCTCTTCTACTGCTTTTAGTCCTTCTGTCCTGTGCTCTGTCCACACCAACTTAGAAATGTGGCAGAGCTGGTGTGTGCCCGTAACCCCAGCACTGGGGAGGCAGACCGGACCCCCTGGCCTCCTTGGCTAACCTGGTGAGCTCCAGGATCAGTGAGAGAGGACATGATTGAGGAACGATCTGCCACTGACCTCTGGTCTCCATACATGTATGGAGCACACACGTATGAATATGTACATACACACACACAAACAAGACCAAACTATAAATGCTCTCAGTAAAGTGCATATCATTTTCAAGTCTTTAAATAGTTTTCCACGGCAGCATTTAAATAGCTGTAGGGATTTCCAGCACAAAATTAACACAATCTACAACATGGTTATTTACTTAGCAGCTTTCAGAGTATGTGCTGAGGCAGGTAGGAGACTTTCAGCAATCACCACAAATAAGAAAGCCAGTGTTTTCCTACAATTATTGTTTTTTTTTTTGTCATAAATCCATTTGGAATTTATTTTTGCATACCATGCAAGATTCTACTTCACCCCTGGCCCATTAGTCATTCAACAAAACCCCGGGAGGGGGGCAGAGGGAGTGTTTACTTTTGTTTTTAAGTCATGGTCTCCTAATGTAGTTTGGGCCAGCCTAGAACTTGCTACGTAGAGCAGGCTGGCCTTACACTCACAGAGATCTCCCTGCTGCTACCTTCCAAGTGTCGGGGTGAAAGGTGTGCACCCCCAATTCCAGGCTTCAAAACCATGTTAGCAAATATCCTACCCACCGCCAATTTTAAATCCATCTCTGTGGCATATATAATTCCAGTATGAGTCCGTGAGTTAGGATTTGTTTCTGACTTTTCTCTCCTGTTGCGGCTGTCTATCCTTGTGGTGCTCTGCACTGCTTCAGGCATTTGTAGCTTTACAATACTGCTATGTATGGAGTACAGCTTCTCAATTGTCTTCTTTAAAAAAAAATTCTCTCATATTTATTCTCCTAGGTAAACTTTAAGGGTTTCCCCAAATTAGAAAAGAAAATAACACCCCATCCAAAGAAAAGTCCTGTGTTATTCGGACTGAGTTATGTGAAGTGGGATGCTCTGAGAAAACAAAGCAAGGATGTAACACCGCATCTTCCGACACGCGGCTCCATCTTGCCAAGTTGTCAACGCATCATAGCACGACTCTATTCTCTACTTCCTCCTGGGTGACTTTATAGTTTTCTCTGTTATTGGAAAATAGATCTTTAAAAACATGTCTCCAACAGGCTACCATTTGATAGGCCAGTTCATCAGTACATAGAGAAGATGGGAACACCTTCCTGAGTAACCCAAGGCAGTCCCTGCACATCCGGCTGAACTCTCTAAGTGCAGAACTTTCCACACAGGATAACACACGTGGGCGGCATCTCTGTGGACATTCCTGCATATCTGCTTGCAAATGTGGGCTATTTAGTTCCTCCAGAACAAGGAAGCTGGCTTCAGGGCAGTCCCCACCTCCCATCACGTCAGATCTCGCCAGACTGTTCTCCAAAGAAGATTGCTGCCAACTCACACTAGTTTGCTCCAGCACTTTCCTCGGCTTTATATCCATGCCAGCACTCGGTGTTCTCAGGCGTTAGGCTCTTTCCTGATTTGATGGATACGGAAAGCATTGCATTTTCATTTAACTTTCCTGGATCACCACCCAGACTGGGCAAGGGTGTCTGTATGTTCACTGACAATTCTACCGCTCTCCTGCGAACTCCCAGCACATGTCCCCTGGTCATGGCATTTCCCTGCATTTATTACAGTTCTGTTTTCTTTTACAATCAAGTTCTATAATTTTCTTGTAAAGATTATCCACATGCTAGGGGACAAATCTCTAGATGGTTTCCAATTTTTGCCTCGATAACAAATGAGGATTTTATTTTCCTGATTACATGTTTTAATTGGTTACAGAAACACCAGCTGCTTTGTTGAATTGTCTTATTGGTTCTGATAGCTTATTAGTTGAATCATTTGTGTCTTCTAAATAAACGAGAGAATTTTCTGCTCTCCTTTCTAATTTGTATAGCTTCCTTTGTTGTGTCTGGGTCTAACTGTAATGGCTTGGATCGGCAGCATAATGCTGAGAATTGTTGGCCGTGTCATGGCCACTGGTCTTGTCTTTCAGCTGCCTGGAATCCTGCAGGGAAAATTTCCATTAAACCTAATGCTTAGTGTGGTGTTTAGAAGGGCCTTTCTGCTGTCCTGTTGAGGAAATTCAACTCCCAGTTTGTTTTTTAAAAAATCTTTTAAGAATCCGGACTGGAGACTGGCTTTCATCTAAGGATGTTTTGTAATAAATTAACAGGGCCATCCCTCCCTTCTCTCCTTCCCTCCCTCCCTCCCTCCTTCCCTCCCTTCTGTTCTAACCTATTCCTAGGATACTAGCCTGAAGCAGAAGAAAGTCTCAATGTTTAAAGAGTTTAGACCTAGACAGTGGCAATCTCATGCAGGCAATTTAAACGATAGCATCACGAGTTTTCTACTGGGTTGACACAGCCTCACAGACCTGGATCCTGCCTGCTTTGTTATCTTTGTATTGATATGCTGGATGGATTCAATCTGATATTGTCTAGGGGGTTTTCAGACCAATGATCATAAATAAGACTGGCTTAATAGGTCTATCTTTCTGTGTTTACTCTTTAATTTTTAGGTTTTTTTTTTCCGCTATAAATTGACAAGCTACATCTGTGTGGAATATGGGGCAATGCTTGGATTTATAAATAAAAAGTGAAAAATTAAATAAAGCTAAAATCAACATATTCATCACCTCAACTATTTCTCATTCTACCTCTCCCTCCCTCCTTCTTTCTCCCCTACCTCCCCCCCCCCTTTCTCTCTCTCTCTCCCTGTATGTGTGGTATCTTCTTCAAGCTTTGTTTTTCTTTCTTTCTTTCTTTCCTTCTTATGAGACATAGTCTCACTACATAGACCAGGCTGGTCTTGAACTTACAGAGACGTGCTGCCTCTACCTCCTGAGTGCCAGTATTAAAGGTATAGGCCACTACACATGCTCTACCCCTAGTTTCTTTCTTTTATTTATCTTTCCTTCCTTCCATTCTTCTTCTTTTCTTTCCTTCCCTCTCTCTTTCTTTCAGACTGCGACCCTCACTGTACCAGGGTCTCCGATTTGGCTAGGTAGGCGGGCTAGCAGGTACCAGCATCTCCCTGTTTCTACCATCCGGCACAGGACTACAGCCATGCCCCAGTGTGATGAGTCTGGCTTTCACCTGGGCTCTGGGGATCTGAACTCAGGTACTCATGCTTGTGTGGCAGGCACTTTGCTGACTGAGCTCTCTCTCCAGCCCTGCTGATTATTCTGTATCACGTGATTGTGAAATACATTATCTGTTAACGTACTCTACCCATCGCCTTGTGCAATAGATCCCAAAGACAAAGCCCTAGTCCTCAACCCAGGTAGGACTCTGCACCATTTGGCCATCACCTCCCTCCCCACCGCCCCCTCCTCCAGCCTCTGGGGACCACCATTCCTTGCTTTAACACCTGTGCTTTCACTTGTCCCATTTATACATGTGAATTGGGGTGCCCATCTTTCTTTTTTCTTTTCTTTTTTTCTGGGGTAGCTTGATTACTGCAGGGATTACCTGTAACTGGGCCTGGCCTGGAGCTTTGGGGGAGATGGTATAGGGGGTTTCAATTTGTAAAAAATGGTTTTTGGTTTATTTGGGTTCTCACTTTCTTTGTTTCATCATCATCATCATCATCATCATCATTGTCATCATCATTATTATTTTTTTTTTCTGAGACAAGATTTCTCTCTGTAGCCTTGGCTGGCTTAAATTAGGTATGTAGACGAGGCTGGCCTCCAACTCACAGAGATTGGCATGCCTCTGCCTCCCAAGTGCTGGGATTAAAGGAGTGTGCCACCATTGCTCAGTGGTTCTCTAATATTAGTGTTTTTAAAAATATTTTAGTTGTGTGGGTAAGTGTATCTCAGTGTGGATTATGTGCATGTGAGTTCAGTGTCAGCGATGCCAGGAAGGGGGTGTTGAATCTCTTGGAGCTGAAGGTATAAGTAGTTATGAGCTGTAAGCCATGTGTGCTGGGAGCGCAACTTGAGTCCTCTGGAAGATCAGTGTGAACTCTTTAACTGCTGGGCCATCTCTTCAGCCCCGAATATTAGCATTTTCTAATCTAGAAAACACCTGTCTCCATTTCTTTTGAGCTTTCCGATTTCTTGGCTTACAGCTATTCCTACTTTCCTGTCGCCATAATCTGGATCACACCTACATGTATATCCCTTTTCGCCCTCGTATTCTATAGTCTTCACTTCTTTTTTGGCTCAGTCCTGCCAGGTTTATTTTATTAGTCACTTTAAAAAAAGAAAAGTTGATTTTGCTGATACTGCTATTGCTAGTAGTTTGTCTTTTGTTTTGTTTGTAACTTCCTTATTTGATAGATAGATAGATAGATTGATTGATTGATTGATAGAGACAAGATCTCATTGGGTAGCTCAGGTTAGCCTGGAACTCACTGGGTAGCTTCGGCTGTCCTTGAACTCATGACATTCTTCCTGCTCAGTTCCCAGGAAGTGGGGTTACGAACTTAAACCACCATGCCCAGTTCCTGTTCTTCTTTAGAAACCATCTTTTTCCAGTCTGAGTGTCCATCGCCTGCCGTAACAACATGTGGGGGGCTGAGGCAAGAGGATGAAAGGTTTGGGGGTACACCTGGAGAGTCTCCAAAACCAGCAAGTGGACAGACAAACAGCTATGCACCTTTCTCCTTCTCTCTTTGGCTTTATTCTGTCATGTTATTCAAGTCACTAAGCCCTCGTTTATTTTTCATGTGGGTGACATGTCAGAGGCTCACAGAGGTATAGCAGGATTTTTCTATGGAAACTCCCACAGCGACTGTAACTTTATTAAATTTTTAAAAAACATTTCTACTAGCCATATTATTTGGCACATCAAGTTTTATTGTGGATTGATCGAACATTTCATTAATACAAAAGGACCCTCTTCTTCATTTCCTTTTGAGGCGTGGAGATGTCCTCCAGAGTGTCCCGTAATGAGCTGATTTCATTTCTCTGTGTTACCAACACCCCCCCCCCATTGTCTCCATTCGGTGTTTTAATTGGATGATCATGTTTTTCATCTCCATCCAATCTTCCCTCATCTGAGCTAGCTCTGTTTTCATTATTGCCTATTTTGTGCCATAAATACAATATTCTCTCGACTCCTGTGAAGAATACCAATTAGGAGCTTTAAAAAATATGTTTCTGTTCTTTGTGGCAAACAGAGGGGGCGATCAGCTCTGATCCCTCAGACAGGTCCCCTTCTCATCTGATGAATATTCACGCGGGTTTGGTTAATTTCCTTGTTGGTACATCACGGCAGAGGAGAAATGGAAACGGGAGACTATACCTCCCCTAGATTTTAAGGGGGAGCAAGGAAGCAGTGCCAAAGATGCCCACAGAAGCACACAGAAGCATTTCCACTGTTGGGGTGTTGGCGATGGTGGCCTGCCCCTTCTCTACTGAGCCTGACAACTCTTGGTCATCTTTCCCTGGAGAGTCAATGAAAACCAAGGACGGGACAGGATGTCACCTAAGAGTGGAATTGGGCTCTGTTGTCTCTCAAACCCAGTACTCATACTGAAGAGTGAGGATGACTGAGATCTGGTCCCCAATAGTGGCCTTACCCTCGGCTGTGCATGGATGTTCCTTTAGGCTTTATCAAGATGTGTATGTATGCAGGTGTGGGTGGGTGTATGCAGGTGTGGGTGGGTGTATGCGGGTGTGGGTGGGTGTATGCAGGTGTGGCTGCATATGGGTGCGCATGTGTGTGTAGGGCAGAGGGCCACTTTGGGTATGGTTCCTGAGGAACCACGAACATTGCTTTCTAATATGAGTCTCTTTGGGCTGTGTGACTTACTGATTGCACTAAGAACGCGAGCCAGTGAACCCCAGGGACTCTCTTGCCTCCACGTCACCAGTGCTGGTTTTGCAAGCCTGTGCCCCATGGCTGGCTTTTTACATGGGTATTGGGGAATTGATTTCAGGCCCTCGTGGATGTGTGGGAGCACTTTATTCACTGAGCCACCTCCCCAGCCCTTCCCAGGGATCTATGTTACTTAACTCACAAGCTGGGAATCACCATAGGATGCCCTCTGCCATGTTACAATGAAGCAAGGAAGCCCTCTTAAGATGCAGTACCATGCTCCCGGGCTTCCAGCCTTTAGAACTGAGAACTGGATAAATCTATACTTTTTAATCCATTAAAAATTTTTGAAAATTGTATATCAAAGCCATCCTTGCCTGATTTCCAGGGCTGAGACCACCTTTCTTCACTTGCCTTTAGCTATCCTAATGGCAACCTGGGAAGGTTGTAGTTATGTGCCCATGTTTCCTTAGATATCTTGAGTTGGGAATTGTCTTTCTGCACTATTGTATTTTAAGGCGTTTTCTGTCTCACTCACGTCAGATTGGCAGCAAGATCAAAAAAGAGCGGGGCGGAAACAGAATATAAGCTAGAGTGTGCGGTGGACTAAGTCAAACTCCAGGGAAAATTTTGCTTTTAGGGTAATGATCAGGCCAGAAGTTACTTATGCCAGGTCAGAAATAAGAGGCCTTGGGTTTGGGGGATCAGTCAAGTGCATTGGCACTATCTTTGGAGACAAGTAAAGTGTGGAGAAGGTGACAGATTCCAAGGTCTGTCTGTTCAGGTGCGCACCAGTCCACTTTGGAGGCACAGGTAAGGAAGATCCGAGCAGTGTGAAAGGTGAGTCATTTGTACTAAGGCAAGGAGCACAGGTTGTTGAGGGTAACTCCCATGTTCTAGGCTCCTTGCATAGCTGTGCTGAGGTCGACCAGATGGCAGGTGTGGCACTCTTCCTGCCTGTGATTGCGGGGCAGCTCTGAATCCCATTTAGGAAGGTATGACTGCCAGTTTTTTGAGTCCCCAAAACGGTTTTGTTACATGTTTATGTCCTGAGTTCTTTCTAAGAGGTTAGAGAGTCCTGGGGAGAAGATCTAGGACAGGAAACAGACAAACAGTGCCATCCCAATCTGCTTGCCTTCCCTTATCCAGAAACTTGTTCTAGACGAGTGGTTCTCCTCCTTTCTAATGCTCTGACCCTTTAATACCGTCCCTCATGTTGTGCTGATCCACAACCATAAAATTACATTTGTTGCTACTTCATAGCTGTAATTTTGCTGCTGTTATGAGTTGTAATGTAAGTATCTGATATCTGACCTCACAGGCTGAGACCGCTGCTCCAGAGGGTTCAGTGATTTCATGTGGTGTGTGGGTGCATGCTCGTGCATGTGTATATGTGTGTGTGTGTGTGTGTGTGTGTGTGTGTGTGTTGAAAAGTGAAAGCTACTAACATGCCTCAATGCTCTCACTAGGTTATTTTATACACACCTCAGTTATTTAATGAGGAGTGAGGTAAGGATGAGAAATGCTTCCACCTACACAGTGAGTGGGTAAGTGTGTGTGTGTGTGGGGGGGGGGAGGCTCTAGGGATGGGTCAGTGTACCAACTGTCCATAAACACGACAGTCATTTAATGGTTCCTCTTTATACTTCCCAGAGTAACGGCCTTTGGATGTTCTGAATGTTCCTCATGTCAGTATTTCTCCAGCTGCCGAGAATGAAATCGTATTAGGATAAGCTAGTAAAGTTCCTTGGCTTAGGATGAAAATGACTAAATCTGGGCGTTGTTTTCTGCATAATCCATTTTATTACTGCAGTTCTTTAGTACACTCTCCAAGTTCAACTATTTATTACCCACACACGAATACCCTACACATTATCAGCAAGAGCCACTTAAGCACACACAAAGAAGTCCAAGGCACGTCTCTCAGGCTCTTAATAACTGCCTCTATCATCTGAATTCTGCCATTCTTTCCCTAATGAGCTCACTTCCTTCAGCCTATTGATGCTCAGAGGCCATTGTCACAGCACAGGGATGATTCTGCATGCTCAGAGCATATGTAACCTCATGAACACAAAGCATACTGACACACGGTGCAGATGCAAGTGAACAGATGTGCCAGGCCAGACATGTGCATTTACATACATGTGGAAACATACATAAGAAAGTGTGTGCACACATATCATGTACTCACATATATATACTACACATCTCAACCATGTACACACATATACCACACACACACATATGCAAACATGTACATATGTAACATATACACATGGACTCACACGTATACTATACACAAAATCTTAATATATTATACACACAACACATATACACATGTGTATATACATGTATGTATAGACACTACACACATGTATACATATATACTATATATAAACAACACACATACACACACACCACAATACACACATGCATGCATCCACACTCACATAGACAGACAGACAGACAGACAGACAGACAGACACACACACACACACACACACACACACACACACACAGAGTCTTAGTTAGGATTTCTGTTGCTGTAATAAAATACCATGACCAAAAGCGACTTGGGGAGGGAAGGATCTCTCTTTATACCCTCATTATAGTCCATCACTGAGGAAAGTCAGGACAGGGACTCAAGGCAGGTACCTGAGACAGGAGCTGATGCAGAGACCATGGAGGAGTGCTGCTTACAGGCTTGCTCTCCGTGTCTGCTCAGCCTGCTTTCTTATACACCCTTGGACTGACTGTGACTCAGAGAGGCACTACCCACGGTAGATTAGGTCCTTCCACATCAGTCAGAAAATTCCCCACAGACTTGTGTGTGTGTGTGTGTGTGTGTATGGATTCTATGAGCTCTTAATTTTTCAGATTTAAAGTCATGGTCCACAGTGGAAAATCTGATCCATGAACTGCTCCAAGTGAATTCATCACTATTTCTTGAACTGTGTGTGCATGTAGAGTACATGTATAGGCACACTTTGATGTGTGTGTATGTGTGTATGTGTGTTGTAGTGTATATGCAGGTACATGTTTTGTGTGTATGCATGTGCATGTGTGTGGTGTAGTATATACGCAAGTACATGTTTTATGTACATGCATGTGTGTGGTATAGTGTATGTGCAAGTACATGTTTTGTGTATGTGCACGTGTTTATGTACTTGTGTGTTTGAGTATGTGGGGTGGAGTTGACGGTGGGTGTCTTCCTCTGTAGGAGGTTGCTGGACATGGAAGTTGCTGGTTGACTAGACCGGCCGGCCGGAGTTACAGCTGTGCTGCACCACACTAGCCTTTCACATGGGCGTGGGGGATCCAAACGCCTTATGCTTACACCGAAGGCACGTTACTGACTGAGCCATCTTCCCACCATTTTATCTCTCAGTCAATTCACACATCTGTGAGGGCAGACAGTTCCTCAGCAAATGCTAACGCCACACACCCATCCCTTTTGGTCCTCACTTTCTCCCGCGCAATATAGCCGTCAGGACTCAGATGAGGGAAGTTTGGGCCATCCACACAGGGACAGAGAGAAGTGAACACACTTTGCACACGGTGGCCCTCCACACTGAATGACATCGGTTGTCATTACCTTGAGGAGGTCTCCTTCGGCGAGTTCAAAAGCCTTGGCTCTAAGTTGAATGCCCTTCCCCGGCTGGGTCTGGATGGAGTAGATACATTCGTGATTGTTATTGTAGTTCACAGGAAAGTTGGGGGACAGCAAAGTGCCCTGAGTGCCCGTGACCGAGTTCCCACACTCCGCTGGAATGAAAATCATAATACCCACAGATTAACTCACTCACATAGAAAGCCAAGTGCAACTCTGCATAAAACCTCACAGGAGAGACAAGGTTGTCTGCTTGCCCACCTGTCTGTCTGTCTCCAGGACAGCCTGCCAAACTTTTTGTTTATTTGTTTCTTTGGTTTTTCGAGATAGGGTTTCTCTATGTAGTCCTGTCTATCCTGGACTCATTTTGTAGACCAGGCTGGCCTCGAACTCACAGAGATCTGCCTGCCTCTGCCTCTGCCCCCAGAGTGCTGGGATTAAAGGCGTGCGCCACCACGCCTGGCTTGCCTGCCAAACTTTCAACAGCAGTAGCCTGCCCACAACTCTGCCTGCTTCCTTCATCTTTCTCTGCTTGTCTCTTTTCTGTAGAAACAGAAAACACACTATCAGATGCTCCTTTCAATCAGAGTGTTAGTTCATTAAGGACCGGTCCTCCAACTCTCAACAGGCAAAACACCACAGCCACTTCACCAGCATCACCTTAGCCAGTAGTCACAAACATCAGACCACTGAGGCAAGCACGAACCATCTTCCCTAGTTCAGACACAGGACGTGTACTTAGCTGCCTGCACCTACTGTCAATCCAGAAAGAGGAAGGCCTGGGAATACCATCTCCCCGGGCCTGTGTTAGGGTCCCCAAGGCTCTGAAAAGGCTTTAGCGCAGGCCTATCAAAACTCTGCTTCATTTGCTGGCCAATGAAACCATCCTGCCTCTGGGAACCTGTTTCCTCTCTGCAGAAGCGCTTGGTCTTTCGCACTCTCCTCAGGCCTGTGTCTATAGCAAGCCTCACATTCTACTTGATTTGTTAGCATCTCTGTCTCCTCCACTGTCTTATGATCCTTGTGGAGGCTGAGAGGAGACGGTGGCAGTCACAGTCCCATACGTGTGGGCAGTGCCTGTCTAACTCAAGCTTAGTGGCAGGGCACAGCTGGGGGGGACCCCTCAGCGGGCTCTCTAGGATAACTGACTGCCAGCCACATTGCTCCCTGCTTTCCTCTCATTTGCATTCATCTCCTATGCAAACTATAAGCTTGCACAGGGGCCAGGGGCCACGCTTGAAGAAGCTGTACGTTTCCAAGGCCCATGTCTGTAAAAAAAAATAAATATTGGTCGAATAAACGAATGAATGGAGGGAATGCGACCGCACACCGATCTCAGAAGAGGCATGGGGCTAAAAATAGTCAGGTTGCAGAAGGGTGGAAACGGGAGCCCAGATGGCAGGGCTCATTACTTGTCTGGACAGATGGGAGGTTTGGAGCACGGCTCTGTAGTGGTTGCTGGCCCGGCTGCTCTCCCCTGCAGCTGCTCTGTGCCCTTACTCTTGGCTGGAAGGACCTTCAAGTCCACTAAGCGGCCATTACGTAGCTCTAGTTACCCAAGGCGGGGAGTGTGCTGGATGACACCCACAGGACACATGGAGACCTTCAGAACCCAGTCACTGTGGCCTTGGTCATATTCTTGAATGCTCTCCGGTCCCCAAAGCTACTGTTAGTTCTGTGAAGGTGGACACGGCCACCACCACAAAGTCTCTCATTTTCGACGGGCCCTGCTCCCTAGCCCCTGGCCTCTTCCCTGCTTTAGTTTCCTAAGACTTTGCATAGGACCTTGTTTGCTTATCTTGAAGGAGACGGGGTGCCTTCGGTGCTTGAAGCTCAGCTGGTGAGCGCAGTGACCAAATATCAGATAAATGGGTCAAACTGGGATATAAAACCGAAGGGACAAGGTGGGTGGACACACTGGGATAGCAGCTGCTGACAAGCTCAGCTAGCCCGTTTCTAGGCTGTGTACTTCCTGGGTGCCCTCAGCTGAGGGTGAGGCTTGGGGGGGGGGTGCTGCTGAAGGCTGTGGACAGTTTAACATGACGACAGCTCACTCTCTCTTACTCTGCGCCCGAGTCTCTGGACTTCACATGCCTCCCTTCCAGCTAGGCAGAGGCACGAGGTGCCGTGGGGTGGACAGGCCACGGAGGCAGGCAAGTTCTAGCAGCTCTCCCTATCCTGCACTCTTTATCTGGGTTGTAAGAATATCCTCCCGGGACTAGAGAATAAAAGTGTACGGTGTGGGGCTGGAGAGATGGCTCAGTGGTTAAGAGCTCGGCCTGCTCTTCTGGAAGTCCCAAGTTCAATTCCCAGCAACCACATGGTGGCTCACAACCATCTACAATGTGATCTGATGCCCTCTTCTGCAGATAAAGCACTCACTTACAATAAATAAATAAATAAATAAATAAATAAATAAAGTGTACGGTGTGATGTAGGAAACAGGTGAACACAGAGGGAGTGGTCAACACAGTAGGCCTTCATTCTGTGCAGTTCTTCCTCTCTGGTCCAGCTTGTCGGCCTCTGCTGGGCATCCTATCTGCTCTGGAACTCTCAGGAGTCTTACAGGAGAGTCTTAGCTGCCCAGACTCACAGTGCCCTTACTGTTCCTAAAGCCCCCTGCCCTTTGCCCAGCTCATGAGCACTGGCTTCCTCAAACATGGCCTCCTCTGGCTGACCTTAAGACTGCTGCTTTCCCAGCCCCGGGCTTCCTGCATTCCAGCTTTGCGTCCTATCTCTCTGGCCTAGCAAGACCCTCCCGTCTCTCCCACACACCCAGCACACATGGAAGGGGACCAAGATGGCTTGTCTTATAGGTGGCCAGTTCCCACCCAGTGACAGGGTCCTGACTCCCTGCCAGAGCCTTGGTTCTAGGTACAAAAGAAGGGACAAAAGTGGGAAGGGATGCGACACTTGCTTCTGAGAGAGATTCTGAGGAGGCAGGGGAGATGAGCAGAAGGCGCGGGAAGCCAAACCCAGGCATAAATGGAAACAAACCAGTGTTCCAGGGAGACAATCGGGCACATGCCCAGGGAAGTGCCTCTGCTGACTCAGACATCTGTGACTTCTGCCGTCCCTGTCAGATGAGGTCTCGGTAAGGGCAGGGGCTGTGTCTTATCCATCAGTCTGGGACTCCTGAGGCAGGGAGTTAGGTCTTCTCCATCGCTTTGGGGTTTCCAAAGACAGGCCCACATCTCTTTTTTGCAGACTGGGGTCAGCTCCCAGGGTCAAGGCTGTCTCTTCCGCATCAAATGTAGGAGCCTCTGAGGTCAGAGGCTGGATCACCCTGCCACACTATGAATTAGAGCTCAGGGCTGTTTGCTCCACGGCTGGGAATGCCCCTGGTGGCACAGAGTGGGCTAAATCGTCTAAGTGACGCCATACAGTGAAGGTGGCAAGTGGGAGCACCCCCACGGGTGGGCAGGCCTGCCATAAGTCTGGCGGGAGTCTCCACTGCAGGGCTGGTTGTAATTAGAGGTGATTATAATTGCCGTGTGTTATTAATACCATGTGAAACAAAAGACAAATGTAATGAGGAAAATATTGTGTGGTGTCGTGCACAAACAGTAATTGGAATAATGAGTTAAAGGATGAGATGGTATAATGAGACTGGCAAGGCGGGAGCCTCAGTGGGGCGAGCATCTGGGGCCCAGGGAGCCCCTCTGGAAGCAAACTCTCTCCAAGGCCCTCATGGAAGGGGTTTTCCAGCTGCGAGGGCAGCTGCTGGTGGGCAGGCCTGAACTGACCTTCCCCAGGGTGAGTTCCAGTGTAGCTTCTTATGTCTGAATGCTTCTCCCCCACTCTGAATTTGTAAAAGATTATTGACAAACTAATGACAAGCCATTAATCCATAAATAAAATGATAAAGATGTTATCGGCAAAATGACAATTATGCGGCTCCGTGTGGCTTATGGAAACGGTGGCACCTCATGTAGAATGAGCCAGACGTGGCTGGCTCCATTTTATAAATGAGGAAGCCAGGCAGAAGGGTCTGGTGGTGCTGATGGTTTGGTAGCTGGCAAAGCAGAGGCCTGACCCTGAGCTGTGTGCCTGCTCAGCAAGGCCCGTCTCGTCCCATGCTGACAGCCTGATTAGCCTGCAGAGCCCTGAGCCCCACGGAGTTGTCCAGGGCAGGGCTGGCCTCATGGGCTTGTTTGCTTTTTAACCTTCCCTCTTCCTTCCTGTTTTTGTGTTTGTGCACTTGCGTGCGTACACATGTGGAGGCCAGGAGAAGAATGCCGGCTCTACTGTCCAACTTGTTTTGTTTTTGAGACAGGGTCCAATAAACCTGTATCTTGCCAAGATACTAAACTGGGTGGTCAGCCAGGCCCTGGGGCATCCATTTGGCTCTGCCTTCTCAGTGCTGGGATTACAAGTGTGTGCCATTACGCTTGGCTTTTATATGTTGGAGCTGGGGATTGAACTCGGGTCCTCATGCTTGCAAGACTGACACTTTACTGGCTGGGTTATTACCCCAGCCTTATCTTTCTTCTTCTCTTTCCCTATTCCTCTCCTTCCTCTCTTTTCCATCCATATTTCCCCCTCCTCCATCCTCTGTTTCTGTCTCTCTCTTCCTCCCCGCTTCATGGTTGACCTAGGGACCTCCTGCGCGCTAGGCAAGCTCTCCACCTCTGAGCTACATCCCTGGCACCCTCTGAGGTGCTGGGCTCTCTTTTTACGCGTGCACTACTACTCTGATCTGCTCCTTATGAGCGCTCCCTGGCTCCCCAAGAGCACGGTAAGTGCTTCATAATTCACTCCCTGCTCTATCGGGTCCCGCACTGAGGCCACTGAGCAAACAGAGCCTCCAGCCACAGCAGCAATTGTCCCCATCTAAGCTGTCATCCTACTTTCCACTCCTTCTGGGTCCAAAGCTCTGATCCAACCTCCGTCTGGACTCTAGCAAGACTGTAGGCCAGCCTGGTGCCAATGCCCCGCCCACTCCCTGTCCTCCTCACCATGTCCTCTCCCACTGCCACCTGCACCCAGGTGGCTTCCCACCTGTTCCTCCGACACCAAGGAGCCTCATGGCTGAGGCCTAGCCGCTCTGTCTCCTCACATCCAGTTCTTCCTTGCCTTGGCTAAAATGCCCTTCGTTAGAGGGGCCCTTCCTGCCCACCTTCACAAAGAAGCAGCCTTCCTCCGGCACGTTCTCTGCTGACTTTTCCCTCCATGCTTCTGAGCGCTCACACAGTCTACACACACCTACGTGTTCCTGGAGTGCTCCCCACTGAGTGAGGGTCTCTCTCTGCGGTGTTCATTCTGCATCCTCAGGGGCTAGAAGCCGGACCGGGGCATACTAGGTGCATCATAACTGATCCTACCTCTCCCCTTCCGCGGGTGGAGAGTCCTCCTAGGGATTTGCCAAGGGAAGACAGCCCCACACTGCTGGAGTGGCCCTCCTGTTGGGCGAAGGCTATGCTATACCTCTTCCACTAGCTGCCCTTCCCCTGTTATACACAGTGCTTTGCAAGAGGCATCCAAAAGCCAAGGCCTGCACTACTGGCTGGAGGTAAGCATACTGAGGTCAGAGGCACCCCCAGAATCTACCCGAACCGCTTGTCAAAGACCAGGTCACGCCACAGAGTGGATTCCTCTGCATCTCAGAGAGGTAGTTAGGCTACAGGTCCAAGTGCCCCCTGCGGGTAAGTGTCACTAAACTGATCCTCAAACCCAGGCCCGTTAGCTTCCCGTTTGGGTGCGGCCCCCCCTGTACCCCCTTTTCCCCTCCGCCCCGCCTCACACTAAATTTGGCCCACCCCATTAAGTGAAGCAGAATGAAAGCACGTGACCACCTACCAACACACCTTGGCAGAGGCGAGCTCCACAGGCGCCGTCTGCCCCCCAGGCACGTGATGCGGGCCGTGCCCTCCAGACGGTACCCGGGGAAGCAGGAGAAGGTCAAGGTGTCACCCACACCAAACTGTAAGCCCTTCCGGATGCTGTAGGCTGGGACCTCAGGCTCTTCACAGGGCTCCAGGTCGTACTCTGTAAAGGGAGGCAGTGGGAGGTGTTAGGCACACAGACAGATGGGCACAGCCCCAGCCCTAGCCCCAGAGGAAAGAACCAGAGATTAAAAAAAACAAAGACTACAGCACTGCTAGCCCTCAACAGGTGTGGAGAAAAGAAGAGCTGCCCTGAGGGGCTGAAGCTGAGAGAAATGTTCAGAATCCTCATTGTGGAGGGGTGGAGTGTCATCAGAGCCTGGGAGAACTGCTCCATGGGAGGACTTCTGAGCCTCACCCCCACCCTTTGGTGCCATTTGAACCTGAGACCTGGGGCTGGCAGATGCTCTGACCCTTTCTCTCCAGGTACTAACCATCTCCACACGATCAGGGAAGGGGCTACGACCCTACTTCAAGCAACCTACACTAGGATCCTGACTCTGAATGCCTCTCTTGGAAGTTTCCTCTGGGCAAGGCTGGCGTTGAGATCAAAGGCACGCACAGCGGGTGGTAACAACATGCCAAAGATGAGCATGATGTCTTTAGTGACAGTGTGGAAATGACTACCTCTCCATGCCCAGTGCTATGTATGACAAGGACGGAGGTCCCACTGGCAGGTGGCCTGGGGACTTCCATGAAGAGGACTGTGGGAGACAAAGCTGAGACACATCTAAGGAGGTGTTCGTCAGTATCTCTCTGTCCTGCTGACGCAGGAGGCCTTGGGTACCTCAGCATGAGGGTGGTGGAGGCAGTGGTAACGGAAGTAAAGCCCTCTTCTCCCTGAATGCCAAGAAAGAGCTTTCTTCTCAGGATCCCCAAACACAGAGCTAAATATGTATCACTCTGGGATCTGCATTGATGCTGATGCTGAATGAAACTGGAACACTGATGCACGAATGCTCAACTCTTGCTGTAATTGTTAGGGTTGTGAGACAGGAGCGAATCAAGAGGAAAATGTGAGGAGGGGAGAGAAGGAAAAGACTTTTGTGCAATCTTCTAGCCAGCCATATTGGTCCTCCTGTTCAAAGCATACCCCCGAGTCGGAGAATGAACCTACAGACCCATGCCAAGGCCATTCCCGGGAAGTTCTTCCTTGTGTTTAAGCTAAGTATCTCAGGCTGAGATATTGAGGTCATCCACCCTTAGCCTGGAGAGCTACGCCAGGGACGGTCGCACTCATTACCTGAGAAGGTGATGTTGAATCCTTCATAGGACATGGAGAAATCAGAGACGAAGCGGACTTGAGCGGTGAAGTTTCCGTAGAGGCCCGCGCTGATGGGCGCTGGCAGCCTCGAGCCGGTCAGCTGCCTCAGGGGCTGGGAGAAGCTACCATTTTCAGTGATGAGGAGGTAGTCATGGCCGCTCTCCAGGTGGAAGGTGTGGAAGGTAAAGAAGACACCTGTGGAGAGAGCAGAGGGCCAGACCGGGGTGGGAAGGCGGCTGGAGGCGAGCTCCAAGCTCCGCGTTCTGGTGGTCAACACTTGCGAGGGGGCATTCGCGGATACTCTATGACAATGCTCCACAGCCGTTCGCTGTGTCTTTATGGAGTCTGTACCACGGCTGAGCATCCAGGGTGAGAAGGAGAGCAAGGCCCACGTGTTAAACAAGTGGCTGCAGTTAGAGGGGCGGAGGCGACATTGAATGGAGATCAGGCCCGCCATGGGTGCCTAGACAGCCGTCTACGTCAGGAAGATGGCTCTGTTGGTAAAATGCTTGCTGTGAGGACCAGAGTTCAATCTCCAGAATCCATGTGCACAGGCAAAGTGTGGTTGTGTGTGCTTGGGGATCCCATAGCTGCGGAGGCAGAGACAGGCTGATCCTCGTGGCTCACTGGCAAGCCAGATTAGCCTAGTCTGTGAATCCTAGCCAGAGAGCCATCCTGTCTCAAAGAGTCATCAAAAGATGGCTCTGAAAAACAACATTCAAGGCTGTCCTCTGGCATCCACACACATGTGAACCAGTGTTCACACATGCACCCAGATAAACATGCACAAAGAACTAAGTAATTGATTAAAAGACGTAGCAGGGAGAGAGGCATGCGAGACAGCGTTGCAAAGGAGAGAACGCTTGACTTGAATCTCGGAAGGACTCACAGTCACTCAATAGGTTAAGACAAGGAAGATGGTCCCTGGCAAGGGACAAAAGCCTATCTCTGGGGCTAGGGCATCTGTGGTGTTCAGGCCTTCATGAGCAGCCGCATAGCTGGGCATCTTCAGGAGAAACGTGTGGACCTGAAGCTGGGGACAGACCTGGCACTTTGCTGGAGCCAGCAAGATGGCTGTCTCCTCCCAGCACAGGTCGGACGTTTGGTTATATAGCAAAATGGTGGTCAGGAGGAGGACTGAGTTGCAGGAGAGAGGGCAGAGATGTCAGTTACGAGGATGGCTGCTTGCCCTAGACCAGGGGTGGGGCTTGGCATCAGCGGCAAGAGCGAGCGGAGGATAAGGAAATCCCAGGCAAGTGGGTGGGCGGCAACGGCAGGTGCGGTGCGAAGGGGAGAAAGGGTTGGCTGCGAACGCTTCAGTCTGAAGACACGAAGCTGCAGCAGAGAGCAGGCCATGGCTCTGGTGTTGGGTCCAGCCCAGCAGAGTTAGCGGTGTCAGAGAAGGGGAGGTAGGAGCTGAGAAGCGGCACGAGATGGAGGAGAGTGGACGGAGGTGGGATGCGAGCATCCTTGGACCACAGCAGGCAAGTATCTGTGTATTGATTTCCATAGGGTCTTTGGCACTTACCGAGTGTCGGGGTTGGGGCAGGAGACTAAGAGTGTAAAGCAAAGTAAATGCTATAATTATCCCTTCACTGTGTCCTAAGTCCCTGGTGCCACTCTCCTTGCTGGCCTAGTTGCTCTGCGGCCAGCACTTAGTAGCTGGAAAGGAAGTTGTAGAAACGGATCTGCCAGGTACCCTAAAACGTGGGTGCCATTCGTCCTGTCTCAGTCTTGTACCAGGGAAAAACAAGGCACAACGAGACGAAGTCATCTGTCCAAGGTCCTCCTTCATAGGCGCCAGAGCTGAGCCCAGGCCACCTGACTGCAGAGGTGAGTCTATCCTCCTCCCACTCCAGGATGCAGCCTCTCAGGCTACAGGAAGAGAGGAGGTGGAGGGACGGAGGGTGGGGAGGAAGCTGGTGGAAAGAAGGACATTAAAGACACAGCAGCTCTTGAGTGTGTCCCGACCTCAGCTGTGTTCGTGTGGGTCTCCATGAAAGCTTAAGTGCAAGTGTATTGCAGACCCGGTACATTCATGGGCCGTGTAGTGTGACAGGGCCCGGTTGCTGTTCTGTGTGTGGGCTACAGACCAGCAGAGGGCATCACCTGGGAGCTTATGAGAAATGCCTCCCTGTCGACCTACTGGGGCACAATCTGCGCGCATGCGCACACAGCCTCTCCCGGGGAGTAAACGGGAGTAAACGTTTGGCTGGGAACTTAACGACCAGCAAACCCAGCTGAACCCCTCGGGTTTCCTAGCTGCGCTGAGCGCTTGGGGGCTTCGTTGGCCACTGTGAGAAAAATGAAGACACTGTCACAGAAATAGAGAGGTGCTAGTTGGTGCTTGAATCCTATTTGGTGTGACACAGTGGCGTGAGCTCCCGCACAAGGCAGAAACTGCAGGGGTCACACGTCTGTCCGCAAGTGGAAGGGCAGTAGCCAGAGATGCCTGGGTCCTTCTCTAAGTGCCTTCCCTCAGGGGCAGTGGGTGAATGACAGACTCCCCTCCCAGGTGGCAAACAGTCTTCAGGATGACACAGGAGGCACAGCTGAAAGAGCCACACTGCCAACCCTGAGCCCATTTGCAGAGAGAGAGAGAGAGAGAGAGAGAGAGAGAGAGAGAGAGAGAGAGAGAGAGAGAGAGAGAGAGAGAGAGAGAGAGAGATGGTAGAACCTAGGACGGTGTGGAGTTAGAAAGGGCTGATGCTTCTGTGACGTTTTCTTCAGCCCACTTCCATTCTTGGAAGTGAAGTGTTCTTTCCTTCTTGGCAAGCTGTCCTTCTATTTCTAACCAGGTGTTGCTGGTGCAATGCTTTGCCCTGGGGCACAAGAGCCTGCAAACTTGAACATGCAGACCCAGATCAGTTGTCCTAAGCCCGCTTTCTCTGACACTCTGGGCTACTTCACTGCTTCTGACTCCCCATGCCTAAAAGATACATCTTTCTCTCTGTCTCCTGTCCTCCTGGCCACTGCCTGGATCTCCATCTTGCCCATCCTGGTTTTTAAATTTTTAATTTTTTCCCTTGAAATTTGATAAAAATTGTCTTCAAGCTTCCGGGTCTGCTTTTTAAGTTCCTTTATTAATGATATTAAGAACCCAAAGGAGGGAACCCCCATTTTCCCAGTAACACTGAGGTGTCTGCAAAGTCACATTCTCTGGACCCTGCAGTGTGAGTTCCCTTCACCATCCCACAGCAGGGACGTAACCTAAAGCCATCCTGCGCAGCTCCCTTTGGCTACCACACACTATTGAAACACAGCACCCTGGGGGGACTTTGATGTCACGCTGAGGGAATCTCCTGTGCAGAGAAGGGATGAGCTGGGGGCTGGTCTCCCAGAAAGAAATCTCACACAGGTCTGAGAACTTGTCATCTTACAGGAAAGACTGAACCAGAGAATAAAGATGGGTGAGACTAAACCTTGCCCAGGACTGCTTGCTTAGCTATACATACCTCTTGCCATCTATTTAAACCCAAATCTCATGTTAGGACTCTAAAGATAGACATGGCGTTCTCTCCCTCTCTCTGGCACTCTGTCTCTGTCTCTCTCCCTCTCCTTCTTCCTCCTCCCTTCCTCGTTCTACCCCTCCCCCGCATTCTACCCCCACCCCACCCCCCATGTGTGATTGGATCCTTTGTTTCTCTTCTCAATGTGTCCACATTGAATAAATCTCTCTTTTATGCTTTTTCACTAATACTTTACTCCCTTAATTGGCCTATTGAGGACTGGTGGCCAGCACTGGTTCTCTCAGGCTGCCAAGGCTCCGGGTCTGACCCTGACTCTGGTAACCCTGCCATATGGCGACCGAACAATTCTGAATAAAGTTCAACTTTGCCCAGCTGGGTTTCTGCTTGTTTGGGAGAAACTCAAATGAGCAACCCAGGGGGTTTGTTAGACCAACATAGTCTTAGGAGCAGAGGATCCCGGGAGAGTGGTGTGGACTCAGTACCTTTCAATTTACACCTCCAAACAGATCTGTAGTTCCTGCTGTGCCTGGCGGATATCAGGTGGAGGGGAAAGTGTTGGGAACCTGAGATCTGTCTTTTAATGAGGTCCTGTAAGAGGGAACCAAACTGAAGCCATTTTGAATAAACTTCCATTTTGAATAGGGGTCAAATAAAGTTTAAGTTCCCAAGACCGCCGTGGGTAACTGACATCCTGCTTGGCAGAGAGAGACAAGTACTTGGGTAACTGACATCCTGGTTGGCAAGTTGAGGCATGAATGCTAGGCAAGTCGCCCTGCCACAGTTGAATAAACCAACAGGAGCAGGAGAAGTTCCTGTGTACCACAAAGACATGTTCCTAAGGAAGTCCCCTATCCCTAGATCCGGATTGGTAAAAAAAAAATGTTACTGTAACTTGGCACAGAGGTTTGTGGTTTTCAGGATTACAAGCTCTGTAATACTCTGGCTTGGAAGTGGGTGGGTGGGTCACAGTTCAGCTCCTGAGTCTGTTCCGAGGCCCTGATCCGTCAGTGGTGCCTTGATTACAAATATTTTTCTGTCATCTGCATTGACCTGGTTTTGAGTTGCGTTGTATCATAAGACTCTAAATTTGCCATGGAGGTGGGGGTTAAGATGAAAGGTGAAAACTGGGACTGTCTTCTGTCCCCTGATGCTGATGAGTTCTAGAAACTGCGGTCTGGATAGTTAGGACTCTGCAAGTGTCCTGTGGAGGGTCTGCTTCATCCCAGGGTTTCCCTACCTGGATTCTTGGGGCTCGATGCTAGTTAGGGGAAACTTTTGCCTGCTTCTGGGGAGGGTCTAAGGAGGTCTGGTCACTCACCACAACTTGTGGATTCACAGACCTTTTATCCTGGCCAGTCCCTTCCTGGACATTATCCTTGAATACAAGCTTGCATTTGGACTCTAGGACGCTTGCCTAAGACCCTGGTGTTTCCATTGTCTGCCTGCTTCATTGTGGTACACTGAGGTCTGGGCCTACATCATCAGACAAATATGTGTTAATATAGTCACTGAATGAGCCGAAGTGACTTCTGGGTAGACACGCACAGAAATATAATGACATATGCATTTGCATGTTCACAGATGCTCAGACATAGAAACACGCGCCTCTCTGATCACAGGTCTCGGATACAGGAGGCCTTGAATACGGGGGTTGTCTTTCTAGGGACCCTCAGGCTTGCCTTGACTTCCAGAAGGTTCCTACCTTGCCTTGATGGAGAAACTCTGGGCCATCCTAGCCCTGGGCAGAGTTGGCCTTGAAAGCCAAAGTAGATGTTTCCACACATGTGGTATGCGTAATAAATAATCTTTCAAGTTTTTCCTTTATGCAAATAGTGTGGTTACATAAAAAATATTCCTCATTAATGGAAAAAGAAGTTCAATGATGGGAATAAAGAAAGGACAGCTAGGGTGAGCATGCGCGGTAGATCTCTGCAGATCATTTCCTGGACATATAGCCTGGCTTCTGGCTTATAAAGGTAAAAGACTCTGGGGGGGGGGGCGCATGCTTTGATATTTGACTTCTTGGCACAGCTCTAATGGTCTGCAGGCATTCTTTCCTGTATTATTCCTTTCTGTAGCTGCTCTCTGTGTTTATTTCATGGTGTGTGTGTGTGTGTGTGTGTTTGTGTGTGTGTGCATGTGTGTGCATGTGCATGCACCTTTATATGCTACATGCATGCAGTGTCTCTGAAAGCCATTACATGGAGTCAGATTCCCTGGAGTCAGAGGCAGCCATGGGTCACCTGACGTTGGTCTGAGAACTGAATTTGGGTCACCTTTCTAGTTTCTCCAGTTCTCATTTACTTAAATCAGCTAGTCCATTTGCACTCGTGTGTGCAAGCGCATGTACTATGTACACATGCTCATGTGTGTAGAAGCCAGGCCAGCTATTGGTGTCTCTCTCCTCTATTACTTCCACGCCACTGTTTGAGGCAGGGTCTCTCACTGGATGTGGCGCTCGCTGATCTGGCTGGCAGCTGAGCACGCCCCAGGAAGCCTCCCATCTCTGTGTCCACAGCATTGGTGATACATGTGCTGCCGTGCCGGGCTTTTCACGTGAGTGCTGGCGATCTGAGCACAGGTCCCACATGCTTGCTGAGCAAACACGTTAGGAACTGAGGCATCACCTCAGCTCTAGTTCCTCATTTTTTTTTTAATGTAAAAACAAACAAACAAGACATCCCTGACAGCTACACGATACTATGTGGTTTTACTACTGGTGTTCAGGGAAATTCCAGTAAGTGCAATTGCGGGCTACCACAGCCACAGTGATTCCTGCCCCTGGACCACTGCTGGCAGAAGCCCAGGCTTGTCCACACTGGTTGGCGGTGAGGCAGAGAGGCATAACCATGCCTACACCACACCGTGCTTTATGCTGTCCTGACGTGACACGGCCAGGGAAACTGTGCTTCATTACTGGCTGAAATTGCATGTCTTTAATTATTCGTGGGGCTGATGTTTTCAATTTGTATTTCAATTATGAAGTGTTAGTTTATAGGTCTGCTCATTTTTCAGCCTGATGGGCCGGGCAGGGTTTTCTTACAGAATTTAAGAGCTCTTTGCACATTAGGCTGGCAGGCCTTAGTCAATTACATACATCAGAGATATTTGTGTGTGTGTGTGTGTATTTACTATTGACTTTGCATTTTCATAGAGTTTTTTTAAAAAATGAATCCTATCAATTTTTAAATTTTAATTGAATCTAGCAGCCTTTGCTCTTATGGATTATCTGTTAAAGGCACATCCTACCAGATGCTAAAACTATCCATGACGTTCTGTTGCCGTTATCCATTTGGCTTTGATGATGAGGTATTAGTAAGGTTTTTAAGTTTCCTTTTCAAATGGCTAAACATGTGTGAGTGTGTGTGTGTGTGTGTGTGTGTGTGTGTGTGTGTGTGTAAATGTGTATGAAGAGGCTGCACATGCATCTCTCTCTTTTTTTTTTCTCTCTCTCTCTGTGTGCATGTGTGTAGATGTACATGTGTATGGAGAGGCTGCACATGAGTGTGTGTCTCTCTGTGTGTATCTGTATGTGATGTACATGTGTATGGGGAGGATGCACTTACATGTGTGTGTGTGTGATGTACATGTATATGGGAAGGCTGCACGTGCACATGTGGGTGTGCATGTGCTGTTCCTCAATAGCTGTCCATATTGTTTTTGGGGCCAAGAGTTCTCACTTGGACCTGGGGCTCACTGATTAGCGCTAGCTTGACTAGCTAGGGAGTCCAGAGAGCCTCCTTTCCCTGCCTTCCCAGCTTTGGGATTACAAGGATGAGCAGACACAGTGTCCTGTTTTTCACATGGGTGCCGGGGATCGAACTCAGGCCCTCATGCTTGCAAAGCAAGGATTTCGCCAACTGAGATTCTTCTGTGGGAGCACAATCCCATTGTTTCTAAATTCCATTTATGTAACCTCTTCAATGGATCTAAAAGTGATACTTCAGTCACAGTCTGGTTTGGCTGTGCACAGTGGGGCATCTATTCCTGGATGCTTAGTGTACCCCTGCTGAGTAAAGGATGTCCACTTCCAGATGAACTTACTGACCACACTTTCAGCCCACACTGACATTTGGGTATCTGGGAGGGGTTTTCCTTCTATTTCTACGTCCTAATCCCCGCTCTTCTGCATGCTAATTCTTCTAGATCGGGGTTTTTGTTTTGTTTTGTTTTTTAAATGAAAGGCACACACCACAGTCATCGGTGAACAGATTGTCAAACTCGGATACCTGTCTCCTATTCCCAGTGTAGGAAACCTAAATCTGTGAGCCTAGGTGCTAGAATTCTTGGTAAACCGCAGGCTGGAGGAGCCACCTCCAGAGGGATGTTAGGATAAGCATCTGGGGGGAGAGGCTGCAACAGCCTGCTTCCCTCTGATCTCTCTAGCCCACTGTCTGCCACGTGGGTGCAATCCGACCTGGCCAGCAGTGTGCACCCACTAACTTGTAACTAGCACCCTTGCTTGGAACTTGGGCTCCTTGACAGCGGAAGTAAGCAGCACAGGCTGGGGAGGCAAATGAATGTGTGTCAGCCCCAGAAAGAAGGATGCAATGGGGGCTGCCATGTGCACACTCTGAACGGTGACCACGAGGACAGATGAGGGGACGTTAGTATCCTGGGTTCCTCTAGGATACAAGACAAGGACAGAGGTTTCAGAGACACCGAAGAGATGACGCCGAGACAACAGGTTTACCAAGAATGACAGTAGCCAGGACTGGTGGCACTGGCCTGCCATCTCTGATATTAGGATGCAATATGATTACAAGTTCAAGACCAGCCCGGATACTTTAGCAAAGCCCTGCCTCGAGATAAAATGTAAAAGGAGGGCCAGACAAATCTAGCCCCATGGTAGGGGCTTCTCACACATGCATATGGTCTGTTTAGTTCCTATCTCTGTGCCATTTTGAAAAAGAAAAGAAAAGAAAAGATAAAGATAAAGAAAAATGATAGTAGAGACTTGTTTGTGGGACAGCTTCTCTTTTCTCCGTACCAATAAGGGTGTGCCACTATTTTATGGGGTTTGATGGCTCGTCCTTAGCGAGGTCTCTTAAAGCAAGAGAGAGGAGATGCTTAGCAGTAGTTACCGAGCGGCTTCTGTCATACAGACAGGTGTGCAGCTCCTGAAAGTTTTCTTCATGGTGGGAAAATCCAGCCTTAGCTCACATGCCACCATGTAGTGACATCCTCATGGAAGTTGCTCTGACCTGGGACCCTGGAGTCCTGGCCATGAGGTCAGTACCCGCCACAGGCTTAAACACTCACCTTTGCCGTGTGATGTCTCGATAACCCAGGTGCAGTTCAAGTTGTTGGGGTAGAAGTCAGGGAATCCAGGTGACAAGATGGTGCCACTGGAGCCTTGAATGAAGCCACCACAGAGAGCTGTAGGAGTGAAGTGGGCAGAAAAAGGCAGAGTGTCTCGGAGAGATCCCCTAATCATCCTTCATGTGCCCCTCCCCCACCCCCTCAAACCCCCCAAGTGACTCAGCGGCTCAGGCTTCTGGTTTATCAGGGAAGGAAAAGAATGTGCTCTTTATCGCCCCCTGCTGGTGTGCCTCACCTTCACAGCTGGGAAGGGCTCTACTCCACTGGAAGTTAGGTTCACACTCCAGGGGCTCCCCATCGCTTAACGTGTAGCCCGAATCACAGCTGAAGGTCACCAGGGCACCCACATAGAAGTCATTGCCATGACGCTGTCCATTGACGGGGATGCCTGGATCCAGACAGTGGTCTGATTGCAGTGTAATAGCTGGAAAAAGAGAGGCCACATCTGTAACAGACAGCATGTGATGTCACCAAGTAACTGACTTCATGAAATGCGGCCCTAGGTATTCACAGGGATGGGCTGGGGGGAGGCCTTTGAAAAGCCCGGCTCCCAAGCAGGTTCACACACTCAACGCAGGTCTACTATATGAGTGTTCACCGTAGCTTAGGCACTATATCAAGGCTTCGTGACAAAGCATGAGTAAGCAAATGACCCTGTCCTTATGATGATCTCAACCCACATCATGACACTTCCTACTTTGGTCTGGAAAGTATTGATGGGGCGGGGGGGGGGGGGGAGGGCGGGTAACCCAGGCAGGTGCGAGGGAGGTGCCAGCTGACTTCAAATTCCCAGCCAGGCAGCACTTGCTCCCACAATGCAAGGTACGGCTGCACCCAGTCACCTATAGACAGAGGGAACTGCGAGGTGTGCACCAAGGGTGACCTGTTCCCATGACCTGTGAGAGAGGCTGAGCGCGCACCTTCCAATAAGAGCATTTTGATCAGACAATGTTCTGGGATGGCTGGGCCTGGGCCCAGGGTAGAACACAGTCGGAGGCTTTCACCCACCCAGGTCCGTCTGGTTGTCTACCTCTCTGTATCACCCACTGAGACTCACTCTCATAGCGGAGCTGGAAGCCGATGTCCGAGTGACTCTTGTCCGTCGAGAAGAGGAGGTAGAGGTAGTTGCTGGTGCTGATGAGGAACTGGGGCACCTGGGTCCCATGGTAAACTCCAATCAAAGGCGCCGAATATGTCTTTCCATCTCGCACTTCCAGGGTGTCATAGTTGACCTCAGTTTTAAACCTACCAAGCGAGGCAAATGGGGGGCAGGGGCGGGGGAGAGGATGCCTTATGAAACCCAAAGCGTTTCATTTGCCCTGCCTCACTTGGGGATCCAGACGACCAGACTTCAACAGAGAGGACATTTTAATGCAATTTGCATATATTTATTAACCACGTGGAAAGACTTCTTCTACTGGATTTAACTCCCTTCTCCCCTCCATTCTAGGAAATACACTCGCAGTCCTTCTAGAACACAGGCCAGGATCTATCTTGAGACCCAGAGACAAAGCTTTAACGGGGGTTCAGCATGTTCTAGGCCAGGGGTTCATCCACAGAAGCCCCAGGATCAGACCAGGTCTTTGGCATAGAGATAACTAAGATCAGCGTTTACACTTGTGATGTACACACCTACACTGTGATGTTTTAAAGCCTAGAGCAATAAAGAATATGCACACGTGGGCAAATGCCCCACACCACACAGCGGGCTTCCTGTGCCAACCTGCACGGGACAGTTTGCAGACCATGAGTTTCATGCCACTGATGCCCCAGCTGGAGGAAGTCTAGCTCATGTCTGGAGGCTTCTTTCCCACCAAGGGGCTGAAGTAGAGCACTTCTTGGGAGTGGAGGGAGCACTTGAGCAGGATTTAAGACAGAGGTTGAGGAGCACTCCCTGCCAAGCTGAGAATGTGTGAGTTCTGTTTACACTTGATGGTGTCTACTTTCTCTCTCTCTGTCTCTCTCTGTCTCTCTCTGTCTCTCTCTCTCTCTCTCTCTCTCGTTGGTTTCTTGAGACAGGGTTTTTCTGTGTAGCCTTGGCTGTCCTGGAACTCACTCTGTAGACCAAGCTGGCCTCGAACTCACAGTGATCTACCTGCCTTTGCCTCCCAAGTGCTAGGATTATAGCCATGTGCCGATACCACAGGCCGGCTTGCCATCTCTCTTTAAGGAGATAGCAAAGCAAAGGGCTCTAGGGACCAAGGTGAGCACTCACTTTCCCTCCCTTCCCTAGCCACTGACTCCCAGTACATCAACCGAACTCAAGAGTAGAGCCAGTGAAGCCATAACTCCAATGCCTCTCTGCACTTCTGACGTCTTAGCTTTGGTGCCACACCCACCCCCCAGCTCTGTCAGAGTGGAGACATCACCCTCTCCCCGACTCTGTGGTCAGCAGCACCTGTCAAATGTAATTTTGATGGGGTATCCAGGTTGGGCTTCGATCACCCAGGCGCAGCTCAAGGAATCCTTGTAGAAGCCAGGCCAGCCTGGAGATAGGATGGTCCCGCTGGGCGAAGTCAGGTGACCACCGCAGGGAGCTGGGGACGGAGGAAGAAAAGCGGATTTGTTGGGAGGCAATTGAATGCACAAATAAACAAAAACCCTCTCTATAAAATGTGTCAGCCAACAAGGGCTTGTTTTGTTTTTATGGAAAAATTACATCAAGTCTGAACTGTGAGCTTTGCCGACTGGGACCCTTATAGACGTGACCGGTTACATCATTTACAGGTTTATAAAAGGCCTAAAGGAAAAAAGCTGAACATTCTTTCAACAGAGTCTGTTTGTCATTCCAGCGGGGCTAATATTTGGGTCATGATGCTTTTTTTTTCTCCCTTTGTTCCACACCCAATTGTCAAGCCTGAGGCAGAGGCATCAGCCCAACCCCACCTTCTCCCATCAACGCTCGGGAGTTAGTGGCTAGACTCGGGGTCAGCTCAGGGCAGTGTTGTGTCTCGCCACACTATGAGGACTGTGTTATTTGCCTTCTCCCACAGGGATGCTCAGTATTTAGCACAGCATGGGACACACAACTGTCCCTCTATGCTTGTTGGCTGATGGATAAAAGAATGGATACAAGTATGGATGGGTGCATTCTGGGGCAGGTGATTCGGCAAGACGCTGGCTGGTTCATCCCACCCTCTGGCTGGCTTCGGTCTCATGAAGCCCGCCATTGGTGCTTGCTTAGGTGCCTAAGCATGCCTCCAGGATTCCCTCTTCCTGCCATGTCCTCGCCTCCTAGCCTGTGTGCTACTCCACCACGTTTCCTTCGGGACACACAGGGCGGGTTTCAACTGTCTACCCTTTCTGAAGTCATGCCAAATCACGTGGCCGCTTCGGCCTACAGGATGAGAACACGAGCGATGCCTGTGATGCCCGTGTGGAAAAGTTAAAAGTCAGCGAGTGGCTTGCAGAAATGTCCTCTTCCTGTTTCAGTGCCCGTGGAAACAGGTGTCAAGACGGAAGCCCCACCCACCTGGGCCATTCAAGGACTCCGAGGAGGGGGCCCACTGAGGGACCTTGTTAAACACTGTGATGGTTAAGTTTTTATTGTCAACTTGGTGGGATCCAAAGTCGCATAGGGGATAAGCCTCCAGGGTTCTCAGAGAGGGGATTTGTACCAGAGGTTAACTGAGGGGGCAAGAAGCACCCTAAATGTTGGACACGCCATTCTCTGGGCTGACTGAAAAGAGAAAGAGACCTGAGTAGCAGTATTCTTCTCCCTCTGCTTCCTGACCGAGGGCGCAGCATAGCCGGCATGGCTTTGCTGCAAAGATGAACTGCACGCTTGTGCATTGGACCAAACCTTCCTTCCTTAAGCTCCTATGGTCAGATGTTTTGTCACAGTCATGAGAAAAGTAACCCAGACACTCAGCTTAAATGGTCCGCCATCTTGGCTGGGGGCTGTTGGACTGGAGGTTGCTTAATAGTCTAACGTAGGTCACTTAAGGCTTGTGTAAGGGGGGCTGGAGAGATGGCTTAGTGGTTAAGAGCACTGTATGCTCTTCCAGAGGTCCTGGGTTCAATTCCCAGCAACCACATGGTAGCTCACAAACATCTATACTGGGATCTGTTCTCCTCTTCTGGCATGTATGTACACATACAAATAGAGTACTCATATATGTATTAAATAAATAAATAAATAAATAAATAAGACTTGTGTAAGCTTCATGAGGAAGGTGACCATACCACTACCACCACCGCTGCCACACTAAGGCTATTGCCATTGTCATGGCCACTGTCACTAGCTGGGCACCGAATGCTCATGCCACATCAAGCATTTCCACACATATGTGACCATAGTCCCCAGAAGCCCCACCATGATGCTGGTGCTGTGGTCATCATAGGAAGCTGAGGATCACGGAGGCTGAGTAATTAGGTTAGGCTTGCAATCAGGCAAGACAGCACACAAGCACAAATCACAGCGACGCAGCCTCTAGGCTGTAAGGAAACGCCTGCTTCCCCTAGCCCAGTGGTTCTCAACCTTCCTGATGCTACGACCCTTTAATCCAGCTCCTCAGGCTGTGCTCACCCCCAACAACAACATTTTCATAGCTACTTCACTGCTGCTTTAATTTTGCTACTGTTGTGAACCATAATGCAAGTATCTGTGCTTTTTAATGGTCTTAGGTGACCCCTGTAAAAGAGTCTTTCAACTTCCAAAGGGGTTGAGACACACATGTTGAGAACTGCTGCTCCAATACCCCCTTACTGCAGACCTGCTAGAGGCAAAACAAAACAAAACAAAACAAAACAAAAAAACCAAAAAAACCCAAAAAAACCTCCTAAACAGCACTGAGGTGGAAAAAAAGAAGCCACCAGACACTTCTTTCTTTGCAAATTCTAGATGCTTCCCAGGTCATTGTCTTTGTGAAATCCAGTCAGATGTTCCTCATTCTTCTCTCAAGCTGAATTCCCCCTTCCCCTTCCCTCCCTTCCCCTCTTCCTTCCTTCCCTCCTTTCCTTTCCTCCCCTCCGTTTTAGACACAGGGTATCTGTGTAGCCCAGGATATCCTCAGACTCACTATTGGCCAAAGATAATTCTCACCCTGCCTCTACCTCCAGAATGCTGGAGTCACAGGCATGCAGCTGCACACGCACAGTTTATGCACTGCTGGGGGTCAAACCCAGGGGTCTGCACATGCTAGGCAAGCAATATGCCACCTGAGGCGCAGTCTCAGTCCAGAGAGTCTTTTTCTAAGAACATTGAATGATATCATATTGTTTTATGTGCCTGAGTGGTTTCCTTGTGTGTATGCCTGTGCATCATGTGTGTACCAAGTGCCTGAAGAAGCCAGAAGAGAGTTCCGTATCTCCTATAACTGGAGTCACAGGTGGCTGTGAGGCGCTGTGTGGAAGGTGGGAATTGAACTGGGTCCTCTGGACCAGCATCAAGTGCTGTTAACTGCTGAGCCATCTCTTCAGCCTCAGCTGAGATACTCTTAATAGAAAAGTGTATTAGGATATTTAATTAACAAAGAAAACAACAAAAGGGATGACAGCAGGAAGAGGTGCCAGTGCCTCCTGATGCCTTATTATGTCGTCCAAAGCATGGTTAATAAAGTTATTATCCCCATTTTACAAAGGAGGTAACCAAGGCCAAGTAGGTTAAGGCCCCAGATAAAGGATGTTAAGCTAATAAAGCCAGAGCTGAGATTTAACCTGAAGACCTCTGTCTCCAAATCCTCCTGCAGCACAGAGCACGCTACCGTCATACAGTCAGAACCGAGCTGGAGGGTACCCAGCGCTTGCCAGGTGCCGGGGCTTAATATGGATTATCCTTGTGAAAACAGCAAAGCAACAAGGCACATACGTTATTACGTTCATTCTATAGAAGGGGATTACTGCTCTGATTTCTGTGAGTGGAAGCTTAGAGAAATGAAGTAATTAGATGGCGTCTATATAAAACATCAAGAACTAAATCGCACACATGTACGATCACTTCTGTAGCCCTGGCTTTCCGAACCCATCCATCATCTCACTTGGGTCACCTCCTTCAGCGCAGGCGTGAGACCTCAAAAGTGGGGAGAGATGTGCCGGCCACTGTAACACAGGGTCTGAGTCCAGGCTGTCAATCACTCCAGGCCTAGCTTCTCCGGCTGCTGATGCTGACCTTCCTGTTCAGTTTCCAGGAACTGAGTTGCACTCCCTGGCTACAGACATAAATGTAGCTCTGTCTCAGATTTAATTCCTTCCTTTGGTGGCGCCCGCGTCCTGGTTTTTCTCTGGTCTGCTATTACTGCTTTCGCGGCTCATCTCGTCTTGAGCACATGCGGTGGCCAACTGACTTCTCTTTTCAATCCTGAATTCTGTTACTTGTCTATTCCAGAGTGGCCCAAGACTGGCGGGATCTAGAGAGGAGGGGTCCTAGATGCGACGCCTCTTTAGCAGCTCAGCTTCTGAGCATCACTTAGATAAACAACATCATACTTATTCTGCGACTCATCTGAGTGGGAACTAGCACTTTAAAACTCATTTAACTTTTAAATTTTTTTTTTTTTTTTTTTTTTTTTTTTTTACTAAATGAATGTAGTACATCTGTGTACATGTGAGCGCAGATGCCCCTTGATTCTATCTACCTAAAGAAGAGGGGTAATATGAAAGTTAAGTTAGGAGCTAGGGAGATGGCTCGGTGGTGGTTAAGAGTAAGTACTGCTCTTGCGGAAGACTCGAGTTCAGGTCCCAACACCCATGGGTGGGGGGAGGGGGCGGGGGCAGGGAGGAGAGCATAGCTCATGATCACCCATTAACTCCAGCTCCAGTGGATCTAGCACCTTCTGCTGGCCTCTACAGGCACCTGCACACTCACATGCACATAGCCACACACGGACATGCATATGCATACACACAATTGAGAAGTAAGAGTAAAACTTTTAAAAAGTTAAAACTGCTATTAAAGTGTTAGGACCCACTCAGATGAGCAATCGATGAGCAGATAAATTGAGACTGAGGGGCATTCTCCACGGAAGAAGAGATACACTCCCAATTCACTTTCTCCGACTATACAGTTTTTTTTTTTGGCAGATTTATTTAACTCTGGAACTACATAATCACTTTGCGTAATTAAAAATGATTAAATTTGATGTGCAATTTCTAAAAACTTAAACTGAATACAGAACTATATTGTGTACTTATGTGTAAGAACGTAAAGAGACTTTAAAGGATAGTCATTTGATAGCCCATGCCTCTGAGGACATGAGGCTCTAAAGAGAGGGATGACGACAATGACAATGATGGCAATGATGATGATGATGATGATGATGATGATGATGATGGATGAGGCAATTTAGGCAAGCATGTTCATAGCACTGTCTTTGCTACCCCGAGAGCCCTGGGTGTGCATCCCAACATGGGAAGCCATGATGGTGTGGCGTGGGACTTCCAAACTTGAGCAAGAGTGAAAGGACAGGCGAATACGATATCAAGGAAGCTAAGGTTAAAAGATAAAAGCTTCATTATTTGGAGTGAAATGAGCCCACGCGCGTTTTCTTTGACAAAGCATTTCTCGGCTGCGCTCACTGAAAAGGCTTACAGACACGGGGCAAGTCAACAGGAATAAACACTCTTTAGTACTCTAGATTCTAAACATCAATTTGTACTAAAAGGTGCCTTAGAGAAAACAATTGATTCTAGGTCAGGGGCAGAAAATGTCCAAGAAGAGGCTGGGCCATCGTCAAAGTGCTCCTGTTGCCAAGTGAACATCAGTTAGAATGAGAACGGTACATCCACCAGCCTCTGGTGATATTTTAAAAAGATCCGACTTTGGAAGATGTTAGGGGGGGTCCACTTACTAATATGTGAAGAATACAAATACATAAAAGAAAATAATTCTTTGATATTTCCTTTTTAAACTATTATCTTAACATAAGACATATCTTCTTCAAGTATTCCAGCTTATGAGGGATGAAACAGCGAGGCGCTGCCAGTTTGCTGTCTCCAGGCTGAGATCTCAGGCAGCTCCTGATGTCCCGGAAGACAGGCAGTAGGACATTAGGGGCTTTTTTATGGAGACTCAAAGCCCTGCCTATTAAATGGTCTGGTAGTTAGCAAAAAAACAAACAAAGGAATCCAAGTCTTACTAAGCATCTAGATCTCAGTGCCACCTCAGGAAACACAAGAGAGAGGGGATCATGTTAACCAGCCACTCAGGGAAGTGAACAGCACAATTCAGAATCCCAAAGGCTGGGAGACAGCTCAGTCAACCCAAGGACCTGAGTTCAAGCCCCGGCATACACCTCAAAAGCTGGGACTCTATTGGCCAGCTAACCCAGCCTAATTGGTAAGCCCTGGTGAGAGATTCTGTCCAGTAAAACAGCTCTTGAGAAGCAGCACCTGACCTCTGGTATGTGAGAGACTGTCTAAAAAACAAAACAAAGCAAAACAAAAAAAACCAAGGTATGTGGCTCCTGAGGAACACTTTTAGGCTGTCTTCTTGTCCCCATGTATGCGTGTGATCATGCACATGTACACACAACCCACACTCACGCATGCACACACATGTGCACTCTCACACATATACATACACGCATTTGTAGACATGCATGCAGGCTTGCACATGCCCCCACACACACATCATTCACACACAAATTCAGAGAGCAAGAGATGTCTTGTTATGCATGATTTAGTTGAAATAAAAAGAACTCACAGGAAGTAGGGATAAACTCCCTGAGATTAATAAGTGACTTGGGACCTGTCAGTCCATCCTAACGCTTGGCCTAGAAAGCCACTTTAACATTCTCACATAGGTGCTCTTTTATCACAGCCATATATCAGACTTTCCCTAAGGATACAGCATCACGCTGGAATTTCATCCCAGAGTGTAGTGGCAGCTGGGAAACAAGTGCGCACATAACCTGAGCTCAGCAGGCTAAAACTTGGTCCTGAAAGGGAAGGAAGAATCCTCTCCTGATTAGGGGGCAAAGGCTCTGCAACAGGACAGAGGAGAGACCCCAGGCCTAACCCAGTGCCCGGCACAAAGAAGATGCTTGCCAAGCATTTGGGAAGGAGCGAAATCCTAGTCGTAAGCTCAGCTACCCGGGCAGCAGGACCCCGTGGTCAAGGCCCAGTTTTTGACTCCAGATCTGAACTCAGGCCCTGCTTACGTCACAAGCTCTTTGCTGCCTGAGACACCTCTCCAGCTGCTGCGGCAAACTCTTAAACAAAAAAAATTTTTCCCATAGGAAATGCGCTTTACCTTTTTTGAACTTTAAAAGAAAATTACACTCAGACATGGCTTGAAACTTTTACGATAGCCTCTTTTAAAAACAGAAATATGAAAGTATTCGCCAGACAGCACTGAGCTCTTTTTTTTTTTTCAGTGTAATTCTGTGAGCCTGAATGTTTTCCTGAGTCCAGTCTGAGAGTCTTTGTTTTTAATGGGGAGTTTAATTGCTTTTATTGTCATAACTGATACATTTGTCTCACGGCTGTCACTTCTTTATGTTTCCAGGTTCTCAGACTTGTCTTTGGCGACAGGCAGTATGCTTCCTTTTGTTTTAATTTCCCACTGGGATGTGAAAGGTAGGAAACCTGCTTTTTGTTCTCGATGTGAATACTTTGAAGTCTTTCATAAAGACGTTTGATATTATAGTCTCTGTAGTGAGACAATCCTAAAAGGACAGCCCAGAATCGGATGCGGACTCTGGCACCATCCCTTACAAGCTGGGACGGGTGCTGGTCAGGTGACTCCTCTTCCTGGGCATCAGTGGGGACAATGACTCCACCCACTTCCCAGGGGTGCTGACAGGCCGAAATTAGGTGACACCTGCCTAACACCTGTCACAGAAGGCCGGGGCTTTTTGGTTCTTCCTTGAAACATGTACACTGAAGAGCTGAACATGAGGGACATCTGAAGAGCTGAACATGAGGGACATCTGGGTATCCCTAGGAAGCAGCTTCCTGTACCTGAAAGCATTTCTTAGGATAGTTCTGACTTTTCAACAACACAAACAACTACAGGCAACTGCTGCTGGCCACACCCAGCCTGGTCAGTCACGCGCAGCCTCTGGCTGCTTTTGAGTGGCAGCGATGGAGTTGAGTAGAGAGAGACTTTAGGGTCCACGAGATTGAAGATATCCCCTCTCTGGTCCTTTAAGAAAACCTTTGTCCACTCCTGCCTTCGGCTCTGCAGGTGACGCTCTTCCTCCTTCCTAAATTTAGAAGCCATTTCCTTCCCACCTTTATCCTATGACAGCCTTCCCAAACTGGAGTGGCTCTCAGAATGTATTAAAGGAATGTCTAAAAGACCATTAGTGTCTGCATTTAATTGTCCACCAGGTGGGGATGCTTAATTTTAAAAAATACCCTGAAAAAAAAAATAGAGACAAAGACGTTGATCAAGAAGCTGGGGTCTCACCAGGCACAGATGGAAGGAAGGAACAAAGGGGTGAGGGCAGGTTCCTGGGCCTCGGCTTTCTCTCCCACTCTAAGGCTTTAATGCTGACGTTCTTAAGCATAAAATTTTACCCCAAAGGGAAGGCAATGCTGATCTGATTGGTCCGATGAAGAAATGATCAAAATCAAGTCTGAAGAAATAGCAACTGCCACACATACAGAACGTCCTCTGTCTGCCAGCCATACTTATGACAGCTTAGTTGAGAGGGTCCTGAGTCACCTGTTCTTTACAGATGGGGCAACTGAGGCACAGAAGGGCTATATGGCTTTCCCAAGGTGGCCTGACTGGTTGGCTGTAAGGTGGAGAGGTTAGGTCTGCCAATGGCACATTCCTCATGGGGCGCGTGTGGCTGGCTAAGACGTCATCCATTCATCTACCCACCATTCATTCATCAAGCAGCACTGACTGAGCGTGGATCAAGTGTCGGGCACCTGGCAGCTGTGAGGCTGTGGGCCAGGACGGTGTCCTACCCTCCTGGAGCCCACACACCGAGAGGAGCACAGTGGATACTGAGGAGTGCTGTGCAGCCCTTGAAAGACGGCTTCTCTTTCATCCTCCTCCCATCTCTTCTGCTTTTTCAGTTGGAAAACTAGAGGCTCAAGAAGAAAAGTGGCTGGTCCAGTGGCCTCCGGGTGGCCCCTCCTATCTCACACATGCACCTGTCAGCGGGGAGGCAAAGCTCCACCTCTTTTCATCTCCCAGGGCCAGGAAGCAAAGGTCTTCCTCTCTTCATCCCCCCAGGGCCTGTCACTTGTGGGATGGGGTCTGGGTAAGCAGGCGGGCCTCTGAGGTCTCCATCCTATGTCTATCACAGGAGACAAGAGGAAGCAACCCTGTGCTCTCAAAACCCACAGCCCCTGCCTGGCCAAACAGCACCGCTGCTCTTACCGCCCCTTTGAGAGTCTTACTGAGCACTGATTCCGTGCCAGGCGCTTATCTGTCTATTAAGTCTTTCTGAGGGCTGATTCTGTGCCAAGCACCGTGCTTGGTACACAGACATGACATGACCCCTGTCCTGAGGAGGCGTAATCTGTGTTTGAAATCTCTGCCGTCTGCTGCTGGACCAAACGCTGGTCTGGGAAGTTTCAAAGCTGCCCTGAGACACAAGGCAGGGCTTGGGCAGATGCTGTGGCGAGGCTAGCACTTGCTAAGAGCCACGCGTCTTCTAATTGGCCTGCTCTCCATCACCTGGAGAGCGACCATAGGATATGAAGGCAGCATTTAACAGGGGGCACAGCTGAGGGAACAGGGAGAGCCCGGGAGTGAGAGGGATGAACACGTGGAAGGAAGGATGACAGGCAGCCTTGAGAGGGCTAACCCAAGAGTGCTGGCATCCCTGTGTGTGGGGCTGCAGACTCATCTGGACAGGAACCAGAAACCCAGCTTCTCTCCCTGCCATAGCTTTGAGCTGAAAGAACTTATATTTTGATGGCTGGTATTCCAGAAGCAGGCTTTTTTTTTTTTTTCAGTTTAATTGGTGGTCACGATTCAAATCCCCAGCCAAAGCATTCCCATCAGGCCTTTCATCCCAGCATGATAGCAAGGAGAGGCGCTGGGTCATTGGAGGAGAGCATGGATGGATGCAGAGATGGACCGCAGTGGCTGGAGCCACTTCCTTTCCTCTCCCCAGCCTCTCAGGTTTGACGGCCTCTTGTCCTAGGCCGTGGGCACTCACTCACCTTCACAGCGCAGCACGGCGCTGTTCCACACCACGCTGCCCTCCTTCAGAACACAGGTGATGGTCTCAGAGCCCTGCGTCCCAAGGAAGCCTTCGTCACACAGGAAGGAGATGGAGCTGCCCAGCTGCAGGCTGTCACCAAACCGCTTGCCGTTAACCGGAACGCCAGGATCTGGGCACTCGTTGTGTCGGAAGGCTGAGGAAGGGAGATCCAGGCCGTGATTACACTGACATGGTACATAGATGAACCACCAAGGAAAAATGAGCTGTTGCTTGTCAGCCTCAGACCTCCACGCTTCCTCAAGAACTTGGCATGCTGGAAAGGATGCTAGGTGTCCCAGAACCTGGGACCCTGTGGTTATGACAGAGAGAACCCACCAGGCACAAAACAGACACACATTAAACTTGATCGTCAGCCTGTTTGAACACTTCATTCTAAGGCATGCTGACAGATTGGGCAGTAAGCTGTGTATCTCATGGCAGCTAGCTACATCACATCAAAACTCTATCACGGAGATATGATTACTCTCCTTTACCAGAGGGGAAACTGAGGCTCCTTGCAGCTAAGGGGCAGGCCTGTCTTTTCATTGTCAAATCCATTCCATGCTCCCTAAATCTCAGATGGTTAAGGGATCATGTGTGCTGCGGGGTTGGCCGGGGTGGGGGGTGGGGGGCGGGGAAGCTGGCTCCCTGTCCTGTGACACTAATAGACACCACGCAGCACAAAGTAGGTGCCCTGGAATTAGCCCTGTCAGAAGCCGTTGCCTTTTTGTCCTTGCCTCGTGCCGGGGCTGCCTCTCAATTCTGCCAGGCAACTAATAACGTGGTGAGTGAGCCGGGAAAAAGAAAAAGAAGAGGACACTGTGAGCGATGTGGGACCTTGCCTCTTCTTCTTAGTATGTGGTCCTGGACCATTTTTGTCATACTGTTCCCTGAGCCTCAGTTTCCTATGAAATGAGGATTGCGCGTCTCCTGCAGGGTCACTCAGAGGTGGAAATAAAATGACAGCTGAGAAGAGCGTGATGAGCGAGGGCTCAGTGTCGGTGTGTATTTCCTGAGTGGGAGTCCCCATCCCCCAAGGGGCTCCCCGTCCCTGCCCCTGCTTGAAGGGAGACCCCCTTCCTCCATCATCTCTACCTGGTCTTCCTCCCCCAGGTGTTGTCTGGGAAGCTAGGCCTCATGCATGCTAGGTGCTAGGCTCCCTGGCTGCACGACTATGCTGTTTAAGGAAGGCCAGTTTCCAGGCCTCTGGCATGAAAACTGTTGATTTAGCACAGGCAGGGCTGAAACTCCACACACTTGTCTGTGAAACACAAGGTCTAGGTCAGCCTAGATCCCATCTCCCACTCATCTTTATTAGGAAGTAGGACCATAAAGTCGACACTGAGAGCTGAGTGGAGCTTGGGGCTTGGGAGTTAAAACCCTACCAGTCACATATATGTACACATGCACATACATGCATGCATACATCTCTGCACGCCTGTGTGCACACCTCCGCGGCGCTCTTTCCGACAGCTGAGAGCATGCAAGGGCCTGGGAAGATAAGTAACATATGTGTTCCTGCCTAGTCCTCCTGGCCTCATGGTATGTGGGTAGGAGACTAGAGAAGCTAAAGGCCAGAGCCCTCAGGGTCACACCAGCACGCTGTGGAGAGAGAGAGAAAGCCCTTCTACTTCCGTCTGTCTCTAGGTCTCTGGGACAGGAGCATCCTGGTGACGAGGTACCCCAGGTGGGTTGATTTTTCCAGTGATGAATGGGGCCTCTCCAGCGTGGGTTACCAATGGCCTCTCCCGCAGCCTCCTCATTGCTGAGGGCAGTTGAGACAAGGGACAAGGCTTTTGTGACAAGGGTAGAAGCTGGAGCTGGGAGGAGAGATGTTCTGTCAAAAAGCGTGAGATGGATGAGCAGCTGAAGAGCACTTCCTGTGTTGGGGGTGGGAGGCGTGGAATAGGGGGTGGGCGGAGGAGCTTGTACAGGAGCCTGACTCTCCCGTCCCATGGAAAGGAGCCGGCTGATAGGCCAGCAGCCCCAGCCTCAGCTTCCGTCTCTCTCAACTCTCACTCACAGCCAAGTTCACTGGGTTTCTTGCTTCCTGTGACCTCGTAATGGATTGTTGCTCCCCGGAAGCTTGCCGTTGCCGGGTCCTGCCTCTCCCGAGTCCACTGAATCCAGGAGACACAGAAACGGTGACAAAACCACCGCGGAGCTTCAGGCTCACTTCTGGAAAGTGGGCTCGGGATGGAGACTGAAGGGACAACTCCCAGGCTGGCCATGAGACGGGCTGTGGGACTGTGGGAGATGACGTAAGTGTGGCTGCAATAAGCCTGTGGGACTAGTCATGGAGACACAGCTAAAGGCCTTTGCTTTTGCTTTGATTATCGGACCGGGACTCGGGCAAGACACACTGTAGAACAGCGGTCAACAGGAAGCAGCATTGGGGGTTTGGGGATTTAGGGGTGGGGAGCTGACGAGAGGCCTCGAGGGACTTTCTTCCCTAGAGGCTCTCTGCTTCTCACTGAGAGGAGAAGCTGGAAAAATCTGGGCTTCTTTATGCCCTTTGCGATATTTATGGAAACAATGGGTTGTGACACCTCAGAAATGCGTAGTTGGCCCAGAAGACAGCTCTACGCTTCTTCCTGTGAGCTGTGAGCTGTGAGCTGTGAGCTGTGAGCTGTGAGCTGTGAGCTGTGAGCTGTGAGCTGTGAGCTGTGAGCTGGGAGCTGTGAGCTGTGAGCTGTGAGCTGTGAGCTGTGAGCTGGGAGCTCTATGCCTGAGCCAGCAGCAAGACATGCTTTGGAGCTAGTCCACTGCGTGGATGATCCTCCATGGGACCGTCTTCAGCCACTCTCTCAGTAGAAGTGGTCTGTATCTCAACTGTGGCAGAGGGAGGACTCACAGGGAGAGGTGATGCTGGTGACAGAGGGAGCACTTACTGGTAAAGGTGATGTTGAACCCCCTCTTCCCCGTGGAGTGGTCAGTCTGGAACTCTAGACGGGCCACGTGGCCACTGCTGGTGACGGAGGGGGGCAGCTGATTTCCTGAGAAGGTGCCGAGGACCGGGGCCTCAGCGGTGGCGCCGTCTTTAATAACTAGGAAATCAAACTGGGGCTCCACGTCAATGTCGTTGAAGGCCAGGTGGATGCGGCTCTCAGGCCGGGCCAGGATAAGCCAGACGCAGTGGAGATGGTTGCCGTAGTCCTCGGGGTAGTTGGGAGACAGGACGATCCCAGAGGGACTGGTGAAGTTGAAGAAGCAGGAAACTGAAAGGAAAGACAGAGCAGGGGAGGTCAGGAAGTATCCTCCCATGTGTTTCAGCCCCTCCCCGCCACCCCGAGGGTTGACACTGGGAACATTTTCTTAGTCTTCAGTGAAATAGAAAGAATGGACGACACCAGGGTTGGGCTGGACTGGCTGGGCTCGAGGCTGTAGGCCAGAGGCATGCTGGGTTCCATGCTGGGTATAGCACTGAAGTGTCCCTTTGGCAGAAGGCAGATACGATGGGGTTGGTTTTCTATCAGTCTCTCTCCCTTCAACGTGCCCACCCTGGGCAGCTCTCCCTGCCCTTTGGTCCCTTGTGGCTGGGAAAGAAACTGTCATTCAAGCAGACTCCAAGAGGCACAGCCCTGAGCCTTCTGGGCTTTGTCTGCAGCAGGAAAGGCCATGGCTTAGTGATGCAGAGGTGACAATCTCCCGATAGAGAGGCGCCATGCCCATTTCTTCCCTGTAAATGTCTCTGATGGGAGATGATTTGTGTCAGATCCACAGGGACTCTTAACCCCTTCAAACTACAGCCACACTATGCTAGTGGGCGCCATCTTTTAGAGGCCAAAGCCTTCGAAGAACAGGGTAGGGACCTGTGATGGCGTTTTAGATGTTCTGCCCACATCCTGTCATCTGTCCCCACTACACACCAAGCATCCATTCTTCCGGAAGCCTTCGGCTATCCTCCTGCCGGTCCTAACCAGACCCTACCAGGAGGTTGGGGGGAAGAGCACTGCAATGCATGGGAAAGCAAACCAACACACTAAACCGAAGTTTAAAAGGAAAATGGCAGGATGGAAGAGTAAAAAGAACAGCAACAGCTATGCTATGGGAAACACATCGTTACTGAGTAGAAGTTTTCCCGTTACTCTAGGACTACCCCCAAGTTGAGCAAAGAGAGGGCACTTGGAGGATTCAAATAAGAAAGTAGAGTCGCAGTGAAAATGTAGGGCACACTACTAGAGAAAGCATAAAGAAAGCAATCATACAGCTCAACCCCGCTGGGGCTGTATAGGCGCTCGCTCACACACACACACACACACACACACGCACGCACGCACGCACGCACGCACGCACACACGCACGCACGCACGCACGCACGCACGCACGCACGCACGCACTGCACGCAGCCGACTCAGGTTGAGGCCATCTTTTGGAAGGGAGTGTATGATTTCATAGTAAGAGCCATAGGCCACTCAAACACTCCGACTCATAATCTCTAGGAACTGATTCAAAAGAAAACGCGACACGGAGACAAAGAAGTTGATAGTGACATAATTCTATCACAGGGGGAAAAATGCCATCCACCTATATGTCAGTCCAATAAAGGGAAGTAAATTATAGCCTTTAATGCGGTACGGTTTGAAGGCAATCATTAAAGTGATAAATACGACCCTGCAGAAAGAGTGTTAACTATCGTTTTAAGCAAAATAGTAGGTCATAAAATTATACGTGTACTCTTGATGATAGCTATTAAATGCTTGTTTATATATGGGTAAAGGTTGGTCAGGGTCCCCAAATAAAAACTGTATTAGGGTTGTAGGTTTCTGGGTGACTTCTTTCCACATGAAATTACCTTTAATTTTTGTGGCTGCAGGAACAGAGCAGGCTCACTATAAACAAACAGAGCTACAAAGAGGTAACAAGGAATACAAAGCCCTGTGCAAGCCCCCTTTAAACATTGGTATTGATGCATGGTGTTAACGACGTTGATACTTAAGAGGTTCTGGGGGTGGGGTCTCAGTTGGTGAACATGGTCTCATAGGGCACAGGTGTGATCCCTAGCACCCAGGGTGTGGTGGTATGTGTCTGGAATCCCAGCACTGGGGAGGAGAAGAGAGGATAGCTTTTGGAGTTTAGTGTCCAGCCAACCCAGCCTAATCAAGGAGTTCCAGCTCCCAGGGAGAGATCCTGCCTCAAACAGCAAGGCAGGTATATATGCACATGTGCGTATATATATGCATATATATAATATATATACACACACATACACATATGCATGTGTATGCACGCCCACTCAGGAATATACCACTACACAGAAACACACACACACACACACACACACACACACACACACACACACACACATACACACACAAATAATACTGAATGGATATATATTTGAGTTACTGGCACATGCAGAGGCAGGGGCGGGCAGATCTCTGAGTTCAAGGCCAGCCTGGTCTACAGAGAATGTTCCAGGGCAGCCAGGGCTACACAGAGAGACCCTCTCTCAAACAACCATAGTAAATAAGTAATTAAGTTAGTAAGTAAGTAACTAAAATAAAGATATGTTTGCTCTTTTTGTTTTGTTTTGTTTTTTGTTTTTTTGAGACAGGGTCTCTCTGTGTTAGCCTTGGCTGTCCGGGACTTGCTTTGTATATCAGGCTGGCCTCAAACTCACAGTGAGCCACCTGCCTCTGCCTCCTGAGTGCTGGGATTAAAGGCGTATGCCACCACGCCTGGCAAGATATGTTTGCTAAACTTAAAAGAAAACAAACACACACAAAGTGCAGGCTCTTGATGTAGAGTCTCACACTGGTTCTGCTTGTGCCACCCACGTTCTTTTCTGAAAGAGGTACTTCCGTTCCAGCCTCTGCTGGAAGGCCTCCTGTTCAATGCGGCAAAAGAGGCCAGGACCCCAGGACCCAGCCAGCTAGCTCATCCTTGCAATCACACTATTGCTTAAGTCTAGAAAGAATCTGAGCCAAGGGGAGAGAAGGACACAGAAACACTTTTAGGCAGTACCTGAAGGTAGTGATTCTTATCTATTATTGAGCATTTACTAAGTATAGATACTGCTCTCTGCTCTTCCATCAAAGACTCAGTTTAACTACCACAGAAACACCACAGGGGTAGGCGCTATTACTAATCTCACTTAGAAACGAAGACTCCGAGGCACAGAGAGGGTAAGTGGCTTGCCAACCACGTCACAACGGCCTGGGAATGGCAGTGCCAAATTTCCGTCTAAGCATTCTGATTCTGGGAAGGAAGCTCAGAGCCACTCCTTTACACCGTCTTCCGGTAGGAAACAAAGAATGTCTGAGGGTCCGAGTCGGCCGGCGGAGTCCTTGGGGAAGCTCCTCCCATCTGCAGGGGCTACCTGACTACCCAGGCATGTCAGTACTAAATTAGGCTAGACAGAGATGTCCACGCAAAGCCATGCTGGCTCTAGATCTGGCTGGGTCCAGATGGAGTATCGTACGAAGGATACAGAAAGGCCTTCAAGACAGACAGGAGACAGTCACGTGGCCTGCTAAAGACGTCTAAGATGGGCAGAAGACAGAACCGCCATGGTTTCTGACCGAAGACGAGCTGAGGCACAGGAAGCACGTGCATAAACAGATTTCCTGTAAGACTTTAGCTCCTAGCACTTGGGCCTGGCATTACCACGTCGACACTGAATCTTGATGCAAAGGCACCATTTTGCCTTGTTTCCCCCCCATGGTATTGGGAAGTGAACCGAGGACCCCTTACATGCTAAACAATCATGCAACCCTTGAGATACATCCCCAGCCCTAAGAAAGGGGTACCATTTGGGACCCTGACAGCAGCTATATATGACACTGTTCCTTATCTTGCCAAACATCATGTCACTTGGTCAGTGCACTATCGACAGGCCCTTGTCACTCCAACACATACCCCTCCCCCCAGAAGATCATTCTGAAAGCAGAAATCTTGTCCACTTGAACTTCTAATGGCTCTCATAGCACCTGGCACACAGTAAGTGCTCAATTAATGCTTACTGGATGACTAACTGAGCATCATAGGCCCTGAGAAGGTGGCACGAGGATGTCAACATCACGAGCCGTCCCATTCTAAAACTCAGGCAACTGAATTGACCAAATTCTGTGGAAGTGGATGGACACTTGAGTCAACTCAGGAGCCTAGAGAAAATAGTGCGGCGTGACCCTCCAGGTATTTCCCTTAATGGCGGCACAGACATAGACTCAAGTAACGTAGGGTGGGATCCAGCTGAACTGTCAGAGGCAGGATGACAGAAGTCTGCTCTCAGATATTAAGGTTTCAGGGAATCCAATGGTCATGTAAATGTCACAAATGTTACTCGGAGGGATTTTTCTATGCAACGAAGATGAATCAAAATGAAGCATTCGAGTAACAGAAAGTCGTGGTTCATAAAAAAATAAAAAGTCAGCAAAGAACAAATACAGTAATGAATCTGGATAACGGCTATGAAGGTGGCTGTAAAACGGAACGTGAATGTAACAAATGTTCCTTGGAAGAGAACACATACAACATCATTCCAGTTGGAACCCTTGGGTACCATATTTCAGATTCTACTGATATCCTGGGGAAAGGTGGAGCGGGGAGATATGCTAATTTCCTCATCTTGCAAGAAAGTCTGTTTTATAGTTTCTGTGGTTAATTAGAGAAATATAGGTTAGAGCATGTATTTAAAGATGTTAAGTGTAATTAGTAATAGAATATGAAGTAGCTTATCTTCAAAATTACCAAAAGGGGAGAAAGCAAAGCAGTCAATTTAGAAAGAAAAAAAAATGGAATTCAAAGGAAAAACTGTGGATGTTTAAAGAGAGGAAATGCAAAGCAGGATGCTTTAAAAGGAAGATAATATGTAATTTATAACAACAAATGCACACAGGTTTACCTGCTAGTAAGACAAATCCCTCAACTGGGGATGAGACGCACTCCTAAGACAAAGAGACCCTCAACAGTTAGCCGGGCATGAAGGGCAACTCAGCCTTTGCTCTGGAAGAGTTCACCAATGCTTGGGTCCCTCAAATATTCCTATTCGAATAGTGAAAGGGGTGCAGACATCGGGTGTGATATTAAATAGCAGCTGGGGCTTAGGAAGTCCTAGGGGCTGGAGCAATGGCTCAGTGGGCAGACATAGGTGGTGCAGGCCCGTCTTCCAGGGCTAGGCGTGGGGATGGGCAGATCCCTGAAGCTCATCCGCCAGCCAGCCTAGGCCAGCCACAGGTTCAGTGAGAGGTGCTGTCTCAAAAATAAGGTGGAGAGTGATTGAGGAGGGCACCTGAAGTTGACCTCTGGCCTCTGTATACACAACACGTACATACCACACACACACACATATACATACACCACATAAACACACACACACTCCACATACACACATGAACACACACCACACACACATACTCACCACGTACCACATATACATCACGTGCACACAATGTACACTCACCACACACACACACACACACACACACACACACACACACACAGAGTTTAAATTTAACACTCAAGCCTCAGCTCTCCTGTTACTCCTGACTCTTGATCCTTCTTTAAGGCCAAGAGCTTTCTGGAGAGCTCTCAAGACATTTCTTCTTGCGGCATGAAAGAGATGGGGGCTGATTAAGTGACACTGTTCGAGCAAGAACGTGGCCTTTCAAAGCTCTATCTTCCAGCTCCAGAGATGACCCAGACCTGCCCCAGGGAGGGCAGGCACAGGAAGTGCTCTCTGTCCCACAGAGCTCTACTCTGTCTTGCTCGGGAATGCCACACCCAGGCCATGTTTTCGTGGTTCTATCAGCGAACAGGAGGAGCTGGTTTCTTGGTGTGCCAGATAAGGAGGAACACTGAAAAGGGTTGTAATGGAGCCGCCCAGCCTGGAGAGGGAGCGAGACAGCGAGCCTCTGCTGCAGGCGTGGTTACCAGGTTTAAGAATCTTGACCTTGAACAAAGCTTTAAGTGGGGGGGGGGGGGGGGACGACTCTCATGGGGCCCAGACTGGAGAAATAATAACGGTGAAAAACTCCACTCATTAAGTGCGTGTGTAATTACTGCTCATAATAGGAATGCACTGCTGATGCTGAGCGGGAAAAACAAGAGGCTTGCTGGAAAACCCACCCCGTTTTTCCTTTTGGGGTCCTTATGCCAGCTTCGCTGTTTTCCAAATGCCAATTAAAATGACTGGCTGATAAAACCAAGGTTGCCTTCACTAACTCTGACAAAGACCCAAAGGCCAAAGATGATTATTTACAGCCCGGATGGGAAGATCGCAGAATGACGAGACATCAGTTGCAGTTTTGTGTGCCCCAAGGCCCTGATACAGACACAATAAAATATCTAAGTCTGGGCACCAAACAGTAAATGACAACGAGGAACACCCAGAAGATATAATGATAGGCGTGTGCTAAATGATACTCTGTGGTCTTTAAACTTGGAACACAACCTTTTTTGGCTCGTTTGAAACAGGGTCTCCCGCATATGACAGGCTGGCCTTGAACTCCCTACACAGCCAGGGATCACCTTGGCCCTCCTGCTCTTCCTGCCTGTACTGGGAGGCGGGTGCTACCTTTCTTGGTTTCATTTGTTTCTCTGATACAGGCCTTTGCTTTGCAGCTTTCCCTGGTCCAGTACTTGCTACGCAGCCCAGGTTTGTCTGAAACACGCGGTGATCCTCCTGCCTCGGTTTGCCAATGCTTGGACTGTGTATGTAGGAGCTTCCTCAATGCTCACGGAATAGTGAGAGGATGGACCTTGATATGAGGCTGCAAGGCTAGCTGAACAAACTCAGCCACAGACCAAAACCTGTTGTTCTGGTTGCAAGGATGCAGATGTCGCCAAGGCTAAGGGCTTGGTGCTTCCTTTTGGCTGCTGAGACATCTCTAGGGCAGTGAGTGAGGGATGTTCGGCAGGTGTTCCATCGCTCCATCCAAACCCAAAACTCGAGCTCATTGGAGGCAACTCAAAGGCTCCCACACTGTCACGTGTAGCTCTCTGAAGAGAGGTCCAGTGACATTTACCTCTGTCCTCTGATAAAGACATGAAATCAACCATGAGAGAATAAAGAAAACGCCTATTTTCTTGAAACCTTCAAACAAGTTTCTGAGTCCAAAGGAGAAAGAATTGAGCAGTCAATGCCAGTGCCTCTGGGTTGATGCGGCCAAAGTTGAAGGGAGGGGGTGGGGTCCTCAGTCTTCCCCATGAAAGAATTGACAAAGAAATAAAAATGAAGTGAGTGGTTAAACTGAAAGGGTTACAAAGAGAATAAGTAAACAGGATTATAAAGAGAAGGGAGAATAAATTCAGAAGCAGTAGTAAAAGCAGAAAAAAAATTCTGAAGAGATAACTAGAAAAATTTCTGGTTGATCTACTTTAAAAATATAGAGTATATTCTGTATGTTTGTATGAATCCACAAACCCACTACACACACATAATACACACACACACACACACACACACACACACACACACATATATACACACACACAATGAAAGAGGAGACTAATAAAATTAAGGTGGTAATCTAATCATAAAAGATAGTTTAGCTGGGTGGTGGTGGCGCATGCCTTTAATCCCAGCACTTGGGAGGCAGAGGCAGGCTGATTGCTGTGAGTTCAAGGCCAGCCTGGTCTATGAAACAAGTCTAGGACAGCCAAGGCTACACAGAGAAACCCTGTCTCGAAAAAGAAAAATAGATAGTATGCGACATATTAATAAATACACAGCTGCGACCTGAATGACTGAAATGAATATGAAGGAAAAATCCGGAGGAGTTGGGAACTGCTCAGTGGGCGGGGCAAGTTCAAGGCCAGAGCTTCATAGTGTCAGACACATTAGTAATGTCCAAGCGGCTTAAACTCACCCTGACAAAGATTTCCATGACGACGTAGGGACGATGCGCCTATTTATACCCACCCCCTCGCACAAGCAAGGCGCAAAGTGTCAGCTGATCCAATTCAGCCCCCAAACAAAACAACCTTGCTCTAGATATTAAAATGCAAGTTTTACACACATGCACACATACACACACACTCACACACACCACACATACATGTATCATCACACACACAGGCATATACATTTTCACACACACATATACACACCACACATACCATAAACACATGCCATATATATATGACACATACACCACACATGCATACATACACAGGTACACACACACACACACACACACACACACACACACACACACACAGAGAGAGAGAGAGAGAGAGAGAGAGAGAGAGAGAGAGAGAGAGAGAGAGAAACATAATATAAAGTGAACCCAATTCTATGTAAGTTCTATGCCAATTATTTATTCTACAACTTATAAAAATACTTCACTTGTTAGGATAAACAGATCAAAGTAGCCAAGTTCTCTTTGAGACCAGCACTGGTCACAGATGAGGTGTTAGGTGGCATTCCAAGAACGTCATCACCTCATTAAGAGAGTCCTTAGCAGCAATTGCTGAGGGGAGAAACCTTAGGAATGGCTCCATTCCAAAGACACATAAACCGAGGCTAAGAGCTCAAGCAGCCTGCTCGCAGTCACGCGGGGATGAGGCTGGTTCTCAGGACACCTGATTCCTCCCAGTGGTGGGAAGCCTTGCCAAGGCAGATGCTGAATTTAATGTATTAACACTTGTTATAAAGCCACAGTAAAAAAAAAAAAATCTGTATGGGTGATTACAAATGAGAAATCAGTGTAACTGGTTAAAGAAAGTCCACAGTAGCATGTAACTAGGGCAGGACAGCAGAGGGGGGTGGTGGGGGGTGGGTCAAGTATTCAAGTTGAAAAGATGCCACAAAAAAGGGCTAACCAGTTGTTGAAGAAGTAGTTCCGTTGTCTTATTCTACGCGCCACAGAAATACTAGAAAAAAAAAAAACCATAAGTAGACCCAGCTTGCAGATGCGGGTGTCGAGGAAGATGATTTTGCTATCCTGAGAGTCTTGAGAGAAAATTGGCGGCAGAGGAGACATGGCTGTGTCCACTTAGAGGCAAAGAGCATAAAGAAGATTTGTATAAGTTCTGAGATGGGGGAGTCATTTCTGAGCCTTATTCCGAAGTCAGAAATCACAAGAAACAATGATTGCTTCACACTGAAGAAACGGAAAACTTTTGCATTTTAAAACTGGCTGTGAACAGAAGGTAAATGGAACAAATGGAGGGCACCCCAAGCATAGGGCACCCCAAGCATGGGGAACCCCAAGCATAGGGAACCACAAGCATGGGGACCCCAAGCATAGGGCACCCCAAGCATGGGGACCCAAAGCATGGAGAACCCCAAGCATAGGGAACCACAAGCATGGGGACCTCAAGCATAGGGCACCCCAAGCATGGGGACCCAAAGCATGGGGAACCCCAAGCATGCTATCTCAGCCGAACACCCACTCTGCTTCACACACAAGTCAATAGAAGAGATTTGAAGCAGAAATACAGGCCAAGGAGATTAGGGGACAACTCATAAAAGAGTAAAGTCAGTCAACGAAGACATAGAAAAATGGGCACTATTGTAGAAAACAAACAAACAAAAAAGCTAAATCCCAGTTATTGCACCAACATACATGAGCACAGCATGGGAACACGCATTAAAAACGAGAAGGACTGAGGCAGGCACCTAAGGGTGAGAAGGGGAATCAATATCTATCAGACCTCATCGCTATTAGACTCAACAAGATAGGAAAGATGTTTACTTCAAGTTTGTCAAATATAAATAGCCAAAATCACTATGAATGTAACATTTATATAATTCCTGATTGTTTCATGGTTCTTCTTGCTGTGTGTAGTTTATTTTATTTATGTGTAACAATGTAAATGTATCTGTTAAAAAAAGAAATATAATAAAAATGAACTTTCTGCATAAAAAAACAACAACTCTGAGACTCCTGTCTGACTAATAATTGGTGCACTTTTGTAATGTCTCAGGACCGACATCAAGTAAATTTTGCCCAAATTCAGGGGCTTTGCCTCTTGTTTTGTTATGTAAAGATTAGGAAAAGAAATGCATTGTTAATTCAAAACATGTGTATAATATGTATTTTCTTGCTTATTCTTTGTCAACTGAAGTATTGCCCTCAGGATTGTGTGCTAAATAATTGCACATTATTTTACTGAATATATATTAAACACTAACTCAGAAAACTTTTTATTAAAAAAAAAAAAGAGTGAGAAGGAGAAAGAGAGTAGAGTCATATGGATGAGAAGGCTTCCAGAAGGAGAAATATGTTAGTTCTTTGAGACAGTCTTATGTAGACCAGGCTGGCTTCAGATTCAGTATATACCAGGGGATGGTGTTGACTTTCTGATCTTCCTGCTCCCATCCCCCCAGTCCGTGAGTTACAAATATGTATCATCACACATTGCATAAGCCCAGCACATCACCCATCCTAGGCATCACTCTTCTGAGCTATGTCAAATCTTTTTTATTTTAATTTATAGTTGTGTGTGTGTGTGTGCGTGTGTGTGCGCGCGCATGCACGCGTGTATACATATAGGTATCCCCAGAGTCCAGAGACATTGGGCCCCCTGAAGCTGCCGTTACGGGTGGTTGTGGATGCTGCGAGTTGAACTTGGGTCTTGCACAAGAGAAGGTGCAATCTAAGCTGCTGAGCCACCACTCCAGCCCCCACATATATTTCTTGATGTATAATCTATGCTGGTGTTTGGATAGCAAAAATGCTAGATCGTTTCTTGTAAAAGGAGGGAAGGATGGAGAAGTGTGGATGCTACGGGCCTGTAGCCTTGGTGTCTTGGTGTCTTTACTGCTAGAAGTTAAGTGTATTGTCCTGGGGCGGGGGGAGGGGGGAGCAGAAGGCAAGGTCATTCTCAAGGGCAATGTGAGGGCTGGGGTGGGTTTAGGGAGCAGAGAATGTTTGCAGCAGTTTCCACAACTTAGTGGAGAACAGACCGGGGAACACAGATGGATAGCTGGGCACTGTTGTAGGCCAGACTGAAATTGGGAACCATGAACTTACAGCAGTGCCAATTTGCCTGCTTGGGTGGTTTTCTGCAGCAATGCTCACCAGAGCGCGAGTGGCCCAATCAGAGCCTTCTTGCTTCATTGTATGTCTCTGGATCAGCAAACTGAGGCATCTGTGTTGACTGATAGCGTGGCTGAGCTGCAAGCAGAAGCCTCACAAATGCTCCCTTCTGTTTCTTTTGCCTTATTCTGGTATACATACATATATCTATACACATATGTGTGTATAGATATAGTATATTACATTATGATATATAATATAGAAATATATTCACATATATTGCAGAATATGCAGTACACACACATATACATACATACATACATATATATATAATTTTATTCTATTTTAAAAGAGAAGGTCTTATGTAGCCTAGGCCTTGACCTGATTATGTAGCTATGGATGATCTTGAACTGATCCCCTCCATAGTGTCAAGATTACCACACCATGCCTGGTTTATGCAGTGCTGGGGATCGAACACAGGACCTCACGTATGCTGGGCAAGTACTCTACCAGCTGAGCAACACTCCCAGTCCTCAGTGTATGCTCATTTCCTCCTCCAAATCTTTGGCTACCGTCTCTGGCGTTGGAGCTTGCTTAAAGTTATCATCCAACTTTGCTAGTTCCAAAGAAGCTGTGTGAGGGTCTCTGGTGACAACAGGGCTCATCCTTGTTATACGTAAGACCAACCTCAGCTTTGGTTTCCTCTGAGAATACCAGGGATGCCTTCTAGAAACGTACGCATTGCAAGAGGAAGCCAACCAGCCGGACGGACTGTATTGGCTATGTATTTCCCGAGCACACAGGCTGTCTCATCAATTCATACTCAACAGACTCTTACCCTAAAGTCACAGATTGAACTCAAGAGCTTCCATTAGGCCAAGCCTTATTGCTTGGGTAGGCAGGGTTTGGGCACTGGGGCGTCCTGGCTCATGGAGCCGTTTCTTCCCTTGCTTCTGAAACGCTCACTGCTTCACACACTCACACACAGCTCTGATCTCTCCCTCTGACAGCTGCTTCCTACTCACGGGGGAAGTTTCTGCGTCAACTTGACCTCTGTGCCTTGCAACGTTAGGGGTTAGTTTTCTCCGCTCCTGCTCCCCTGGGGCAGCCTGCTGCACCCATGCCTCCTCACTTAGCCCTCCAGGAGAGGCTTCTCAAGCTCTGCACCTGTCTGCAAGGTGACCCCTCATGCCTCTACCGAGCCCGTGTTTCAATGGAACCGTGGCACCTGCTGAGTGCCACACATTGTCCTACGGACTGGCTTAGCAGCTAAAAGGACGCACAAGCAAACCGTTATCTCCAGTGGCATTTACCTCTTAACAGGGGACAAAGAACAAAGGAGTGGGCAGAGGGAGGAATGAGTGAACAGGGCGGGGTGGGCAGTTTTCAGGAAGGGGGTTTGAGGTGGCCTGTCAGAGGTGGTGACCTTTGAACTGTGGCCTGATGTTAAGAAGCCAGCCATCGCCAGGATGATTTCTCCCACCAGAAAAAAAACTGTAAGCGCCAAGGCCCTAAAGGTATGGGAGAATGAGTGTGGCATTTGTAAGGGACATGGGGACTCCAGAACAGCAGGGCAAGGCAGTTAATGGAAAAGGAGACATAGGGTGAGCTGCAGAGGTTGACAACAGTCTCAAGGGTCATAGGAAGGCGTTTAAACTATAATACAGGAACCGAACAAAGTCTCGAAGTGGACCCCTGCTTCTACTAGACGCAAGGAATCAAGAAATGCCCACACCCACGCTGCAGACACACTCCTAACCCGCCTGTCACATGTCTCTACCGGGCAATTAAAATGTGCATCGGAACCACATTCCTTATGATTTTCCAAAGCCTCCTTCGGGCCTTCCCTCTGTGAATGACAACGCCAGAGGCCTGGGCAAAGCACACCATTGCATTCTCCCTTACTCTATAGTCCAGTGGTTCTCAACCTAGGGGTTGTGACCCCCTTTGGGGTCGAATGACCCTTTCACAGGGGGTCACATATCAGATACCCCGCAAGCAGGGATTTATATTATGATTTATCACAGTAGCAAAATTACACACAGGAAGTAGCAACGAAAATAGCTTTACGGCTGGGAGTCATCCCAACATGAAGAACTGTATTAAAGGGCGACAGCATTAGGAAGGCTGAGGACCATTGCCACAGCCCACCGGTAACTAACTTTTCTTATTGCTTCTCTCAGCATCTCTTGCGCCCGGCACGGTCTTCATCACAGCCCCAGAGGTTGAGCACCCCCCCCCCCTGTCCCATGCTGCACTGCTCTGTGCTTGCACTTTAGATCTCACTTTTCTGCAACCCATCCTCCATGTTGGCGCCATCTGGACGGTCAGTTTTGTATATCACACATTCTGTCCTGTTCCATAGATGTTTGGAGCACTCTAAAAAAAAACAACAAAACCCTCCCTGCTGCATAGAGAATGTAGTCTAGACTCTTCAAAGGGCCCAAGACTCACAACGATGAAAAGCCCTCGCCAAACCCTTTGATCTTTATCCTCCTGCCTGAGTGGGCTCCACGATCCAGACAGACCTCAGAACTGGCTGCTCTACGAATGTGCAGCGCTTTCTTTCTCTAGGCTATTTTCATTTTCTAGAATGTATTTTTCCCTCGTTCCCCTGTAAAACGATTAAGCACCGTTTCCAGGGAGGGAGGTGGGTCCCGCGCATTCCACGCTTTACCTTTCCTAACTGTAGTCACGGAGTCCATACATCAGGCTTACTGACCCCATGCCTACAACACCCATGGCTGCAGCGCCAGCAGCAGGCGGAGGGCTACAGAGTAAAATCCTGCTGCTCACAGACCCCAGATGGCCAAGCATCTCCCACACCAAGCCTGCTCCCACCCCCACAATGTCAGTTCTATCTATACCATAAGCACCCATAGCAACATCACCAACAGTCACTGTAGGATAAACAGGGAGCTGAGATTCTCTGCCCATCTGATTATCACTGGGGAGATGATGGTAACTGAGGCATAATCTGGTCCTGCCTTTCCTTTAATTCAGCAATCACTGTTTATTGTAACAAATAGTGCCATTTCTTCCTCCCCGTCCCTGCTCTGCACTCTGGTGGGCACTGCCCTTTTTGTTTTTACAGTTACTGACCTTGGTTTGGGCTTGCGATGAATTTTAGAACATGAGCTTGTAAGTGGACATAACCCAGACCATTTCCAAACTGTCAGTGCTTGGAGATGGGGTGGGGCTGGGGGCCGGGCTCTGTCTCCTGCAGCATTTGCGGGAGCAGTGTTGTCTGTGTGTTGGCTGGTCCCTTGGCGTGGGTCCCGGAATGAGATGCCACCCAGGGACCAGCAGAGCCACAGTCCACAGACAGCTCTCACGGACCTTGGGAGAGACACTGATTGTTGCCTGTTGAGATATAGGGACCACTGATGCCGCAGATGAAACTGACAACTAATCGAGATATAGGGACCACTGATGCCACAGAGGAAATTGATTAATATGTCTCTGGAAAAGGCTATGAAGAAGGCTGAATGGTGGTGGATGACAACGGATTCCAGGACGTTTTTCACTCAGGATATCCCTTGGTGTCCGAATTGCCTGCTTGGCATGGTTCCTGTTGAGCCATAGTTAGGGGAAATATGAAAAGTGGTACCTAGAACAAAAGATGCTGAGATTTGTCCTTAAAAAAAAAAAGGCATATGCAGTCACCCCACCCTTGATCCCTTCTACACCAGCTAACCGTTATCCCATGGCAGTGGTGTTCCGGTCCATGTTCCTCACTCACTACTCAGTCCAGTCCCGCGCCGATGCTTTCCAGTTGGGTCTGGCAATTAGCTTCTCGCCCCTTTAACAATGTCAATTTGTCCCCCGAGTTCCTTCGAGATTGGCTAGGTTCTTGGTATCCACAATATGCCTCTACCACCTCGAGGGTATGACCAGTCACGTGGGGTTACACCTGGGGTAGATCTTTGTCACATCTCCACACTTGAGCCCACCCGGCCAGTCCTGGGCCTCCAGCCTCCCCCTCCCCCGCCCCCAGCGTGACCAGACTCTGAACTCCACTATTCACAAGCTTTTCGGACACTAGGTGAGGCTTCATGCCGCCAGCTAATATGACAAAATTGTGACAGCCCATGAGACAAAGAACGGAGAAGGTCCCGTGATTGGTTAGTTGGCCTGGCTAAGCAGCCGGGCATGAACTCCAGGGCTCAGATTTTAGCTTGAAAAGCAGACCATGAATTCTTGGAGCTAACCTCAGTCACCTCAAGGCGGGACAGGTGTGAGTCCTGGACAATGGGTCTGGGTGTCAGTTTTCCCGTTGGTGGACTGCGAGGAGAGGCATGCATTTTATACTGACTCAGTCTTTTTACGCATGTATAAAACAAAACAAAACAAAGAAGCAAGGAAGCCATCACTTCCTTGTAAAGGCCCCATGTGGTGGGGCTTGGATGGCAGAGTGCAGACTGTGCCTGGTGCTTGGGGGCAGGGGTGGGGGGTAGGAAGTGGCAGGTAAATTCAGTTTAGGCTGACTGAAACAAGGAGTGTGGCCCAGGTCTGTGACATGAGGCAGGGTGTTCCTTTACACGTCCTCTCAGCATTTTTGCTGGTCTCAACCCACATTGTCCAAGTAAGGCAATAAGACACACGTGCACCTCCCTCCCTCCCTCCCTCCCTGGAACACGGCCTCCACTGCACGCCTCCCACCCTCCCTGTGACACGGCCTCCCCATGACACGGCCTCCACTGCACGCCTCCCACCCTCCCTGTGACACGGCCTCCACTAAGCCAGACCTCAGAACCCAGGATTTTCACTCTCCTCCATGACAGGCCAATCCAGATCTGTAAGACTTCAACTGAACTAACTGAAAGGGAGGGTGCGTCCCTATGATGTGGGCAGACGGATGTTCTGTCAGCTGAAGTGGAGGGGTTGTGTATTCCAAGTCTGGAGCCTCCGGTGGGGTTCTGAGGACCTGAGACAGGCGGCATAGAACACAGTGCCCGAATGACTCAGTCTTCCCGTGTCCTCAGCAATGGCTGCTCATAAGTTTATCTCACCCCGCTGGAGTCCACAGCCACCTGTGCCCAGCCTTCAAGAATGCCGAGTGACTCTCAAAGCCTCCTATCATTGTCACATGGAGAGGTGCCAGCTGGCCTTTTGGGCCTGGTCGTTCTAGAGTTCGCTTTAGTTTCTATAATCCTGGGAAGTCAGCCCCAGGATCAGCTGAGGAGAAAAAAAAATACCAATTTATCAGTTATCCCCTGAACTCAGAGGACTTCCAGAAAGGGAGTGGCTACATCTCCAAGCGCTCGATGTAAGCCCAGGCTCCTGTGGCTTTAAGGCCTTTGCATCGGTTCTCATCCCTAAGTACTGGCTCTGTCAGAGTCTGACGTATTTCCTAAGGCAGTGTGAGCAGGACACCCTCCTGAGGTCTAGAGACAGCCACATGCAGTCCTGCCTCCGGCCGCTGTCCACTGAAGACTTGGGGAGAACATGAATGGCCATTTAGCATGATCGTATGAAAGTGCACTGGTCCCCCGAGACATCGCACAGAGGCACACACAGCCTGAGGAGACAGTTCATAGAGAAGGTGAGGGCTAGCAGCCCTGTTCAGGAAACCCCCTTCCCTGACTGCCCCACAAGATGACCATTGTACGTAAGAGCTGGAGGGTCAGTCAACCATAAACCCAAGGCTCCCAGAGAAAGGAACCTTGCTGAGCGCCACGGAGCCTGGAGGAACCCACAACCACGAGTGCTGCACTGGTGTCCCAGGCTGATGACAGATTCTCTAAGGAGCTCAAAGAACGGGGGAGAGGGGACAGGGAGGGTCCTAGCGAGCTTCAAACTCCAGTCCCAATACGACAGCTGGGAATAAGAGATGCCAGTCTGCGAAGCTTGGCGTCTGCCTCCGCCACTTCCTGAGTCCGATGTGGGAGAGCTCAGGGAAGCGGTGAAGGCACACCCAGATCTCTGGGCACTTTACAGAGAGAAGGCAGCCTGCTGCCTTGATGTCACAGCGGAGGGCGGAAGTGACAGTGCTGGCCCAATGCCTCACCAGTGCAGGTGACTGTGCGCGGCTAGACAACCACAGCCTAGTCAGTTTTCCCCAGCCTCTGTTGCGTTCAGACGATCCTTCTTAAAAGTCCAGACCAAGATTTGGACTCAGCCACGATCTCAGTTTAGTTCTGGACAGATTCTGTGTTTGGAACGGCCTGAGAATTTTCACTGTGCCACAATCTTCCAAGGAGACTTTGGGGAAGCTGCTAACTAGAACAGTTCCTGTAGCAGTTTGTGACCACATTTATCATTGTAGTAATTTGGAGATCACTCTGTCAACCTGGAAGACTGTGGGGGGAACCATCCCCTCCATCCTCCCACCGCAAACACGACCCTCAGTGCGTAGAGACCATCCCAATAGCCATTCTACACTTTAACAAAATGAAAGCTGAAAAATCACTAGAAGATGTGAGGTCCAAGCTGCGTCCATCCATCCTGTCCTTGCTTGGATACCAGCATGGAGGCTAACAGAGGCTCTAGGAAGTCATGACCACTGTGGCAGCTGGAGCCTGGCTCAACCCAATGTCTGGCCATGATACATCATTTCACGTGACCAGGTGCCACACTTCATGTGCTGTCATCTCGTAGTGGGACCAAACATCCCAGAAAATTCAGAAAAACCTCCAGGCTGCAGCCACAAAGTAGGTGTTGCATGTTTCTGGTACAGAAGTATTTCAGTCACTTAGGGACATTCTAGAACTTATAATTCCCAGGCCCAGCGAACTGGAAACTTCTGAAAACGAGGCCAGAAATTTAGCATTTTTGAAATGTCCGTGAGTGATGTTAATGATGAGCTAGGTTCGGGGTCTGTTTTAGATGGAGCAGAGTCAACCAAGACTTCACCTTAACCCACAAAGTATTCGTTTAAACAACAACAACAACAACAACAACAACAACAACAACAACAACAACAACAAAAGTAGTGTGTGTAGTGAGGGCTAAGTAGGATCCACACTGGCCTGGTGCTTCCTCCTTGGACATTGTAATAGAAAGCATGCAGGGAGCATCCACCATGAGCATTTGCCTTCTCTGCCTCTGGCCAGCTCCAACACTTCATACTGATATTCCACGAATCTAATTTTTATCGCCAGATTCTAAGCCAAGCTTAGCTAGGCCAGACAACACACTGACTCAGCCAGTGGCTGAGGTATGGTGTGGTCCCTGAGTCAGCATCTGGTGGACTCGTGGGGAACATAGCTTACCCATAGGCCCATTCACTGTCCTTCCCTTGGTGGCCCCTGCCTGGTAGATGGATACAGGTTGCAGGGGAAAACTCTATTACCCAGAAGCCTCCTCTCCCCATGCCTATTCCAACACCAAGATAACAAGTGATTACGGGACCTACCCTGGGCTGGTCTGAGAGTGTTTACTCCTTCCTTGTACACACTGTCAATGCTGATGTGAGCCAGCTCTTTACCCAGAGTCAGTTCTCTCAGCCCTGGACTTTCTCAGCTGGGTCTTGCCTTATCCAGGTTGACCTCAAGGCACTGTGATGCTTCACATCCATGACCATCATGGCCACTTCCTGTCACCGCCACAGGGTCTCAGGTGGCCCACCTGCAGAACAGGCCATTCCGAACTCGGCACATCACCGCAAAGCCAGGCCACAGGTTCTCAGTGGCCAAGCTTTTGAGGCTGAGGATAGAGGGAGAGGGTACCCTGGAACTTCCCAAGTTCCTGACTTATGTCATTGGGTCCCCTGTGGTCAGTGGGACCTTTGATAGAAGCCTGGAGCACCGAGGACATTTCTTCAAGTTCAGGAAGCTGGCATAGCTCTCAGGCAGCTCCTGGCCCTACACAGAGCTTCTCAGGGGTGTTGTTCTCCACACAGAGCCTGACAGTGTCAGATCTTGGCCCATCCCAACCCTGGCTCTGAGCATTTGAAACAGTTGATTTCCCAGGGCTCTGGCTATCACGATCCTATTTTCCAGGCCAAAGGAAAGGACGTTTGAAATCGGAAAATTTGGGATCGCGGTGTTACAAGGAACGCCAGGTGCCAGCTATAGTTTGTTAGGAACGATGGAGGACAGACTTTGCCTGGGCATGGTGCATGGTGCAGAGGTGGGCAGGGGGCTGCAAAAAATCCACCTGCCAGTGAGAAGACAGCTAAGGAGCCGGGGCTGTGGTCTCTATGTAGCACACGACAGAGATGTTATATTTAGACAGATGCAAGTAGAGGATGCAAAAAAGACACACCAGTGCCTAGGTGTGAAGCCGCGCATTAGGGAAGCGTCTATTTTCTTCAAGTTAATTTATAGTTTAACAGGAGCGCACACGCAAAATCCCAATAGGCTTTTATTTTTACTCTGACAAAGTGATTCTAAAATTAATCCTGAACAACAAACAGATGAGAATAACAATGACTATTCTGAAAGAGAAAATAATTAAGGGAGGAGGGAGTCGCTCTCAGCTGTGCTAGATATTACAACGTATTATAAAACAACAATTAAAATTATTCAGTACCAGGGCCGAGACAGACACAGAGCAAGAGAACAAAGGGTGACGCAGGGAAAGAGACTTAGCTACATTTGAGGATCCGGAGCGTGATAAGACAATCTATTTCCCCCAGATCACAAGGGAGGAGAGTTCCTTTAAAATGATGTTGGAAGGCTGCCTAAGAGTTTGGACAATATTATACATTCATCCAAATAAACTCCAGATGGATTAACAAATTACAGCGTAAAAATCAAATCACTGACAAATAACTAAAAATAGAGCAAACCGTCTCTCGGATTCATGACAGAATGACAACTTTGTCAGCTTTGGAAAGAAACCACAAATATTGAGGGATCTGTCTACATGGAAATGTAAAAACAACTTTACAACACAAAACAGCAAAACACAAAAAATAATGAATATAAGATTGGTAAAGTGTGTGTGTGTGTGTGTGTGTGTGTGTGTGTATGTGTGTGTGTGTGTATGTGTGTGTGTGTATGTGTGTGTGTGTGTGTGTGTGTGTGTGTGTGTGCGCGCGCGTGCGCCACATGGGGCTTCTGTCCACACAACAGAATGAGCACCTTCCTACTGGAAAGGAAAATACAAGCCCCATGGACCTGCACACGAGGACCCAGGGCTGGATCCATGACTGATGCCCTCGTGTAAATGGAAATTCTAGGACCCCCTGACACCCCTTTTGGACCTCCTGCTCCAAAAGGGAGTCCAAGGCTCTAGCCAGACTTTATTACCACTGTACCCCATTGTCCCTCACTCATATGTCTTACAATCACTCTAGGAAACACTGCAGACCCAAAGCACTCAGGTTCAATGCAGGAAAGTAAACGTGTGCTTATGTGTGCATAGATATACATGTGTGTGCATGTGCATATGTCCAGATATGTGCTTATGCATGCTAGTATGTGCATGTGTATATGTACAGATGCATGCTTATGTGCGCCTTGTGTGCACATAGGTGTGTGCTTGTATGTGCATGAACTCACACACATGCTTGTGTTTATATGAGAACGCTCATGGAACATCTCCCTTTTGCACAGGCCTATGTATGTCCTATGGGCCCTCTGAGAACCCACTACTCCCACACAGGTATCTCCTTTTCCATCACAGCCCCAATTCTGCCCTGTTTTCTCAGGTCAAGTCTTCGAACAGGGATACTGTCCAGGCAATTGACCATTGCAGGCTGCTCAGCATCTGTGATGCTGTGATACTGTGACCAGTAAATGAGACTCAGACGCAAACCTAAATGTGCCTCCCACACCAAGGCCTCTTGTTGAAAAAAAAATGGCGCATAGGGACATCATCAGTTCACATAATTGTGTCTGTCTTCTACGGAGAGTTTCCGGGGTTAAGCCATGTGCCCCTCACTCCTGGGTTCATAGCCCTTACCAGAACCTTGGGGAATTCCCAGCAGTCAACTGATGCATGCTTTCGGGGTACATTCCATATATACTCATTAAATTCTCACATTTGAAATGGCCACACAAATATAGAGATTTAATGAAGCTGTCAAAGGTGACAAGCTACATCATATGTCACCTATGGGAAGAACGTCACAGAGTTGTTCTCTCTGGAAAAGTGAAGGCAGATGGGGGGGGGGGAGGTACACTTCTTGACAGGAAGACCACATGCCTAACAATCCTAGGCTAATAGATGTTACTCCTGACATTATAAATAGGTATAACATATGAGGAAAGTTACACAATCATATATATATTCATAGAGAGTTAGAAAAAAAATGCTCATTTACTGGCCTGGTCACTTGACTTCTGAAAATTTATCCTTGGAAAATAAGGAGAGGGAAGCCATATGCATGAAGACTTTCATTATAGCCTCATATAACATAATTGAACGTAAGTGGTTGCAGGAGTGTTGGCCCATTCACTAGATGGAATATTCTACTGATTTTAGAAAATGCAAGCATGCAAGACATGTAGCCACCTAGTAAGGTATGAAACACCGTGTGGACTTTGACACATAGCAGACAAAACGGTATGCCCAATGCGATTGAGACCACGAGAAAGACGTGAGCAGATGGCAAGGACAGATAACCTTCAGTGGACAAAAAGGATGGATCGATGCAAGAAACTGCTTTTCACTTAGGAGAGTGAGAGTGAGAGCATTTTATGTAAATTTTGAAAATTGTATTTAAATCATCCTATTTACAGAAGCTTTAAAAATTCTAGAATATACCAAAATCCTGTATTGGCTATTGTCCCCTGAGCTGTGGGTAGGTCTGGATATAGAGCTGTAGCATGTGGCATGGGCACAGGTCACCCTTGAGCCGGAGCAGGGTACTCCTACAGGGGTCACCCCCCAGGGCACTCCAGTTTAGAATGTGACTGGGAACAGGCACAGTCCCTGCTGCCACTGATTTTGTACATAGAGAGCTGGTTCAGGAAGCGAAGATGGATAGAGGGGTAATGGGCAGAAGGAACAAGAAGTGGAGGTGAGGAATCAGGTCCCTAACAGGAGTATGTGCTGCTCCCCTCAGGCCATGGACCCTTCCTTCACCGATGTGCTGCACTCGTAGGAACTGTGTTTACGTCCGGGGGAAACCAGCTTCCACATTCAAGCCTAGTACCTTATCCTAAGTGTTCTTTCTTTGCCCCTGCTTCTCAGTTCTGCCCTCAGATTCTGGGAATCTGATGCGGTGGAAAACAAACAGGGAGGAAATGTGGTTTCTGACTGCTGCTCTGTCAATGAATGGGTGGGTGGGTTCTCTCCCACCATGTGATGGCTGCACAGCCTCTGAGCTAGTGCCTTTAGCCCTGAACTTGGGTTTTTGGTCTATAGTCAGAGGGAAGAAACGCTCTGTGGACACTGTAGGGAAGAATCACATCTCCCCAGTGACATGAAACACACAGAAACCACCAGCCTCTTCCCTCCCTGCCACGCGTTCTCTCACCACCAAGACGATTCAAGACTAAGTTACCCTAGGGCATGGCTCTTTGTCTTGATTTCCACAAAGAGGAATGTCTGCCAGTGTCTGCAGATGTTTTTGGCTGTCCCAGTTGGTGCTTGGAGTGTGCAGTGCTGGTGCTCAGGGTGGTAGAGGACAGAGATGTTGCTAAAGCAATCTATAAGACCTGACAAAGTCTCCGGGACAAAGTTATCAACATTACAGAGACTGAAAAATCCGGAGTAACTAAACTTTGAACAGATGGAAAGGCAGCATCCTGATGGCCCTACGATCCAGTCCAGTCCTATCTCCAGCATGGAGAAAGGGCAGGCAGATGCCAGGAGAGGATTATTTCTCATAGCAACCCTATAAGGAGGCACCCTTCTTCCCTACCTTCAAAGCCAAGCTCAACGCCAGCATCCTCTGTGGGCATCTTCCCCCAAGCACCCAAGGGTTCAAGACTTTACTGTTGATGCATATTTTGAATTGCATACAGTCCAGGAGGCCCCACCTTCTCACTTCAGCCATGCACCCTACACATTAAGACCAGAGCAATTAGGACTCACACTTTCTTAGGGCTTCATGAGAAGGGAGAGGAGAGCTGAGTTCTGTGTGCTCCTGGCCAGGCTCTGGTGAGAGCTGTTGGGCAAGTTCTTGGAAAGTGGCTGCTAATGGACTGATAATTGGTTTCCTGCCTTCTTTATGAAGTGTGAAGTGCTCTGCTAAGCCTGTCAACAAAGCATCAAGGACTCTGCAAACCACCCTCCCACTTCCTTCCCACTATCTCTCTGGAAAGGCAGAGAATACCTCCTGAAGATGTGTTGAAGAGGCCCTGCAATCTCTGTTAAAGATGAGGCTAAAAACAAGCAGAGCACGCTAAGGCGGATGATGAGCTCCCTTTCCATGGCTCTGTCCTTAGGACAGCTGTGGTGAGCAAACTCTATCTAGACTAGAACAGCTCTGAAGCCCTATGCACAGGCACTTGGCAAACAAGCGACATGGCTGACTGGATGGAGAGTGCTTCTACTCTGGGCTGATATGGAGCAGTGGTCCTTGGAGAGGTGGACTGTCTGAGGAGGACAGGAGAGCGAGAGGGAAGGAACTGGCTCCGTGTGCTTAGCTGGAGCACTTCAACATGAGAGGCATCATCCTGCCGCGGCCCTGATGAGGAAAGCTGCCTGCTGAGGTCTTCTCAGAAAGCTGGTGGTGGCTCAGAAACCAGCGAGTGATGCCGAAACTTCTGCTCACCACAGAAAAGGCTGGGCAACATGAAGGTGGAGTGCATGTGTGCGGGTTTGGCAGGACAGCTCCCAAGGAAGGAGCCATTTTGAAGGACATGTTTCCACAGCAGTACAGTGCAGCGCTTCACACTTCCTTGAACAACCATTCTAAGACATTTCAGCCATCACAAGGATTTCCCTGGTCCCCTTCTAACGCCTATGAAAGAGAGAGCAGCTTTGCCTGGCTAAGTGCTGAGTTGATGTTTACTATGACTAATGTGGGTGTGACTCCCCAGATGAGTCGCCTTTTGCCAGAAGTGTTTTGGTGCGTGTGTATAAGAAACATTCTACGATGCAGACAGGCAGCAGACAGGCAGCCCCACCGTTTTATATTTTTATGGACATTTACAGACGCTGTCCCCTTTCTATTGATCAGAAAGAAACTGTGGCGTGCCTTTGATCTAGAGTCGGGAGCCGAAGCATTACGCAATGTGTGACCTGTGCTGTGATGGTCCAGTTTGGGACCAGTTTGCAAGCATTCACCGCGGAAAGTGTGGGGGGCCTCGCTTGTTACAGTTTTCTTTGGCTATTAATATGATCCCAGAGATGCAGCCACTGGGGAGTGAGAGTACGGGGGGGGGGGGCACTCTGTGAAGTCAGTAACTTCCTGGAGAGGAAACGCTCAGGCGGTGGCAGGGAAGCTCAGCGAGAGGCAGAATTGGGCCTCTAGACTTGGAGTCTTGAGAAATCTCATCATCAATCTTTCAGTACCAGGACCATGAGCTCCCTGAGAGCAAAGCCAGGACCTACGGAGCCATGAGCTGGGAGGCTGGGGATTTGGCAGAGAACAGACACATGGCAGCCCCTTCTACCCGTGATGTACAGAGAGGGGGATTGCTCTGTGGTGTCGAGTGTAGGGAGAGCTGATTCTGCCTGCCTTCCTCCAGTCAAGCCAACCTTGCTGGGACTCAAGGACCCAAGGGACTTCTAGACTCAAGCAGACACACAGCCCATTGTTGGAGATACCTGAAGATACATACTGTCCTCTTGCATCCCAGAAGTTTCCAGGTAGCATCTCCTGTCAGCTGCCAGAGGGCCAGCTTGGTAGTTCTTATTAACAAGTCCTGGTCTTTCATTCTTGCTCCAAACCCTAGAGAGCACAGGCTAGACCTACTGTTGCCAGTATAGCCCAGTCCTCCTCCTCTTAGCTACTTGTGAACAGAGTTCAGCACGCTGCTTCTGGAGAGGAAGGCCTGCTCTGAGGTCTTCTCTAAGGCTCTTAGAGAAGATTCTAGAAAAAATGTTCCAGAACTTATTCCTCAGAAGCACAGGGTCACGTATCTTCCTGGAGGCCTCTGATGGTTACCACTACCCTCGCTCAAGTTGCATTCTCTTTGCTAGCCATTTTTTTTTTTTTTTGGATTGTGGGGCCTGGGAGCTCAGTTTCCCCATAAGTACACCTCCTTCTGACTTTGATCATCCCAGGTTTCTGCCCATAAAGCTCACCTTCCTCCAGTGTTCCCTGACTCATTTTTATCAAGATGGATCTCAAAAACTAAGCTCCATATTGCCTAGGGGAAATCCTACAGTCTGGGACCTTGCCTTCTTAGCTTAGTTAGGCCCTCCAGGCTAGCAGCAACATGGCCTGTTCTGCTTCCCTCTGCCCAGCTCGGTTCTGTTGTGCTGGCAGAGCCTTTGGTTGCTTACTCTGAGCTGCACTGGCTACCCCTGATCCTCTCATAATTCTTAGTACTCTATGGGCCAACACTGGCAGACAATGTTTCCAACCTATATCTGGGAAGAGAGCTGGGCAGATATCACCACGCAATTTGATTCCCCACCCCCCCTACTAAGAGTTATTCCATGTGGAGCTAAGAGTGAGTTGATCTTTAACCCTCTGAAGAATTTTTACATAAACTAATCAGCCACAGAAGATGCTTTGTCAGACGAAGTGTTTATTTTTTAGCTCGGGCAGTACAATCCCTGTGGCGTGACCCAACTCACCCAGCCACTCTCGTCTCTCGTCACAGGGATGTCGACTGTCTCCTAGGTTCTCCCACCCCCATCTTCCCCAAAGACCCTCAGTCTGTGGCATACAGAATCCAGAGGCCCTGAGTTGTCCACTAAGGTGAGCGGAGGATCAGAGGGTCAAGCAGAATGCCCTTCCCAGAGAATTCAAGGAAAGAGCCAGAACAGTTGAGTGTCGAGAGCTAGGAGGAGAGGAGGTGACAGCCCAGAGAAGCTAGAACCTCAGAATTCCTGCTACCAACTGTGTCTGGCTTCCCTTTGTCACCACCAGCCCCTCACACCTAGAATCTCACTGTGATGGATGACTTTCTGATGTCTGGGATGCCGCAAAGTATGTCCAACACATACAAGAAGAAAGATGAAACAGACAAGTCCATTCTTCTCCCCCAAAAGATCAGCCCTGCAAAGAGCTGGAGCCCTCCTCCCTCCCTAATGCCACACGAGAGGCGGTGATCTTGGGAAACAAATCCCTCAAGGCCTCTCAGATCCCTGTAGCACTCCGAGGCTAGTACAGCGTCTCCCAACTCAGAGACATCTTGCCCACCCCACGTTAGCATGGTGTCACAGTGGTGACAAGAATACGGAGAGATGTCTTTGCCTGACCTTCGTGGGTCATGGTCAGCAGGCTCTACCTTGCATTTAAGGGTCACTGTTGGTGGTCATACTGTGTCAAAGGAGGTCTCCAAAGGGCAAGGGCTGTAGTCTACATTAGATGTTGGGAACCCAGACAGCCGTCTTTCTAGGAGCAGGAGAAACCACCCCAGATGGAGCTGTGGGTACCCACCGTAGGTTTTCAAGGACAGGGCCTTAGCTAGGGATCCAGCCTGCCTTTCCGGGGAGCCCATCAGTGGCCACCCCTGCTCACTTACACACACAGCCTGGCTTCTTAGCTGACCACTGGTTATTCTTTTGGCACGTGATTGATTTCTGCCCCACCAGCTCAAAGGCAGGCTGGCATTCAAACTTGAGCGTGTCACCATGGCGGAAGCGAGAGCCTTCTCTCCGGCCATAGGCAGGGATGCCAGGGTCCCCGCAACTGCCCTGTTCGATCTCTGAAAGACAAGAAGACAGAAGACAAGAGACAAAAAAAAGGTGACTTTGCGTCCGTCCCGGCAGTACATGATCCGCGCTTCATGTGCTGCTCTGTTGCCCTCCTACAGCGAATCAGGGCATGGGGGCTCATAAGTGCTGCGGAGCAGTGACCTAGGACAAAAGGGCCTTCCATTATCACATGCCTGTGACTCCGTGTCCACATACTGTACCTCAGCTACTTCGATATTTTCATTCATGAAAGGTGGGTCCTACCACTTTCAGATGTGAAATTTCCCTCGCAGGCTCATGTGTTTGAACTCTTGGGAGTCCCTGTTTGGTAGTACTGTTTTTTTTGGGGGGGGGCGCTGAGGAACTTCTGGGACAGTAACCTAGTTAAAGCTAACAGAAGCGGGTTGCTGAGAGGGAGCCTTGAGGGGCATCGCTTCTGATTCTGTTTGGCCCGAGCTCTTAGCCTCTTGCTCTGTCAAGATATGAGCTAGCTGTATCTCAAGCTCCGTGCCCATGGATGGAGCCCGATCAAGGTTGGGCACTCTCCTCATGACGTAATCCAACAAGATAAATCTTCCATCCTTTAATTGTATTCTGTCACAGACCTATTCAAGGAGCTAATATGTCCCAACATTTGGGGACATCCTGCCTGAGTTGTGCTTTGCATCTGACTGTGAACACTGGAGATTTTAAGAACAGTCCGCCTGAGCAGGGACAGCAAATGAGCGAGCGCACAGGCGAGAAGCAGCGGCCCTCTGCAGCCTGTCCTCCTTGCAGACCAGGGTAAGTGGGAATCAATACTAGCTGCCTTCTGACACAGAAGCACTTTCAAGATTTTTTTTCTCGTCGATTCAATTTGAGACAGTAGCAGATAATAAAAAGAAACAAACGATGTATTAAGTACACTTAAAGTTTGCTTGAGCCAATTGGTGAGTCATCCTCAGGAGTGGGGCTGACACAGCATGGCATGATGGGAGCCAGCCAGGACCCAGGCGTTTCAGGTAAGGTCCTGGCTGCATCTTTAGGGGTCCTTGAGTTGCCCTTTGCCCTGCTCTGTGGGGGGGGGGGGGGAGGGGAAGGGGCTGGTGGGGGAGCTCCATCTTGGGAGAAAGATGGCCTACTAGGAGACAGGAAGTCATTGAGAAAGTGTCAAGTGGTGAAAGGAGCCGATGAGAGACCTGTGGGTCAGTAGCCAAGGTTTCCAGAAGTCGCTGTGTGATTCTGCAAAACCCTTCTTGTTAAGAGCTGTTTCTCTGAGCGGATCAGATCAATTGCATATGCATAGGCTCCTGAGTGTCACAGTCACATTATCCCCCAAGCCAGGTCCTCTTGCTGTCTGGGGAGAGTAGGCAGAACGTGTGTGTGTGTGTGTGTGTGTGTGTGTGTGTGTGTGTGTGTGCGCGCGCGCGCGCGCGCGCGTGTGTTCCAAGTCAAACTCCAGGGATCCTGGAATGTAGAGATGAGATCAGTATGACCATGTGCAAGCACCAAGGAATCTTCAGTACAAGTCAGCTCACCCAAATCTCAAGTGTCTCCTGTCTCATCCTACACACACACACACACACACACACACACACAGGCTGAACTTACATGCATGCTCTTTTGCTGCAGCTGGCTTTGTGAATGCTAAGGGATAGCATTTGGGCCATACTGAAGCAGTCCAAGGGAGTGAGAGCTTGCTTCAGACCCCAGAGCTCCAGTAATACAAAGAACATGAAGAAGAACCCCACATGACAAAGAGATCTGAGGAAATAAGCAGCAGAACCCATCTTCTCTCTATGTCCCTCAACGTGCTCTCTGTGATGCAAGAACTGTCAGGGCAGTGACAGTAAACATGACCCGGTCTTTGAAGACAGAGCCCACATTTAAGACCTCCCTAGAGAGGTCCTGCCATACAAAATATACAAGGCTCGACTGGCTCAAGAGAGCATGCGTTTGGGGATGGGGGGTGCTTTTCTCAGCCCTCGCTGTGTTGCCAAATCTCTCTGTACATAACCACACCTGCCTAGTTTCTCCCTATCAGCAAGGCGGTGGCAGGCATATAGTAAGCACCGGCTGTGTGCTGGGGCCTGGGCCAGACACTGGAGGTGTAAACAGTGTCTGTCCACTTGGAGCATCCAGAGGAGGGGACATGGCATGGGGTCTCGGGCTGGAAATAGGGTGCAGAGAGCCAGGCACACAAAGCGTTAAGTGCCTCAAGGGCTCAGTAAGGCAGATTCTTTCATTGTAATTTATTCTGATGGCGGCTCAATCACAAAGCAATATAGTGTTCTTTTAAAAAAGCAGATCGTGATGATCAAATGTAACATTTAAAATCGATACTGATGCCAACCTTGCACTTGGATGGCTTGCCTGCTCCTTTTACCCTTGTCCTGTTATCTCAGCTTGTCGTCTTCAATTGAAACACTCATTAAAAAAAAAAAGCCATGACTTTTGAATGCTAATCTTGATTTTAAAAAAATATCGTCTTAAATGACATTTATCCTACAATTTGAGTTTGGGACCCCGGTCTCTCAAGCTGTGAGCCCAGCCTTGGGTCAGAGAAAGCTGTTTGGAGAAGGTGCTTTCTGTACTGAGGCCTAAGACCACAGAGGAGGCAGCAGTAAAAGGCCTGGCAGTGAGATGGAGAGGCAGAGCTCCCTGGAGGGAAGAAGCCAGGCTAGGCCCCAGATGCAGGATTGTATGGTCTATAATACACCTGTGACCAAAACAACAGAGTCATTATTGTTAAAACCAGCTCTCACTTATGGAAGTACTGACTTGCACACTGACTCCAGCCAGTGGCCACAGAGAGCGTTTTATAAATTAACTCATGTCCCCCTTATAGTGTCTCTAATGGAAGATACTCTTTTCTCTGATTTTAAGGGGAAGAAACAGGCATATGAGACTGCACAAAGCCACAGGCCTCAGAAGTGGTGGATCTGAGACCCAGAGACAGTGGCCTGCCTCCAGGGTCCTCACTTCTTGGGCACCTGCCCTTTGCAAGTTCTTTAAGCACTTTCTGCAAGGTGGCAAGAGATGAGGCTGGGAACGGCTCTGATGGGCAGGGCCATCCCATGAAAGGGAGTGTAGGATCTACGTGCCAGGCTGGACTTCAGGCGGTCAGTAATGGGAGCTGATAACAGATCCTACTTTACCTGGCAGGAGGGTATCCTACACTGGGTCCAGGCAAAGGGGATGGAGCGAACCAGGAAGATGTGAAGGGTCTGGAGGAGGAAGAAGCCATGGGCTGTGCCAAGGACAAGGATGCAGGAGTAAGGAAGGGTCCATGGTCTACCATACCTCCAGGTCTGGCCTGACCACGAGGGTGTGATCCACTCAGATGAGAACGCAGGAGACAGGAGACTGCATGAAGAGTCTCAGGGGTATGCTGAGCTTTAAAACAGCCACCAAGAAACAGCTCAGTCTCAAGTTTAGGTCAGAAGTGCAAAATCTGAAGATGTAACTCATACGGGAGCCAGAAGTATGAGACCAACCAAGCCAGGTGAGAAGAGATGTCGCCCCAGAATGGGACACGATGGACATGGTTTGGGGGGAGCTGTAGTGGAGTAGACTACAGCCCAAAGGTGAGTGTGGTCCACAGAGCTTGGAGGAGGATGAGCCGAGGAGATCAATAGGCAGAGAACTTAAAGGTGGGGCAGAAAGCAGAGGACTAAAAGGAGACCACTGCTGATGCTATGAAGGACAGTATTGTGAGAGCCAGTGCCCAATGGGAAGGGAGGAAGGCCCATTGCTGATGCTGTGCAAACAGTGTCATGAGAGCCAGCACCCAATGGGAAATGAGAATGGCTCGCCGCTGACTTTGTGAGGAACAGTATCATGAGAGCCAGCACCCAGTGGGAGGGAAGATGGCCCTACGGCAGGAGCAGAGAACTTTCAAAGAAAGCATTTCTAGACAGAGAGGGAACAGAGGAAGGGTTAGGTCATAACTCTTTAGGCAACCACCATTGGATGAAGGTTACAATAGTCTAAATATGAAATGAGCTTGGCCATAGTTACACTTCTGGGAAGAACAAGAGGAAGTGGGGATGCTGATGGAGACGGAATGGGTCAGAGGCTATGGAGTCATGACAAAGGGCATCTGGAGGCTCCAGAGGGAGAAGCAGCAGGGACCCTCTGCCTGCAGGCCAGCCAGCCTTAGTGACCAGGGCAGAGACACAACTTAGCGACAGGTGTGAACAAGGACAGGGCAGCAGTGGGTTTTCAGGTAGACAGCAGGAGGTCAAAGTCTTTAGTAAGAGTGAGGCATTACTACTGGGACAGAGGGGAGGACATCCTACTGGGACTCTAGATGAGAGAAGCATGGGAGAATAGCAAAGTAGAAGGATCCAGAGGGTCCTAGAAACCTACAAGAAGAACATTATGATAGGCAGATTTGGGCCCAGGGCTCCCGCTTAAACTATGGCACCAGCCAAGGACAATAGAGGCCATAAACTTCAAACCCCTACCCAGATCTAGCCAATGGACAGGACATTCTCCACAGTTGAGTGGAGAGTGGGGTATGACTTTCACACGTACTCTGGTGCCTCATATTTGACCATGTCCCATGGAGGGGGAGGCCTGGTGGCACTCAGAGGAAAGATAGCAGGTTACCAAGAAGAGACTTGATACCCTATGAGCATATACAGGGGGAGGAGGTCCCCCTTAGGCACAGTCATAGGGGAGGGGAGTAAGGGGAAAATGGGAGGGAGGGAAGAATGGGAGGATACAAGGGATGGGATAACCATTGAGATGTAACAAGAATAAATTAATAATAAAAAAAAAGAGTGAGGCATTAGTCACAGGAAGCAAGAATGGATTCTGACAAGACCTTTTGGAGCGGTCACTCTAGAGAACAGGAGACAGAAGCTCAGTGGACAGCCACATTCCTGTGGCCTTCTAATGATGGAGCCCACTCTCTTGCATGGACAGCACCTGAAAGCACTGCCGCCTGCCTTGCTCACACAGACACGAAAGGCAATGGTGGAACTGATTGTGAGTTGGATCTGAGGCTTCTACTACCACTGTGGCTGAGTGGTAGTCGGGGTTAGCACTTCCCCCCTCCCCCTTCTTCTTGGGCTTTTCGATTTATGATCCTAAACTGGCATCTTCTTTTATGACAGGAGTAGAGGGTAAGGATAGAAAGAAGGAGAGCAGGAGCTAAGGGGGGAGATGGCGGAGCCAAGACAGAGATAGCCAGTAGGAGCAAGGGGACCAACAAGAGAAAGAGCCAAAGGGTAAAGGACCTCAGAGCAGCTTGCGTGACCGGCAAGGCCAGAGGACAAGGTCCACCTCTGGGAGGAAGTGAGATCGAGATCTGAGAGACAAGGAGACATCAAGACTTGGAGTAAAGAGAGAGGGAGGTAGCGGAGATGCTGAGGAAGCAGGGGACTGGAGGCTGTGTGATGTTCAAGGAGCAAGCCATGTGGGAGAAGGGAGGGACGAGGAGCTCATGACCCTCCTCCAATGTGGTGCTCACCAAGTGTGAGGGAAGGAGCTGTTGTCCCAGAGGAAGTGGACGATGGTGATGTCAGCCTTAAGGAAGATGAGTGTAAGGAAGCATTTGCAAAGAGGGCCAGGTGTAGAGGGGTGGGCTCACTGAAGCACTCAGATCTGGCGTGGAGCGATGAGGAATTGGACATGGTGGGAGTTGATAACTGGGGAGCTAGTTCCATTCAGGGGGAGGATCTGGAGGCTAGTTTCCATCCTGGGCCTTCTCCACAAGCACCTTGCTCAACTGGGAACATAGAAACAGAGGCTCTGCTTGCTCACAGAAGCTTCCCATGGCCCCTCTGCCTAGAGGAAAGGACCCCTCTGGCCAGATACCAACCACAGCTGATTTCAGCACCCAGAATCACAAATAGATAAATGCAATTTTGACCTGGAGAAAAAAAATCAGTCTTGCAATTTTTCCTATCATCTGGTTTAACTCAATTTCACTTTGTAAGTATGTGCATCCTGCTACCCCCCCCCCTCCCCCGATCCTTTGGCCCACCAGAAGCAAGCCAGGAGACCTCAGATGTGGCATGTAAGGTGTCTCAGCATTCCTTGGGGACTGGCCTTGCCTCATTTGCTTTCCCCCTGCTGGGTTGTTTTAGCCCTGTCATCTGTGTTAGATACTCAGGTTTCTCCTCGTATTCTCCGGCTTTTCAATTTCTCATACTAAATTGGAATCCTCTTTTATGACAATGTCTGCACAGAAGGGCTGGTATCGTGTGTCTCTATATATTCTGAGCCCTTTGATGTGCTCTGAGAAGAAATACCCGGAGGGAGCTGGGGTGGGAGTTGGGGTGCTCAGCCTGGACTGCTCTCTGCTACCCCTCCAGAGAGTGTTGTTATATCTGCTTACTTCTTCATGGTGTCTCAACCCAAGCTAGAACCTCCTCTCGTGCTTTCCATACAAGACGCTTTGTGCAGACCACACTTAGATGTCACCCACCCCCTTTCTCTGCCTGCATACTGTTCTCTTCCTTTGAGGTGCCAGGTACCCCTTGTAGCCACTCATCTATGCATTCAAGAAGTATTCTACAGGTTAGACACTGGGGATAAAACAGTGCGATAAAAAAAGGGGGGGGGGTCAATATTATCCACCTGGCATCTACCACCTTGCTAGCTTAGTTCCCAACTGGACAACTTTCTTTTTACCTTCATGGTCTCCTTGCCCCTTGTCGCCCCACCCCTGGAGTTAAGTCCTGTGAAAGCCGACAAGCTTCGGCATCATGGACCTCTGTATACCTAGCACTCTGCCGGAAGTACAGTAGATGTTTGGTGCGATGCGCGAGATAGACCATATGTTTAATGCGCGGACGCGGCGCCAAATGCCAGGTGCGGTAGGCACTGAGGATCTGGAGCTGCCTGACCTCTGACCCCTGTGCTAGGAGTACTCACAGCCAGATGTGTGTGGGAAGGCTTCCTGTAGACTCTCCCCTCCCCTCTTGCTCCAACAGGACCCCTCTCAGCTGCTCTTCTAAACAGCCCGACATCCTGTCTCTCTAATTTTTCTGTCTTAATTCAGGCCTCATAACCTCCCAGTCTGGATGGCAGTAGCTGGCTGGTGGCCCTCTGCCTCTCTTCTCTATGCCATATTCTTTGATGTGGTACAAGATCATTGAAAACTTATTCTTAGGTCATATGGTCTCCTGCTCAGTTTTCCCACAGCTACCTAAAGTCTTCAAGCTAAGCCCCTACTTCTGCACATGTGGGGCTCTTGTCTCCCCTCTACCCTCGGTCTTATCTTTGGCCAGCACTCACCTTGGAATTTGCATGTAGGGAAACAGGGTGATTTGTGGGGAGGTGACATAGTCTCATGATGGCTGTGGGGCCACAGCATCTTGGACCTGAATCCTGGTTTTTGATACTATGTAGTAGGCCTGGATCACATTGTTATTTTAAAAAAAATCAGTGTGTTTATGTGGGAATATGCATGCCATGGCACATGCGTGGAAGTCACAGGACAAGCTCGGGTGGTGGTCCTCTCTTTTCACCTTGTTTGAAACAGTCTCTTTGTCCACTTCATACATCAGGCTCGTGGGCCTGTGAACTTCTAAAAAAAATATTTCGTTTATGCCTCCCATCTTGGCACAGAAATGCTTGGATCATAGACATGTGCTACTGTGTCCAGCTTTGCGTGGGTTACAGGGATTTGAACTCAGGTCGTAATGCTTGCAAGGGAAGTGCTTTATCCACCGAACTGTCTAACTTCCCCCACACTGCCAATTCTATCTGACCTTTAGTTTTTTGTTTTGCATAACATGGAGCTTGTAATAACAGCTCTAATGAGCAGGGTCACTGTGAGGGCTAAACGAGCTTATGTGGGTATGAGCTGATGGCCAAGATGCCTGGAACGTGGCTCAGATCCAGCAACGAGGTGGCACTTCCTCATTGTTATCATGGTCTCTGTTGTTTGCGAGCCCTGCCAGCTCGCCCACGCAGGAACTGGGCACCTGCTGTCTGCTCTTTCTAAAACGAACACCCGCGGCTTGCCATCCAGACAGAACCATCTTCCAGTGTCAGTCCAAGTACATCCAATCTGGGCCTGCTTAGACTCAGCGGGCCAACTCAGGAGCTCCTTTTGTGCCCTGCTGCCCCAGTGACCCACACTTCTGGTGTTATATTTGGCTCCGGTCTCGGAGATCCAGGCAGCATCTCTGAAATGCAGGCATCCTGCTTCTGATGGGGCCAGGGCCCAGAGCAGCATCACTAAGTGATGGAAAGAGGAGCTTGGGGGATACCAGGTAACATGTAAGGGTGCCTTCCCTGAGAATAGCAGGTGAGAAGCTGCTGGTCACACACCTAACGTCTGGTGACATCAGGACCAATGACGGCCTTAAAGGGAGTGGAGTTGATCCTACTGGGCCATTACCCTTGGCTTCTTTTTAAGCCTGGGCCGACGCTGCCTCTTTCAGGAAGTACTCCGGTGCCCATCTCCAGTTAGGTGCCAGAGAAGGAGACATGAGCCTTGCCCTCAGAGGCAGTCTTGGCATCTTCTCCCTACTCGCTCCCAAACCCGATTCCGGCAGAGATTTAAAATTTAAAAGTGCTGTGTGTATGTGTGTGCGTGTGTAAAATGCATGAATGTGCATCTTCATGTGTGTGCATGTGGGTATACATGTATGTGGTCCTGTGCATGCCCTTGTGTGCAGGCGTGCATGTGTGAGCACTTGTGTGTAGGCCAGAGTTTGATACCAGGTGTCTTCGGCAACTATTAACCGACATATTTTCTGAGACAGGGTCTCTCACTCAACCTGAAGCTTGCTGGTTCAACAAGGCTAGCTGGTGGGCAGGGGCCCACCTGTCTCTGCCTCCTCAGTGTTAGGAGAATAGATGTTCATCTATACTGCTGTGCCCACCTTTCACATGGGGCTGGGTATCCTAGCTCAGCTCCTCATTACTGGATGGCAGCACCTGTCTAGGGAGCCATGCCCTCAGCCTCCCAGCCTTCCAACAAGCCATCTTTCCTAACCTATATATTCCTTCTCTCAGGCGACTCTGACACCCCCTCTTCTGGGTCCTTTAAGGTAGTCTCAGCCTCTGGCATTGGGGGGTCCCCTAAGAACTTCTCCTCACTTCCCCGGTGCCCTCAAGCGGGGTCGGAGGCCACGTCTTTTGATTTCCCCATCTCCTAGCACTGACTCCATGCTTGTGAAATCAGACTACAAATTGGGTGATGGCAGAGATAGGCCTCTTGCCACGGCCCCCCAGTGTCCCGAATAGCGTCTCTAACACATCATAAGGTCTTAGGGACATGAGTCACAGATGACCTCATTTCTGTCACAATTCCCTAGGCTGTTGAGCATCCTTCCTGGATGATCCTCACCTCTCTGCACCTCCATCTCCCCAGGAGCAGAGGTCCCATACGTCCTCCTCCCCTGGGTCAGCCTCTCAGATTGAGCATCAGGCTGCCAGATCCCAGGCTGCAGTGAGGATGCAAAGAGACATCCAGAATGATGGGAGAACTTGTTAGCGAGTTCTGTGTAATTTTATAATGTTTCTGGTAAGTGCTAATTGCCTGTTCCTTAAATATTTCTGGTTCTACTGGGAAGCAAAGCAATCGCAACTGTGAATGTGTTTCCCACAGCTGGCGCCCCCATGGAGGGAAGCCATATTTTAAGGCTCAGGGGGCTCCTGTATTGACAGATCCCGAGCCCCCTTCCTATACTCAAGCTGGAACGATGACAAGCAGAGCAAGAAGAGTTTCTAGGAGAAAATGCCCCAGTATTCCTACTAGGGCTTAAGCTTAATGATGGAAGAGAAATTCTTTTTCTTGTGTTGTGTGTGCATGTGTTGGACATGCATGTGTGCGAGTGTGGAGGGCGGAAGTCGGTCTCTAGAGTTGCTTTGTCTTGCTTTTTTTTTTTTAAGATTTATTTATTATGTATACAGCATTCTGCCTGCAGGCTAATAGAGAGTACCAGATTTCGTTATAGATGGTTGTGAGCCACCATGTGGTTGCTGGGAATTGAACTCATGACCTTTGGAAGAGCAGTCAGTGCTTTTAACCTCTGAGCCATCTCTCCAGCCTTCGTTTTGCTTTTTGAGGTGGGGTCTTTTCCCTTTTGCTTGGGCTGTGTTGATTGTGCTAGGCTGCCTGATCCTGGGGAAACACCCATTTCTTCCTTCCCAGCTTTGGTATTACAACTGGGTACCACCATGCCTGGCTCTTTCATGTGGGGTTCTGGGGACCAAATTTAGGTCCTCATGCTTGTCCTGAAAATACGTTACTGCCTCAGCTGTCTCTCCTGGCCTGGGTTAGGAAGGAACTCTTAATGTGGGGAGGCTACAGAACTGTCTGCCTGCCCTAGAGTAGCAATGCTGCCCTCAGGGATGGGCCAAAGGGGCCAGCTATGTCCAGAAGGAGCAGTAGAAATGATGGATGTAGTCCCTGTGTTCAAATGCCTGCTGACATCCCTTCAGGGCATCCACATCAGGCTAGCCTTCCCGTGCCTTGGCCAGGTTATCTGTGCAGCGTGGGATTTCTCTGAAGCTGGAGGCAGTGGAAGGCCAATATGGGTGCATATGTAATAATCAAGGATGCTTTGAGCAGTGATGCAGGGTGGAATAGTCACGGGCCTGATGAGGAAGGAAGAGAGAACAGGCTTTCAATCCAGTGACTCCTGAATGCCAGGTCCCACGCTGGATGCTTCAGTGTACCAAATCTTTGAGAGCCCTGGTGATTCAACTAGTGACCTGTGTCTTCATGGGCAAGGAAAGTCAGGTTGACCAAGAAGAGACTGGATCCCGGTGCCTGGATCTCATTGTAAACTAGGATTGTCCAACCCCTAAAGCCCAAGGGACAATGAAGACTGTATGACTCTTGGCATCTGAGCAGCATGTGGTAATGGGGAGGAAGAGGGAGTCAGGATGTTCCGAGGAAGCTCTCTGAATGTGGTGGGGTAAATGCGTCAGAACTGAATTCTCCAAAGCTTTTCTGAGCACATGCTATAGACGGGGTGGGGGAGCGGGGTGGGTGTGAAAGGGCAGGGGAGAAGCTGTGGTCTCTGCCTTGCATCCCAGGAGCCAGAATGTGATTCAGGGATGCTATGTGGAAGAACCTGGCATGCTATGTGGAAGACTTGGCACTTCCTACTGAAGTCAATGAGAAGCTGAGAAGCTGTCACTCAAGTCTTTTTTTTTTTTCCTTTCCCTCCCTCAAGTAGAAGAACACTATGCCAGACTTGGAGCCTGGAAGATCACTGTGTGCCATGTGGCAGATGGAGAGGGAAGGGTGCTGGGTGGGAAGCCTGTGCTGTGAGCAATAACAGCAACAGAGGATTGTGGGGGTCTGGACCGCAGTCATCAGGGTGGGATGCTGACATGGGGAGGGAGAGGTGTAGGGATCTGGGAACTGAGTAGATACAGGGAAGCGAGGGGGCTGAGATGAGGTCTGGTGATGGACGGGCGTGCTGCTCACCATCCCTGGGGCATAGGCGAGGTACCGGGATGGTGGGAGAAAGGCTGGATATGGGGGGGGAACCTATTTTGGGGTGATAATATGAACCGGGCATTTATGCTTTCCGACTTGTGTACGGATGCTTTCAGATTCCAGTGTGAGAGTTATTCAAGTTGGGTCTCTGTGGAAGTTATTAAAGCTGAATGAGGTGAGAAGAGGGGGCTGGCCTGATAAGACTTCTGTCTGTCTAGAAGAGAGCTCATGTTTTCTCCAAGGAAAGGCTGCGTGAGGACATGGGGAGAAGGCGGCTGCCTGTGAGTCAGGAAGAAAGCGCTCCCTAGACACTAAGTGGTCCAAAGCCTTGGCCATCTGGCCATCCACTTCTAGCCCCAGATCTATGAGAAAGCAAATACACCTGGTAGTCTGTGGTTCTTTGTGGTGGGGTCCTTGGCTGAGTTGTATGAGTGGGTGGGTTGGTTTGAGGCGTCAGGGCGGGGGACGCCACCGACAAGAGTAATAATAGGGCCGAGGGAGGGAACAGATGGGGAGTTTGTAGAGTTTAGTTTCAATAAAGATGGGGAGTCAGTGTGACCAACTGCTAGGACAGAGCCTAAGAAGTAGCAGTGGGGTACTGGGGGGGGGCAGCACACCGCCAGTGGGAAGGGACAACCAAATGTGTTGGAGGACCAGGACCGGGCAGTGGAACCACATCTGGGGACTCAGGCTACCTTCCTTTGATATCAGCGGAGGTTTAAGGATGACAGGTCAAATATGACATCCGGGTAGTAGAGAGAAGACAGGCGGAAATGTGGGTCCTGTTGACTGAACCGTTCCCAGGCTCTTTCCCGTTGGACCAAGTTCAAAGGCTTCATGATTCCCCCATGACATCCTGTGAGTGGGCTTCTGTCCCTCTGTGCCCTTCTTATGCAGATTAGGTATGGAATGTCCCTTTAAGGGCTCCTGTATAGAAAGTTCGGTCCCCAGCCTCTATTTTGGAAGGTACTGGAAACCTTGGGAGGTGTTTCTTGGTGAAGGAAGTAGGTCCGTGGATGTGGGCCCTTAGGGTCATCTTACTCCTGTTCTGTTCCAGTCTCCCTGCTTTCTGTCCACTGTGAAGTGAACAGTTTTTGTCATCCCCTCCCCCTCCCACAGGGTTCTGGCTTCCTCAGGTCTAGAATCAATGAAGCCTGGGACCCTGAATGCTCTGAAACCACCCTTCATCTTGGAAGCTGTATATGCCGGGTGTTCTGACAGGACAGTGAGAGCTCTGATTAGCTCCCCCCACAAGCCACCTCCCATACTGACCACAGTGAGCCTCTTCCCATTTTTCCATCCAGCCTGGAGAGTAAAAGGGTAACAGAACTGTAGAATGAGGTGAGTCCTTAACACCAAGCTCCATGAGCAAACCTGGGCCATAGAAGACAGATGCAGGTCTGGCCCAGAGGACCAGAACCTGAGCAATAGGGGTGGAGGGAACAGTGGTGAATTTTCTGAGATAGCATTTCACATTCATAACAGCTCTGAGGCCAGCATCGTTATCTGCCCTGTAAGTGGGAAGACTGAGGCTCTTAGACACCACGTGGTGTTCTCAGGGTCATGGTTCAGGAACCAGGCTGAGATTTACCAGGTCTGATCCAATTCCGGAGTCTTTTGCTCATCCCAGGCCCTGCCGTACACACAATCTGACCCAGGCGGGAAGGTTGGAGAGGCCCCTCGACACACAGACTGTCCTGCAGAATCACTCATGGGTCCTGATGGTACGAGTCTGTGACAGACATCCACACAGGTGTGCTCAGACCACGGCCAGGAAGGAGGCTCACCACTATGGTTGAAGCACCCAGCACTAAACTGGCTGCAGACCAGGGTGTTTAATCAATTCTGGATGACTGAAACAGAAACCGGAACTGACTAACACACCTCCGCGCCCCCCTCCTCTCCCCCGCCCCCCAGCGACCTGGACTCCAGGCTTCTGATATATGGTGTGTCTGATTGGGGTAAAGTTTTGGCTTCTATAAAGATTTTATAAGGGATTAAAATTCAGTAGCTTTGGGAAGCTGTCGGTATAGGAGGAAAACCACGTGCTTTGAAGCTAGAGAGATATGGGCTCAAATCCCAGCTCTGCCACTTCTGTGTGACCCCAGGCAGGCTACTTAACACCTCTGTGCCTCTCAGGGGTTGGGTGAGATGAAGTGGTTTTTTTCCATGGTATTTAGTTATGAATCTTTTCTTAAGTGGAATGTTACTTATCAGGAGTAAAAGAGAAGGGGGAAAGAAATGAAACAGCAACAAAAGCAAAGAAGAAGGAGAAGGAGAAGGAGAAGGAGAAGGAGAAGGAGAAGGAGAAGGAGAAGAAGAAGAAGAAGAAGAAGAAGAAGAAGAAGAAGAAGAAGACGAGGAGGAGGAGGAGGAGGAAGGAAGAAAGAAAGAAAGAAAGAAAGAAAGAAAGAAAGAAAGAAAGAAAGAAAGACAGGTCTGTGCTATTTCCCTACCCCACTCTGATGGTCCCTGGGGCTGCACCAAGTCTGTCCATGACAACACTAGACCCTTCTGAGATGACAAACTTAAGGCTGTTGGCACACAGTAGGGCTCTTAGCAGTGCCATTCCCCTTTCTATTTCCGTAAAATTACCTCAAACTGATCTTATCTCTTCTTCCTGTGTGACTGACCTTCAAATACTTGAACACAGCTCTCAAGTCTCCTGAGTCCACCTCCCCCGCCGCCATATAAGCATTAGAGGGTCACAAACACTTCTCGTGGGAATTGGCTTAAATCCCTCCAAAGCTGGGGCCCTTCGTCGCTAAGCTCTTCTCTCCAATGGCTGATCAGGCTAGGAGAAGGCATGAGAAGTGCCTGGGTTCCAACCTAACAGCCACGTTTATACTCATTATTATTTCACTGACTACTTTAGCCAGTAGTGCTCCCTGCTCTAGACTGTTCTGTCTGCCAACTAGTGTTATCTTAGGCTCAAGGTATTTGTGTCCTATCCAAGCCTCAGGCCAAACATGAACTGGTTAAGGACTCGCAGATATCAGGGGTCATTTCCTCCCAGTGGATGGGGACATTCACTGATGAACATTCACGGCAGAGAGTTTTCACAGCAGGGAGTGACAGAGCTGGGCCCTGCATCAGGATCTCCTGGCTTCCTGCCTGGGGCTCTTTCCATCACATAGCTACTGGGGTGTTCTGAGTGGCCCCAGGGCGTAACATCCTGTGCGCTCCTTCGGGCACTCCTTGCTGCTCTGATTCCTGCCATCCTTCCATCTTCCCAATACTGAGGGTGGAATCCAGGGCCTATCACATGCTGAGTCGATACTCTACCATATCGCTGTAATGATATGTGTACAACACGCACGGCCGGTTCGCACAGAGACCAGAAGAGGGTGCCAGACCCCGCCCAGAACTGGAGTCAAAGGAAGGTTATGAGCCTCCAGATGGATGCTGGGAATGGGGCCCTTGAAGTATCATCTAAGGGCAGTAAGCACTCTGAACTGCTGAGGGATCTCTCCAGCCCAACCTTTCAGGTTTTAGTTTTGAAACGGCATCTCACTGAGTTGTCTAGGCTGTTCTAGAATTCACTTGTAGCCCCAGCAGGCTTTGAATGTGTGGTCCTCCTGTCTCAGCCTCCAAAGTAGTTGAGATCACAGACCTACAGCACCAGGCTGGACTCTCCCCCTGCCATTGCCCAGTCTCCTCTCCCCGCCCCCTCTCAAAAATCATCATCTCTACAGACTGTTCTGTGACTGAGGTTTGTGTCCTTGGTTTGGATCCCTTTTTCAGGATTCCTAGCATTTCTTGTGTGCCCAGCATAGAAACACAACAGGTCCTGGTATGAGGAACTTTTGGTGCATCAGGTAAGTAGCAGGTCTGGGAGCCACCCTGAGGACATACTTTTCTCCCCTCTGTGTCCTGACCCATCTCTCTAATAGCTCCTGGATCATTTTTAGGACTTGGTACCCACTTCCCCAGGAAGATCCTGCTCCCGTTGGTTGTGTCTCACTTTTACAATGAGACTACCTGGGGCAAGGCCTGGGTCTGATACCTGAAAGGGCATAACTGCTCACAATGTGACTCTGCCTGCCTTCTTTGGGGGCCTGTCTTTTGACCAACAGGAGATTTGGAAGTTTATGAGGGTGATAACGGGCATACCTCATGGACCACAGAACATGCCATTTCTTTAAAGTCAGTTCCTGAAAGGAATGAAGACCGCTGTCTGCACCTCCCTTGGGCCATCAACAATGGTGGCTATCTGTCCTCCCATGCTCAACACAATCACTCACTTGTCACAAGATAGCTTGGGAGGCCAGTGGCCCCAGTGTAAAGATTAAAACAACAACAACAACAACAACAACAACACATGAGGCTCAGCCAATCTGTAAATGTGATATGAATTAGCAATGAAACCCGTGTCCAGAGTTAGCATAGGATAACCTGCACAGCAACTGATCTGCCCCAGGTAATCTTCAAAACTGCCTGGTACAGTGGAACTGGGGGAGGGGCGCACTACACAAAGAAAAGGGTCAGATAATGTGTCTGAGGAGAGGCAGGGAAGGACCCAGAATTGGAACCCAGGCTTCATGCTTGCTGATGGAGACCCCAAGTCTCCTCCTCCCTGGCTGACCCTGCCAGGCTCCTTGAAAGCAGTTACCTTCATAGGAAGCCTTGAATCCCAGGGAGCTGCCACTGCTGTCACTCTGGAAGAGGAGCCACATTTGATGGTGGGTGCTGACGATGAGGTCTGGGACGGATGTACCTGTCAGGCTGTAGGGAGAGAGATCTTTAGAGGTCTACACTCTGCCAAGGGCCAAGAGAAACCAAGGAACCAGGCCCACTATGACAGTGTTACACTCAATCCGGTCATGGACAAGACAGAGCCATTTCCTGGCCCCTTGTTGGGTTACAGTATTAGGTGTAGGGGTACTGAATGGTCCCCCAAAGCAAAGGTCTATCCCAGTGGAAGTCCAGGCCAGCCTGGCATCATGGTTCCCTCAGTGAGACTTCTTTGGCCTGGAAAACGTTACTATTTCTGTGAAACTGTCCATGTCTCAGATAGCTTTTGGGCATGTGGAAAGGTCCCCAAAATACCTCTGTTGCCTCAATGAGAGGTTAGACTGCCAGGGACAGAAGTCACCTAGAGTAGGTACTGTGAAGTGACAGAAACAAGGTGTTTCAAAGATGCCATTGGCTCGTAGGGAGAGCCAGGCACATAGGCATGGAGCCTTTGTTTGACTTTGTCCAAGATAGCTCATCTGAACACTTCATGCAACTTCGCCATGAAGTCTGTTTCCCTTGGCTGGGGTGGAGAGAGGTAGATGGATTATTGCAGACAACAAGAGCACCACAGGACACTGTCCCTACGGCACCCAGTCTGGGGAGCAGTGTGGACGCTATGAACCTGTCTCTGTCCCCCATTCCCCATTCAGACACAGCATTTCACTTACATATAGAGGACCGTCTTCTGGTCCCCATCCTGCCCACCATCCCCGACGGTCAGGGTGTCATAGCCCCTCTCCAGATCGAACTCTTCAAAGGCCAGCTTGATCACCTAGAGGAGGGAGGACAGTGTTAGGGACATGGCAGTAGCTGTGGGGAAGTCTCTAGGAGCCTCACTGTGTCCTGACATACTCAGAGTCTTGTGTGTGTGTGTGTGTGTGTGTGTGTGTGTGTGTGTGTGTGTGTGTGTGTGTGTCCCTTCCTCCACATACTTCCCATGCCATCCTGAAGAACATGACTATTTCTCCATAGGCTACATGGTCCCTGGGGCCCCCCGGATGTTTCTGAAGATGCTTGCGGCACATCTGGCCAGTTCTGGCAGGTGTCAAGGAGCCACTAGGCACAGCTGGCGGACCACAGGATGACTGGAACCCATTCTTCATGCTTTCCTGGACAAATCCCCTCGGGCTTGGTGGCAGTATTAGGTCACACGTGGAATAGCTCCGGCCCCAGGGGACTGAAGGAGCCTCCCAAGTATTTTTTTCCTCTTCTCTACCAACTGTTTTCCATACTCTTTGTTGGTTTATTTGCCGACTAAATGAATGTTCTTAGAAGATTTCAACAAGAGCCCTCTTTCTCTATTAGCTTGCCTTAGTCCTGTCTTCCTCAAATATTTACCAAGCAGCTGCCATATACCAGGCCAGGGTGGGTTCTTCCATTGACACAGCACTGGCCCAGTCATACATGGGTGTCATTTGAATACTGTACTGTGTCTGCCTTGCTTGAGATAGAGGTTCCAAGAAGTAACACTAATACTCCAGGGACAGGGACAAAGGTGGGGGGGCATAGAGTGAAAGGAAATTGTAGAGAGAGGAAGGGGTGCTACTCATGACTAAGGTCTCTAAGGTGATTCTGAAGACTTTGTGGGACCCACCTAAGACTTTAACTGTGGCTGAAGGAGACAGGGGATGCTCAGAAAGGAAATCCAGCGCACAGAATCTGAGCAATACCAGAGATGGAACACTACAGAACAAACGCCAGACAACAGGTCGGCAGACAGCAGGGGTGCCAGCTGCCTCACTCTGAAGGCTGTCTGGATGGACCTGCAGAGCACTGAGGTGACTCCAGAAGGTTCAGAACTGCAGAGTTTGCCTGGAGCTTAATTCAAAGTCCCTCCCCACCCATGTGGCCTTTCTCGGGAGGGAGGTGACATCAGTCTGGCTGCTGGTGTGGAACTGACTGGCAGCTGTGAGCAGGGTAGTGAGGAGGGTTGTGGCCTTTGGCAGAGAGGTCAGGCCCTGCTGACATTTGGGGATGTGTGACTGGGTGGATGTGGGGGCTGGCATGGGGTGGAAAGAAAGAAATCCTGGATGGCCGACCCGTTTTTGGCTTGGGCATCTGGGCAGTGGGTGGGGCCAACTGTAGCTACCCAGAACCAATGGTCTGTTTTTGTCTCTTCCATCCTAATACTGATCTGCTAGGGAAGCAGAAGCTGCCCTTTAGCAGTTGGCACTACAAGGCAAGGAGGACAGACCCCCTGTGGTTAGTCTGCCCTACTGAGTTGGATGGCTTCTTTGGGTTTCTCTGTTCAAATCAGCCAGCCCAGCACCGAGGCCTAGAGGTCAAAGGAGTCTTACGGCTGTTACCTCACTTATCACAGAGGCAAACTAACGCTGCCCACACTGGGGAGCCACACCTCCTCGCAGAGAGAGCCCTCAGCTTGGTGATGGCATTCACAGAGGGGAGCAGCTCTGGGAAGAACATTCTGGAGCTTCTCTGTCAGTTTCCACATAGATAAAGGAGGGAACCGTGGTTGGGAGGAAGCCCAGGGCTTCCTGGAGGAAACGAAGCCCGGCTGGCATTTGGAGAATGAACAGTTTAGAGTTCTGATATTGATATGGATGCTACGACAATCATCATAGTGGAGGGAGAGCGGAAGTGTGGAAACAGACACGTGTGTGTGTGTGTGTGTGTGTGTGTGTGTCTGTGTGTACATGAATAGTGTGTGTTTATCTGTGAGTGTGTCTGTCTATCTGTGTGTACATGAATAGTATGTGTGTGTATCTTTGTGTGTGTGTGTGTATGTGTGTGTGTGTGTGTGTGTGGTGTGTGTGTGCGTGTGTGTGTGTGTGTGTGGTGTGTGTGTGAGGTGTGTGTGTGTGTGGTGTGTGTGTGTGTGTGTGTGTGTGTGTGTGTGTGTGTGTGTGTGGTGTGTGAGACATTCCTTCCTGGCTTTCCACTCCTGAATGTTCGCTGTTAGCTAGCATCATCATCAAATGACTCCTTGTTCAGGCTGGAATCTTCTCCCCATGTCTTGCCCTGCACAGCCCTGCTATGGAAAGTGATTCTGGGAGTGTTACATCCTAGACTACCTATGGAGAGCCCTTCCACATTTGATCCCTCACAAGGCTGGTATGGCCACCTGAGCTCTGGGGTGTCCTCATCACGGTGACCTTTGGAATGTAAACCATCCTTCCCAGGCTCATGTTGGAACACTTGGTCAACAGCTGGTGGCACTGTTTTGGGAGGAGGATGTGGAACCTGACTGAAGTAGGTCACTGGGGTGAGGTGGGGGGGCGGGGGCGGGACTTGAAGTGCACAGTCTGGCCTTGCTTCCGGTTTCAACTGTGCTCTTTTGAGGTACAAGAAGGCCAAATGCCTGGCTCCTCCAAACGCTACCATACTTTCCCACAATACTGTGCTGCCCCATCTCAAACTGAGACCTGAAGAGGGACTGTCTCTGCTCTGTCATCGTGATGAAAGAAGGAGCTAAGACTGGACGCCATCAGGATGTGTTCACACCTTCCACTCTCCCCACTGTGCCCCTGGAAACTGTCTCTGCCCCAGGGCTCACCACCTCTGTCCATACTCCAGGCATATGTGGAAGCTGAGAAAATATCCGGTAGCGTGGCGCTTTCCCAACATGGCTGGACTGCCAGACTGTGGAATCCCTTAACGTATTAGAACAGAGATTGGCCAGCATTTTGGTAAAGGGTTACATCTGAAATACCATTGAGGACCACATACTCTCCTTCATGCTGCCCTATCCTGTGTAGCATGGACACAGCCACACACAGTAGGTGCTTCAGTGGACATGGCTGTCTCCCGGTTGAATGTTATAAAGCAAGCGATGAGCTTGACGGCCCCTAGGTCCTAGACTGCTGAGCCCTGGCCTTGTAAATTTCCTGGGATGTCTATGCATGGCCTTTAATCATCTTAGAAGATTTCTCTACCACAATAGCTAATGTCGACCATGAGGTTAACCGTGTTCTAAGCATATTATTCAGTTCTGTGCATGTGAAAATCATGAGAGCTCTTATTTTATAGAGGAAGGTCCAGTCAGAGAGAGATGGTGTGGCTTGCCTAGGCTCATGTGACCTGATGGCAGAGCGCTACTGCCAGACAGATTTCCTACCACTGTGCTCTACCGCCTTGGAGCGCCCCAGTAGGGTGTCAGGTGCATAAGGCAGGGATGGTTACCTACCCTCTTAAGCTGCTCCAGGCTCTCAGATGGGTCCCAGCAGGTGCTTGGCAAATGCTTGCCACACAGAAAGCACCCCTAGGCAGATGATGTGCCCTGCAGGAGGATTGGCCACTCTCTGCAGTGACTACAGCTCTGGCTAAATATGGTCATTGTATCAATGCCTTCCAGTCAGACCTGGGGCAAGGGACACTACTTACCAAGCCATCGCCACAGAGGGAGTGCCTGATTACCAGACCCATAATGGGAAAATATTGCTTTAAAGGGCAGAACCTTGAGTTATAAAATGATTCCCATCACTGGTTCCCGCTGCCGTTGGACATGAACCACACCACGGAGTACTGACCAGGATGCAGGGGCTAATTACATCAAGAGGCAGGTTCAGCACACAGGGACTTGCCTTCCAGCAGGCCCCAGCACACCGGGTATCCATGCTTTCCTTTGTTCTTCTCTCCTCCGATTTTGGCCTTTGTTTAAGTGCAGGATCCTATAATGACTCATTAACTAACCTGCAGATCACGCAAGCTCACAAGACCCCTTTGTGAGGCAGGAGAACCTTCAGTGGGAGAACCTGGCATAATCAGAAGCCACATTTGTATACAGCTCAGACATCCAATTTAAGCCCATTAGATAAATGGATAAACAAACGCATCTTCTGGGGCGTGATTACTTAGTGCCTGCCATGTGCCACGCATGGCGCGAGCTGCTTCTCATTAAGTCATCGCACCACAACTTAGCATAGCATCCAAACGCCAGGATGCACGCAGGCCACTACCGCTGGGGAGCTGCAAGAGAGAAAAGGGTGGGGTAGAGGACCGGATCCGTGTAGGGAGGAGAGGATGCACAGGGGCTGGCAGTGCAGGGGAGGGCATAGGCTCTGTTAGTAAATACTGTGAGGGGTTCAGAGTAAGGGAGAGGGCAGAAAGGTCAACGGAGGCAGGGGTGGGTGAGGCTAGAACAGCCTACGTGCATGAGGCTTCTGCTGGATAGTGCGCTGAGGCTGGGGCTGTTTGGACCGACCTCATGGTCACGTAGATGGGCAGCTATGACTCAGCATGAAGTGGGGACGAGAAGCAAAAGAGACCTAGTGCAGAAACTGGCGTGGGGACGCAGGCTGGGGGGAGGGGCTGGTGAAGCAAGGGTCTCTGATAGTGGCAAAGAGAGAGTGCACCGGAGCAGGGCAGCCTCTCCTGAGAACGGTGTTCCAATGTTCTTGAGCAGGAGAAACCTAGACCTGGACAAGCTCAACCCAGACCTGGAAAAGCATCTCTCCATCAAGCAGTTCTGCCCATGGTGGGAGAAACAGGCAGCGGCAGCCTCACTAGTCTTGCTTTCAGGGAGACTAGGGAGCCAGCGGTAGGGGCAGGGACTGTGCACACAACGCTGTGCTGGTGAGAAAGCAGAGGAAGGAATGGGGGATGGTCGCAGGATGTAGGCTTTGCAGAGAAGGTCTTGGTGTCTCCTTAGCATGGAGGAAGAGAGAAGGCACAGGGACACACCTCTGAGGTGATCTGATGAGATCTTCCACAGTTCAAGGTGTCTGCCATTGGGGCTTAGGGAGTGGGCAGTGGGAGTAATCCCCCCCCTCCCCCAGCATAGCCAGGCTGGTGGGGTCACTGGAGTGCCCCTTAACATCTTAATATAGAGTCTCCAAGCGTTCACAGAGCTGCCTGAGGTGTTCTTTGTAGGGAATGGTCTTGGGACTCTGAGCCCTACTAGGTATTTCTTCTTCTTCTCTTCTTCTTCCTCCTCCTCCTTCTTCTTCAGATTTATTTATTTATTATGCCTACAATGCTCTGTCTGCTTGTACCCCTGCAGATCACATCATAGATGGTTGTGAGTCACCATGTGGTTGCTGTGAATTGAACTCAGGACCTCTGGAAGAGCAGTCAGTGCTTTCAACTGCTGAGCCATCTCTCCAGCCGCCCCACCCCCCGCAACTAGGTATTTCTTATGCTGAGCCAATTCAGGGAATACCATGGTAAGCAGATATTATATTAGCATTAAGATGAATATTGTGGTCCAAATGCCCGGAGTGGGCCTGCCATTGCCCAAGGACACCACACACCTGTCTCCCCTTCCCTGTATCTACCAAGCTCCTGGGATGCTAGGTAGTGGGATTACTTATGTATAGTTTATTGGGAAGGGATGGATGCCCTGCCTGCCTCCCATTCGGGACTAGGCTCTTGTCTCCATAGTGCAGACTGTGGAGCCTCCAGGTTCTTGGTTTCTGTGATCATGCTAAAGCAGGCTCATGGCCATCCCCAGACCATAACAGCTCCTCTCTGCAGGCCTGGAATATTCCTGACCCTTCCTGAGCACAGCTAGTAGGAGCTATGGAGAGGCTGCAAGTCCAAGAAGGGCCCTCACGCCCACAGGGCCACAGCTGCCTGGGAAGCGTAATTGATCTTCCAAAGGAGTCAGCTGAGTGACACGTGCCCTGGTCCTCATGCCTCAGGCCCTACCTGTCACCATGCCTGGTCTTTGCAAAGGGAGCCATGGTCCTCTACTCAGATCTGTATTGCCTGGACAGAAATATTCACCTCTCCACTCTGAGAGTCCCTGCTTGCTCTGCCCTGGCCTGTGCATGGACTCCAGGTCAAAATACGCCCCCCCCCCAACCCATCTTTCCTTCCTCCATGTTCTATTCTTTACAAGTCAAGGCATCTTTGTCCTCAGCATCCAATGCTTCACCTCCACCCACCTAGCCCCCAGCTCTGCTGTCTGGTCCATGTGCAGGCTCCACTCTGTCACCACTGCCATTGCCAGGAATGTCCTAACTGGGGAAGTCCTGCTTATCCATCTCAGTCTCCTACCTCCCCAGGGCCCTATGGCTCTTTCACCCATTAGGATGGCTTCCAGGTCCACTCAGTCTCTCAGTTCACTTCACAATCATGCCCCTTCCTTAGGCTTCTATTCCTACCCATGTGTCATCTGCCCCCTCTCTCTTTCTCGAACCCAGATTTATGCACCCTAGGGCATCCATGGACTCCACAGTCTGTGTCCCTCTTTTGCCCTGCAAAAAGGAGGATCATCCTTTTGTATTTTTTCTGTGTTTGTATGTGTACAAAGGCATGCATGTATATGAATGCGAGGGTGCTCATGTGTGTGCACGCATGGGTGAGGGTGTGTGTGTGTGTGTATATGCATGTGCATGTTCACAAGCACACATGGTGACAAGAGGACAGCCTCAAGTGATCCTCTTGAGCTACCTACCTTTTTTTTTTCCTTTAAGATTTATTTATTATTATGTATACAGTGCTCTGCCTGCAAGTACACCTGTATGCCAGAAGAGGGCATCAGATCACATTACAGATGGTTGTGAGCCACCAAGTGGTTGCTGAGAATTGAACTCAGGACCTCTGGAAGAGCAGGTGGCGTTCTTAACCACTGAGCCATCTCTCCAGCCGCCACCCCCCCCCCTTTTTTCTTTTAAAAGAGTCTCTAGTTAGTCCAGGCTGGCTGGTCAGCAAGCCCCAGGGCTGTGGTTATGGAAATGAACACACACCACTATGCTTGGCCTTTTAAAAATGGGTTTCGGAGATGGAACACAGGTTTTTGTACATGCAAGGTAGGCGCTCTACCAAGCCAAATCATCATCTCAGCCAGTATATTTTCTTCTAAAGCTCCTCGTTAGCCTAAGCTTGCACCAAACAGTCATTCATTTTGTTCCTCTCCACTGCTGCCCTGGAATCTTGTCAAAGCTCCCTGGCTCCAAAGCTCTTCTGACTTGCCCTTCCCTGCTTACCCTACAGTACCAATCCCAGTCGCTCCCATGTGTACCTTTACAGTCAGTAGCAGACAGTCCCACAACTACAACTGCAAGGACACTGGTTAAAGCTGTGTTCTGCCACTTACTGGCCATGTGCGCTGGCCTTTTCCAACCTTTAAAGTAGCTGTACCCCAGCTTCCTCACCCATCTGGTAGGTCTGTTCAAACCTAATTCATTATGCAATCAAGAAAATGTAATGGATTGTTTATAGAGTGGGATTCGTTTGCTCAGTGACCGGCCCAGGATAGACTAGCGGTGGCCTTAATGCATTGAGTTTCACGTTCCTTTGCTTCAAGATAAAACCTAAACCTTGGGCTGAGCTCCTGGGTGCCTCCTGAGGTGGATCCTGTTAGCCTTTCCTTCAGCACCTGATCCAGGCTTGAGGAGTTACTTGCATTCTCAGAGGCTGTTCCAAGCCTCAGTGCCTTTGTGCGGGCTCACTCTGAGCTCCTTCCTACATACTGACCCTTAAGATCCTGCTCAACCTTCTCCATTGGGAAAACACCCCTGACATTCCAGTTAGTGACTTTTTCCTCAGCTTTCCCTAGTACTCTGGCCACCCTTCCAGCCACACATCCCTGTATTCCGGTTTTTCCGCATCCTCGGCAGCAGAAGACGTCCAAATGGCCAAACGGATGGCCACCTCTTAAAACATACTGCTGGGCTTTTCTACTGAAGGAGATAGCCTGGGGTAGCTCCCCCAGGGGCCATTTCCCGGAACAGGTTTGACAGTATGCACAGTCCCATTTGTCAGCAGGAGGTCACTTCACTTCCTCACCTTCAGCTTTGAGACTCCAGCTTACACCCTCCTTGGTGCAGGGGGTGCTCACGTTGTCTGGCTCCCCTCCCACCTGGCACCAGGACTCTGGGGACCTTTGAGACCTATAGAGAAGGGGGCCAGCTTCCAGAGAGAGCTTATCCTTCCTCTCAGCTCTTCTGCTTTTCCTTAGCCACAGCTGGAATCTTATCCAAGATCTGCAGAGATGCTAAAGGCAACTTCTTGCTTTGAAAGGTCTTCTCTTCAGAGGGCCTGGCTCCAGGAGCCCAGATTGAAGCAAGCTCTTCTTTGACACGTGGTGGAGGGGCCACTATGGAATCACTAACCTCCACATAGTGGTGAGGCTTGGCTTTAATGAGAGGGACACGAGCTATTCTTCAGTGAATTCACAAACCTCATTCAGATGTCCTTCTACCCCAACCTTCAAGTTCAAAACGGAACCAAGGGACTGTCTGAGCATTGAGGAAGAACCCTCTGGGTAGCCTTTTCATCACCTTACAACAGTAAGCTCTTGTGGTCTAGCCTCACTCCACATGGCTGAGGCAACCTTCCAAGTAGCCCAGGTTGATCACAACACAACGCACCACAATGTGGCTCTTTCCTTGTGAGGTGCTGTGCAGCGGAACCTGCTCTCTGTGTTTCTAGTGCTGGGACCTTGGATGCTTGGACCAAAGGATTTTGAAGTGTTGGCAGAAACTTAAAACCAAAATAATTTTAAAAGCTCTTTATCGATTATACAGAGTAAATGCTATCCTTTGTAAAAGCCTATGTGGAAGCCCCCGAGACTTTATTAGGGCGCAGGCCTGTTAGGGTGGTAGTTAATGTAAAATGAGGTCCTAAAAAGGAGTCCTGACAGGAGAGATATGGTGTCCTCACAAGAGGAGGGAGAGCAGGAGGAACAGGAGGAAGCTGTCTTGACTCCTCTGTGTGCGGAGAGGTGAGGCTGGAGGAAGGAGGGCAGGATCAACAGGAGGCCTGCAAGCCAGGTTGAGCCCTCTGCAGAAACCAAGTCGGCGAGCACCTTGATCATACCTTCTGGCCTGCAGAACTTCGAGGAAACAAATGTCTGCTGTCTCAGCCCCCTGCCTGAAGTGCCGCCATTTTGTTGGAGCAGTCTGAATACATTTACATAAGGAGGAAGAGTCAGGGGCTGCTGCATAGCAAGTGTGAGGACCCAGAGAATGACCTGGAGCATGCAGGTGGCCTTAGCCTTGAGGAAGGCCAAGGGGAACATCAGCTTTGGTTTTAGGGACTTTTGAAGAAGAAGGGACAGGCACTAAGAGGCCAGAGCTCCCCGAGATGGGGACACTCCTGTAGAAAGCAGCACGGGGGTGAGCTGGAAATCGGTCTGTTGGCTCCCACCTGGGGCCATCTGCCCTGTGAGTGGACCAGGAAGCTGCAGAGCTGAGATCTCAACCCTGAGAGGGCAGAAAGCAAAACCTCCCTTGATCCTCCATGATGATAAGGGCCTTTCACGTGACCCTTGTTGCCTTCATGTTCCTTATGCAGTTTGAAACCTCTGTGGTGAAAAGTTAAGTCTGAAGAGGGTTACAGGCAGAGGCGCTCCCGGCACAGGTGCAGGCCAATACAAGTTTTCTATGGAAATTAAGAAGTTCTACCCTGGTCTCAAATAATCCCCACAGTTTATGATTCTAGTCATATAGCCAAAAATATTCCACAGCACAGATGGGAACATGGCTCTGGGGGTCATGGGTGGTGAGAATTGACACCCCCCTCTCACAAATTATATGCATAAACTTCATATTAACAGACACAGAGTGCAAAAGAAACTCCATTAAAAACTGGCCAAGGCTCCCAGCATACAAGCAAGGGGAAATGTAATCAGGAACATGTGAGAAGGGACAAATGACGGTGTCACAAGTGACAGTTTTTCACAATAGGTCTTCAGTGAGTGAACTTAACAGCTTGGAAGAGAAGTGACCAGGAGAGAGGAGAAAATATGAACCGAAGAAGCTAGAGACAAAGACAAGAAGAGGTTTTTCCCCCAAACTCCTGAAAAAGAGAAGAGAGGCAACAAAGATGGAGAGGTAGCGAGAAAGATATTTGCTAAGCACCTCCAGGATCGTAGGAAAGGCACAAGCCACAGATCCAGGAAGTGTGGGGAGCTCACACAGGAAGATGTGCGAGGCGCCCTCGTCTGGACACAGGACAGTGAACTGTTGGGGGCAGCAAGGCCAAGGAGAAGGTCGTGAAGCAGACAGAAGGGGCATCCTGCAAAGAAGTGATGACAAACTGACGGTGACAGCAGAAGTCAGAAGACGGCAGAGCAGTAAATACAGCGGCAGAGGATCTATGGGCTCAAATGTCCTTGGGTCTTTCTCCTAAGAACAAGGTAAGGAGACGTGCCAAGACATAGGAGAACTAAGGGAGCGTGCCGGCAACAGGGCCACGGGTTCAAAAGCACGGAGCTGGGGAGGGGAAGGGGCCGTTTCATGGAGTAGGACTGCGTTGGAAGTGATTGGAAATAAGGAGCCGGTGACTGCATCTGTAAGCCCAAGGCAGAAGCCCGAGCCGGCACTGGCTTACTACACTGCAACCCTGCAGAGCATGGGAGGCAACGGGCGGCACAGAAAACGCGCGCAGCGGAGAACAGTGGGCCACTCAAGGTGCAGTGTTTTGAGATCCCTGATCTCTCAGGAAGAAGAAAACAAAGTTCTAGGACTTGGGGCTTACTAAATATACACACTCATGTCTCTAGAGTATTTTAGACTAGCGCTAACCGACAGAACGGTATCATTAAATATGATTAAATAGTCTGATTTTTCTAGTTAAAAGATTATTAGTCTGTGTTGTTTTTTTTTAAACCCAGCTCTGCATAAAACAAAACTAACAACAACAACAAAAAACCCCTCAGCATAATCAAATAGAAGTTGTAAGTAACAGAGTGGAAAAGACAAGACAGAAACCAAAAGGAATTGATGTAATTGCTGGAGGTTGGGAAGGAGTGGGAAAGCTTCAAGGAGGGAAAATCAACACACACACACACACACACACACACACACACACACACACACACACACAGAGAGAGAGAGAGAGAGAGAGAGAGAGAGAGAGAGAGAGAGAGCGCCATTATGTAATTATTTTGAAATAGTTGATTTACTAGGAAACCATGCAAGGTTCAAGTTGTGTCTCTAATTACAGACTCAAAATACAGGACACATAAATTGACAGAATTTCAAAGAAAAAGAGACATAACTGCTGTTATAGTGGGAGATCTTTATACCCCTCCATCATAGGTCATTGATTAAGAGGTGAAAAAGTCAGTTAAGACATAAGACACACAACCAACAAGCTTGATGTGGTGGAGAAATTAGAACAAAAAATGCAAAATGCGCCTTGAAAAAACACGTTGTTTTTTTTTTCCCCAAGCACCCGGAGAACATGTGAAAAATGATCCTTTTTGATGCAAAAAATAGATCAATTAATTTTAAGTGATTTGAGATATAGTTTTTCCTAACCATAAATTTTATAATCAGCCATTTTTATAACCAGCCAATTTTATTGTTTAAAAATCTGTCTATCTATCTATCTATTTATCTATCTAGCTATCTCTAAACAATATAGGATTGGAAGATGAAACATGATGGAACCTGGGAGATCTTCTGAAAAGGGCTATGGGCATAGGTCAGTGGTAGAGCACTTGTCTCACATGCGTGGGGCCCTGGGCTCATTCATTAGCACAAAAGCTAGAAAAAATAAAAATAAAAAGTGGGAGAGATGGTTCAGTGGATACTAGCACTTGCCGTTCTGGCAGAGGACCTAGGTTTGTTTCCCAACACCCACAAGGTGACTCAAGTTCCAAGGGATCTAATACCCTCTCTGGCATCCTCAGATGCCCGGCACATGTGTGGTGCACATATGAATACATACATACGTACATACACAGACAAAACATTCTTATATATAAAATGAATAAATCTTTAAAAATACAAATTAAATACCAAATAACTATCAGAACTAAATGTCAGAACTATGCTATAAATATTGCTTATGAAAATTTTTGGAAATATAGTCAAAATAATCCTCAGGGAAATTTGTAGCCTTAGATGCTGAAGTAAGATTGAAAATAATGGCCTGAGCAGCAAAAATAAAATGCTAGTCAAAAAATAAAATAAAGGCAAACACACAGAAGGAAAGAAATGATAAGCAGAAAATATTTTTAAGGGAGTATTAACAACATCAAACTCGGTTCTCTGAAGAAACTAGCAGATATGCAGCTTTTGGAAATACTGATTTTTTTTAAGGGTATAAATCAGAAAAGAAAAAGTACCAAAAGCACAGTATCAGCAGATATCTTAGCTATAGTAAGAGACAGCAAGCATATATATATATATGTATAAAACATACTTTTGAAATTTTAGCTAAGTGATCTCAAGATAAAACCAAATGACCCAGATTGCTCTTTAGTCATTACAGATATTGAGTCTGTAGTTTTAATTTCCCAACATTAGATCCAGACATATTGGCTGAAAAATTTCACCAAACTTTCAAGGCAAAAGTTATTGCAATTTTCCACTGACAATCCCAGGAGATAGAGAGAAATACTTTCCAAACTGTTTTATGAAGCCAGCATTTTCTTGATACAAAATTCTGGCAAAGAATAAAACAAAAGAACAGAGCTAATAAAATAGAAACATCGTATTAAATAAGATGTTAGCAAATTAAATGTAGACGGGCATGGAAAGTGTCCACACTAAGTGACAAGTAAAGGACCCGGGAATGAGACTGGCAGCACTGGGAGAGCCCCGACGCTACACTACACTACAGGTTGAGAACCAAGGAGCAGAAGGAAGATGGCACCCCAGGTGTGGGATGCTGTCTGATAAAATTCAACATCCATCCTCAATAGGAAGTCTCAGTAAACTAGGATGTGAAAGGCACTCCCCCAAGTCTCAAAGGAAACTCCCCAGATTGAAAACAAACATCACATAGAACAGCGAAGAAGCAAATTCAGTTCAACGTCAATCCGCCGACATCCCAAAGGACACACAGCTCGGAAAGGAAGAGACGTAACCACCATTCTTTGCAGGCGTCAACTGTCTATGCAGACAACGCCAAGGAAATCTCAGGTGAGATATTAGCTATGTACAAAAAAGAATCAAAGTACAAATGTTGATCGCACTTTTGATGAGCATCAAGAAAAAGGTAGACGATGGATTTTGAAAGCCATGGCTTACGGTTATACAAATCACACTGCCATATTTATATAACGTAAGCTATGGATAGTATTTAGGAGCAAATGTATTAAGAAATGAGTAAGATCTTCAACAAGGACAAGTTTATTGGGAGCCATAAAAGAAACCCTAAGCAAGTAGAAAGGCATACCATAGTCATGAACCAAAGGACTGAACAGCAACAAATCGGACTTCAAATGATTCAGACAGGTTGCTGTGGATCCTGTCAAAGCTGTTGTATTTTTTAAAAAGATAACAAAACACACTTAAAATAAAAATCCAAAACAACAGCAACCCCCTCTACCCCCGTCAACAGGAATGAATACATGAAAGCCTGTGGATAACAGAGTAGAACTGTACACAACCTAGTTTAATGGTGGTTGAGGTCATTAAAGACAAGATGACATTTATACGCAGGTTGAATGCTGGCACACGAAGTTTTGCACTCTAGGGACACACAGTTAAGTAGAAGCAACCATGAGGATGATAAATACACTTCAGACCATGGCTGTCTCTGCAGGAGCTGGGGATGGGAGACTGCTCCGAGCACCAACAAGATAGCTGGGTTTTTTTTTTCCCCAGATTTTTCCTTTTTCTTATGCTGGGACATGGCTACAAAGTGTTTCTTGGATTAATGCTATTTACATCTTTCTTAGGCCCTTTTATTGGAAGCTCTCAACAGAGAAGCTGCCCTCCAGGAGGCTGGTGGGAAGGTAGCAGTCATCTCTAACCTGCACCTGCCCGCAGGACCCCCACCCACCCTTTCGTGAGATCCTTACCTTGGCGGGGTTGAGTGCTGTGATGATCCACACACAGTGTGCGTTGTTGTCATACTGAATGGGGAAGTTGGGGGAAGTGATGATGCCTGAAGGGCCTCGGAGGTGGGCATCACACATGCGGGCTGCAGAGAGGAGATAAGGCAGACGGTTCAGTTTAGAGCAGGTTCAGTCCTTCCTGTTTCCCACGCGCAGGCCAGAAGAGATGCCACCTGGACTATCTCTTTCCAGAAACCACCTGCATCCTGCCATCTATGCCCACCTTTCCCAGGCTTAGAAAGAAGTCATGGTGCCCGGAGCACTGTCCTATGGGCAGTGAAGAACGGCCAAGGCAGTCTCAACACTCTCCTCATGTCTACCCCATTCCTCCCAGCTTCACTGAGATAAGGTAGCTCACCCTCCTAGACCAGGGCTGGGTGGCTCACTCACAGGCACCTACGGTTGCACCAAGCATCCTGCCCCGTTCGTGTTTGCAGCCCCTCTCCAAACTAGTTTTGTGCTGCACTGAATCCCTGGAAGCCTGACTTCTATCCTTCCTTACGTCTCCCACCTTGCAGGCTTCCTGAACTAGGGTCTCATGGTGCCCTAGTGAAGGTCACTCTACTGGTGTCAGAGTGCCTGTACCAAAATGCTTGATTCAGACAGTTCCAGGCACCAGAGTGGCTTCAGGGCCAGCCTGTTGCTTCCCTCATCCGTCCCCTCCTCAGCCCATGCCTTGGAACAGGCTTTTGACTAGAAGCATAAAGACTCAAGGTGAATTAGAAGAAGTGCTCTCCTCAAGTAGATAGAAAGTGTTATCAATCACGGCTTAATCTAATTAAGCTCTTTAAAATAGCTTCGAAACTAATTAGATTAAGGGGTGATTGATCTCATTTAAGGTTCCACGTTGGGTCGAGGTGTTTGCTTCCTTTTTAAAAAACATGTGCACAGAGTCCTAGCCACCTCATTCTTCAACGTTAGCGCACGGCTAGTTTAATAAAGGGCTCCGTGAGCCTGCTCTGTCACTGCCCACACGGCAATTCATCCCAATTGCAGGCAGAGTGCCTAACGGGAAAGGCAGAGCGCGCAAACTCATCAGGCCTAAGCATGTGAAATGGACGTGCTGTCAGACTTGCTTTCTGTTGATGACCTCAAACTTCCCGGGGGCTCCCCTCTGTGTGGAGCCAGGCATGACAAACCTTTTTCCAGGGAGCTTCTCCCGGGAGTCAGAGAAGCAGGCTCCACAGATCCCAGGTGTAATGGGTTGCTGCCCATTGCCTGCACTTTCCCACGCTCATTTACCCCAACATTTATTAAGCGCCTATTATGGGCCAGCCAGAACGTGGGCTAAGAAATGTCAGCAGAGCCCCGCCTCTCTCAAGGACCAGAACTAAAGCCGGAGGCGTATAAGAAAGCCTGGGGGACCTCACAGGGGAGCACAGCAGCTGTAGCTGCAGAGCAGTTTTGAGGAGCTCTTGGGTCAGCACTGTATGAAATATGAGTCCTATTGTGGTTCACCTTATTGTGCACCTGCAGGAATGGTCCCCCACAAATGAGCCCCGATTATTGACTGAATTGAGTTTATGTGGTGTGTCTGTGTGTGTGTGTGTGTGTGTGTGTGTGTGTGTGTGTGTGTGTGTGTAGACCAGAAATACACTGGCTGTATTTCTTCGTTGCTTTCCAGCTTATTTTTTGAGCCATCAGTCTTTCAACTCAACTAAAGTGAGAGTTCACTGATTTGGCTAGTCTGGCTGGCCAGCAAGCTCCCAGCATCCTCCTAGCACTGGGTAACAGGTGTGCACTGCCACACCCAGCTTTTACACAGGTACTGGGGATTCAAACTCAGGCCATCTTTGTGCAACTAGTGCCTTACCCACTGAGCCACCTCTTCAGCCCTGAATTGAGTTTCGACACCTCACTCCCCACGCTCTCGCGCATATCCAATTGTTTCTCTCACTTTGTGTTGAAAGACACTTTGACTTGCAGGTCACCGTTGGGGAGGATGGCACAGTGGAGGACAAGCCAATCTTGGGTGTTTCGCACCTTAGCCTTTCCAGTCTAACTATCTGCTGGCTGTCCAGGCCTGGGGCCCGGTGGCGGTGGGCGGTGGAGGGGGGGGGGAATGAGGAACCCCTCTGCATTCACATATTTCTCCTCCTCATGTGATGGGTGACACAGCTCAATGAGGTCTGGTGAGCAGGAAATCACACTGAATTGCAGACAGGAAGACTTCTGTGCTGGGGACATTCTCAGAATTTAACCAAGGGGCCCCAGGATGGCCAGACAACTCAGCATCATGCTTGCTGCCTTTCCATATTCAAGATTCCTTTCAGGTTGAGGAAAATCCAGTGCTATTCTAGCTTTCTTTAAGAGTGTGTGTGTGTGTGTGTGTGTGTGTACGTGTACTGTCATTTATATACAGGAGCACACGTAGGTGTCTTCCTCAATCACTTTCCACTTCAGGGAAAGTGACAGAATCTCACTGAGTCTATGGCTTGCCAATTCTGCTACACTGGCTGGCCACCAAGTGTGCGCTCTCCTACCTCCTCTGTGCACTCAGCTTGGGGATTACGGGTACCTGCTGCCACACGTGTCCTTTTATCTTTTTAAACATTGATTCTCCGGCACAGGACTCAGGTCCTCATGCCTGTGTGGTAAACACTTTACTGACCGAGCCACCTCCCTGGAAGGCCTGAAAGGTCCTTTACATAGGCTTTTCTCTCTGACAGGATTCCCACCCCACCTTTAGTGCTCTAGCCCTGCAGAGAATCCTCGCACAGCTCCCCACCCCCACCCCCACCCCGCAGCATCTCCCAAACTCTTCTGGGAAGACTGATTTTGCTGCCAAAAGACTCGATTTATCCTGCTGCTTGTTTCCAAGAATGAGATGGTATTTGCGGTGTGTTAAAATATGCCGAAGGTAATTAGAGAGAATAGGTCAAAAGGCATTTACCACTTTAAGGACTTGGAGGGGTTTAATTAAAATATTACAGTCGGCAGATACTTAGTACCTTGAGACAGGTTCCGGATGGAGTCTTAGCTGCCTTTTCTGTCTCCTGTCTGGGCAAGGTCAGGCAGGGGATGCTGCAGACAGACAGACAGACTCCTTCTCCCTGAGCTGCCAGCTCCAGGGGTCCCACCGGCAGATGGAGAGCTCCTTGCTGTGACCCAGATGGGCTAGCCAAATGGCAGCTTCTCAGACTGTGTCTGAATCAGCGAGTGAGTGAGCGCATCTTCCCATTCCCCTAGTTTGCAATCTCCCATCCGGCCTCTTCTACAGAGGCCTTCTCCACATCTTCTGGGCTTCCCACCCACCCTGCCTCGGGACGTTACTGTGCTGTGTGACTGGGGACAGCATCCTAGGGAACTGTAGAGAGACACAATCTGGAACTGTAGCCAATTCCAGCCTGGGAATTGTTTGACTCCCAAGCAGGAGGCCCCTTCAAGTGCAAGAGGGATGCAGCAAACGACCCCCATCTCTAGCTTCACCCCACTTTTGATTTCCGCCTTGATCCAGGTGGCCACTCTTGCTTCTCCTAGGACTGACCTCCCTCCAGCCCTGAGCACAATCCCCACCCCACATAAGTTAGATACTTTTTTGCGGGGGACAGGTTCTTGTTATGCAGCCTAGGCTAGCCTGTAACTTTCTGTCTCTTGACTTAGCCCCACAGTGTAAGGCACGCAGGTGTAGATGGCTGGCCTCGCACTCCTTAGTCTAAGGTCAACAAATCCCTTCTGTAGCTATAATGTCTCACAAAGCCTTCTGCCTTGCAGAAAACTTTCTCCCCTCCAACCCTTGCTTCTGAGGTCCCCTGCAGGGAACATCTTGTCCCTTCCGTTGGGTTGTCGTTTCTTTCTGGGACTGTGTCTGACAATTCCTGGAACTTATATTGGACCCGTGGCAACTACTCGTGCTGTCTCTCCATTCACCAGGCCTCTTCCATCTTTCTATTTTCCTTCCATCCTAACCTGGCTTAGACCTCATGGTCCACCATTATAGTCATTCTCCTGCAAACCCCAAGTCTCTCTTCTCTCTCCTCTATCAGTTGCATGGGAGACATCCATTACGAACTGCTCTCCCCGTCAATATTCTCCCCCTCTGCCCTCACATAATTGAACTTTGATGGGGAGAAAAAGTCACAGGAAAAGCAAAGCTGATGTCTTCATAAGTTTGTTACCCACTTCAAGTCTTCCCAGGAACACCCCAATAACCCTGGTACTGAGCTCTGTGAGTTCATCGACTCTTTCTGCTTAAAGACCCTCTCATGCCTTCCACACAGCCCTACGGCCTTTCACTCTTCTCTTCACCTCCCCTGTTTTGCTAACTTCTTGTATTTGGAGGAAACAGGAAGCTATTTAGCAAATACGTACTCTTCCTGACTTTCCGAGGAGTAACCCTGCTGGCTGATGTTTGTTCTCTAGGTCTAGCAGAGAGGTGGGCCCTTCTTTGAAATTCTGGTCCCCTCTATAGGATCTGGACCCCTTCCCTCTCCATCTCAGGACCATCTGTGGCCACACACAGAACCAGGAAGTCCAGCCATCACAGCCACTGTTCTCCCCTCGCTAATACTAATACTAAAACTAAAAAGGTCACTCTGCAATGTCCTTGGTGTCCTATATCCCAGACCTTTCTAGTCCACTGACCTCTACACTTCTTCCCAACCATTGGACTCTCCTGATCTTATTTTTTGTTTGTTTATTACCACCAAGACCACTCACCAGTATTTCCAGCTCCCTCCACACCTTCATCTATACCTAACCAAAAGCCTGCCTTTGTTCAAATCTGCTATCTGCTTTTCTCTTCCTAACTCTAGGGCCTGGTGGCCACTGGGACAACCATGGCCATCGATTTGATGTCAAAGTTTGCCATCAAAATGAGCCAGCCTTCTATCCCCGGTCCTCCTTTGCTTCTCTCTCAATTCTCTGCATAATAACCTCCAAATTGAATCAAAAGTCGTTTAATCCCACGGGTAGCTTGCTCTTGACCTTTCTGGAGCATCTGACACCAAAGGCCTATCTCTGCTTGAGAAACAACCTACTCCTCTGACCCTCACCTTCCTCCTCCCTCATTGACTCTTTCAGAGCAGTTGGACAATCTCAGATGGGAATTCTTGGTATGCCAATGGCAATTTTTTTATACATTTGAAATCCAGTCAGAACAAAGCTATCAGCATGGGTGGGGGGAGCTGCCCCACACAGGGCCCACATATTCTGACTCTGAAGGAGGCCCAGGTGCAATTCTCAAAAGCATTTGGAGTGAGGGGTTGAAATAGCTCAACTGATTGGCTTTGTGCCCTTGGGCAAGTTGGTTAACTACTAGATGCTTCGGGGTCAACATGAAATATGGTTATTGCCACTTGCCTTATAAGGAAATGATGAAAAATGCCTAGTGCACTGCTTTAGACAAGTATAAATGGCTTAATAAATGGGAGCTTTATCATTAGCACATACAGGTAAGGGGCTTGGGGACATTCTTAGGGCTGGGACAACAATAAGGCATGGATTCTAGTGACTGGGTAGGAGGACATCTGCATTAGAAGAGGGAAGAAGACAGTGTAATGAAGGGGTGAGGGAGGAGGAGAGGAGAGGGCACGGAAGGGAGGGAGAGGAGGGAGGGAGAGAGGGGAGGAGGAGGAATCTAACTGGGACTAAGGGTTTGTCTCAGGAATCTGATCTGGTAATGGCCACCAAGGAGGAAGGCAGACATCAGTAATGATCTAGCTTGCTTTGTGTGCAGTTCCCGTGTCCGCTTCCGTGTGACAGTCAAGGGAAAAGACCCAGATCCATTTGGGCAACATCTTCTGTGCCATCTAGCTGGTCAATAATGAAGCTGGGACTGGAGCTTTGGCCTTTGAGTCCCAAGTATGGTATTCTATCCACCCTAAATGATTTTATTATAATTGTGCATGTGCACAGATAGGCAGACAAGCATGCACGCACGCACGCACACACACATGCACACACACATACATGCATAGACCCACACACATACACAGAGACAAACAGGCACATACATACACACAGAGACAGGAAGAGAGAGAGGGGGGGTGCACGTGCACACACACACACACACACACACACACACACACAACCATGCTTCCTGTTCACTCTATCAGGTGTTTGGTGACATCAACATAAAAGGAACAAATACAGCCTGTGTTCTGCCTTTTTCTTAGCCTGCTCTGCATGCTCAAGCTTTTATAGGAAACTAGGTGTGGTGCTAGGTGTCTGCAGTCCTTCACTGGGAGGATAGAGGCAGGGGTTTCAAGAGCTCAGGGTCATCCTTGGAGGCTGAGCTAGGATGAGGCCAGCCTAGGCTACCTGAGGCCTTGCTTTAAAAAAAATTAAAACAACAAAGATTTTTTTTCTAGGAGTTGAAGCAGAGGCTAGCGTCTTCTGATGGGAGGGAAGGGAGAGGCTTGAATACACCACCAGCTTCAAAAATTCCAACATGAGGGCGCAGTTCCATTGTCCTCACTGACATCAATCACAAACCCGATTCATTCTGGTGGCTTCTCAAACATTTATCTGGAACCTATTATTTGCCTGTCTGTGTGTTTTAGTATAATTAATTGTGTGGGAAAGTGAATAATTAAAGCCGCATCATATTTTACACAGTGGAGGGAAAACAATACCCCATGTATGGCGACCAGAGCACTTTAGATGATCATCCTTCAGTAACCTGATTCAAATGGGAGCTTCGTGTAATTGAAGGACTTTTGTCCCTTTTTAATAGTAACACTGAGGTTCACCCAAGCTGCCCCCTACCCTGCCAAAATAATCACAATTATGGTAGAATTTCAATTAGTTTCAAACAAAAGATCTGGAGTTGGGGGGGGCCAGTGGGGAGGCCTCAAAGAGTGCTGGAGTAGATCTCTGCATCTAAGATGGGGTTCTGTTCTTGACCCCCCAGGAAAGCTGGGGAAGGACCAGCTGAGTCCAAGCCTTGCCCCTCCCACTGCCTCCCTCTCCACAGCCTGTGCAAGAAGACCAATGAGGAAGAGGAAGGCAGGAGGGTGGGGCTGGGCGGAGACTCCTGCCACCTTCAGTGCCATGCCTTGCTTCCATTTCACCGTCACCAAGCAGAGAAGGCTTGGTCTTCTCCTTCCGTGACAAGGGTCCCATGGTGAAGGCTAATGAATGGACCCCGCTAGGTATAGCCAGCTGCAGGACTGCAGTGGCCAAGGCAGTGGCTTCTGAGAGAACCCGTAGCCACCAGAGGATGAGGTATGCACCAGCCAAGGGCCAGCTGTGCAGCTGGGTAAGCACAGATGCTCACCTGAGCCTGGCAGGTGTCCCTGTGCCGCTCCTAAATGATCGCTGTCAAGTTCACTGCCTCCCTTGGTGATACCATCGGGTAACAGGGTAGTGTGCCTTTAATTCAGCAGGGTGGAAAAAGGGAACCAGAGAAGTGTCCAGAAGGGTCCAAGGACACACAGCTTGCAGAGTGGTGATGGCTGAATTTGAATGGCCATCCCCCGCCACCCACTTTCACAGTGGCAGGGGTGCAATGGGGTAACAGAAGTGAAAGCAGGGAGCGCGACAGGGTGACAGAGGTAAAAACAGGTGGTGCAACAGGGTAACAAAGGTGAAAGTAGGGGGTGTAATGGGGTAACAGAGGTGAAAACAGCCTGGTGCTTAGTGCAAGTGTGCAGAGAATTGAGTTCAGTGTCAGATTCACTTGAGTTGGCCCAGATGGGGCCCACAACATATCTGGAGAAAATAAATGAGCAAGTTATTTGACTAAAACATCCTCGAATGCTAGGCCATCCCTGTCTTGGATTTTTTTTATTGTGAATAAGCTACCATGACTAAGAACAATGTTCTTCCAAGGGAAAGATCTTGACAAGAGATCAGATCCCATCACTGTCTGGAGGCCTCGCTGCTCTGGCTTCTGAAAGAAGCTCTGAAGGCACAGAGTGGCCAAGAGTCTCCTGGTTTGCAGACTAGGCACCCTGTGCCTTTCTACGCAGCTGGTGTCTTGGAGTTCTGCACGGACTCAAGCGGCAGTCAGTCATTCATCCGTCCCATTCCCTCTCATTCAACATGTGTCATAAAGCACCTACTGTGTACCTGTTCTAAGTGCTGACTTAAAAAGGAGTCTCCACCCTCAACAGGATGTCCCTCTTCCTTCTAGCACCTGTCACCCCTTAAGCTGCTGGCATCATCCACTTGGCACCCCGAGTCCTTGAGCATGGGCAGATACTGTCCAGTGCATTTTGGAGGGAAAAAGGTTGATCCAGAGGAAACTGGTGATCTGTCCAAACGCTCAGTTATACTGAGGATACTTTCCTTTGTGTCTTCAATCAAAAAAAAAAAAAAAAAGGTATAGCTATGTAGGTTTTTTGGAATAACATGGCAGAACAGAGCAAAGCACATCATATACAGTAGATCATGGCCACCTTAAGAGTTGAACAAGTAGGAATGAGTGGAAGGCCTGGTCAGAAGCTATTTTCATGACTCTCTTCCAGATTCCTCATCAATGCATTTACAAGACGGACTGGGTCTTAGCCCTGGCTGCACGTTCCTCTGTATAATAATGGTTTAGCTGTCTTCTGAGGCCCACTCCTGCTCTCCACAAATTTCATCGTGATGCAAAGGTGTTTACGAAGTAAAGCATTGCCCTTTGGTCAGAAGGGCCTGGAATAGAACCATTTTAGTGGGCAATATACCTTCTCTCCGTGAGGGGTCCTCCGCTCCCCAGGGCTGTCTAACAGCTGAGGCCCATCCCAGCCCACTACTGGCCTTCTGTCTGCTTCCAGCATTTTAATCATTTATGGCTGTTGGCAGGCTGTCTTCGTGTGGTCTATGTGATAGGTGAGAAAGTGGGCAGTAGGGCCCTTGAGGACAGGATGGCCAGGGGGTGCTGTCAGAGAAGCCCACAGGGCAGCCTTTTGATGCCATGCTCCATGTCATTTCTATATAGCTAAAAGCATCGCTTCAGAAGCCACAGGTCTGTTTACTGCCGAGTGTGGGCAAAGCAACCAGGGCACTGGGGGCAGAAGGCTGGGATGTGTCTCTGCTATCATGGATGGTTCTAAGACAAGAGTAGACGGGGTGGCTTGCTTCCCTATTTCTGTGTAGCTCTGATCTCTTTGTGCAATGTGCCAGCAGCCTATTTCCTATGTTCCTCTCCCATCAGGCTATGAAGTCCATGCAGGGCAGGGGGCCTATGTCTCTCTCCCTGCCTCTCTATGCCTGCTCCTAGCGAAGGCTTTGATTCAGAGAAGATGACAGATAAACATGTTAATTAGTCAAAGTTGCAAGACCTGAGGTTTAGGGTGCAGTAGAGATTAAGATGAGCCAGGCTAGGGTATATGGCCCAGGTCTCCAGGCCCAGGCTGGCTGTGCCCTCACCTCGGCAGACTGGCCTGTGGTCACTCCAGGCTGCAAACATGTCGCTCACTTTCATGCAGGTGATCCGCTTGGACCCTTGCAGGTCATAGCCCTCGTTGCAGGTGAACTGGACACTGGATCCCAACCTGAGAGACAAAGTGTGCTGTGAATTCATTCCCCGGGGGACCCGCCAAAGCCCTGCCCTGCGGGAGTACACCCTGGCTTCCTACACAAGCCTCCCGGGGAACATTCTTTCTCCTGCTGGCTTTTCATCTGGGAGCTTCTGTTCACCACTTAAAATGTGTTGGAGGACGCAGCCGCCCTTCATCTTAGTTGTTTGGGAACATTGGAGGGTTTTGAGATTCAGTTAAAAGGAGACTTTGTGAGTGAAGAGCATTGCTGTGAGGTAAGTATCAATTAGGGCTGAGGGTGGGCAGATGGTACCCAAAAGCCAGGGTGAAAGTGGAGGAATATAAGACGATGCCTTGGTCGTACAGACCTCTGCAAAAATTTACCATTGGAGGGGCTCTGAGGTACACCAGATGACTGTAGGCCTGTCACTATTCGTGTAACATGTCAAAGAGTGACAGCCCTTTGAACTCTCGCTGCATGCATTTCGAGGCATTTAACATGGGCATGTTTTAGTTGTACCCCCTCAGAGCCTTCCAAGGACCAGACTGGGAGAGACCACAGCTTTTTTCCCAGCAAGTGTCGCCTCTTGCACCCACCTCACCCTCTCCATTCCACCTCCAAGAAGGTCAGGCCTTGTCCTCCCCTCAATCCAGGCCACCCCACCCCACCCCACCCCCAGTCAGAAAGTCCCCCAAGTTGCTTCTTACCTGAAATCTGAGCCTAGTCTTTTGCCCCTTTCAGGTATGCCAGGGTCTGGACACATATTATGTCCTTGGGACACACCAACCTGAGTTACTACAAGGCAAACAAAACAAAACAAAACAAAACAGCACACACATAGATAGACAGTGTCAGGGAGGCACGGGCTAGGCAGTGTCTCAGGGTAGGAGGAGGAGACAGGATGGGGCTCTCCTCCCCCGGAGCTATAGAGGAATGTTAGGGACCTTACTGGACAGGGTTTTCCTGACTGTGCAAGGTAGGAGGCTGCTTTGGATAAATTCCTTTGCAATTAAAAAAAAAAAAAATTCAAGTGAGAGTCTCAGGGATCGTGTGGGCCCTGAGACAAGCCCTCCTGCCCAACACCCATCCTGTTCCCTCGTCCCACACCAGCGGCCGGAAGCGGACTGTCCAAAGGCTCTGGTGACCTCCCCATCCTGCACTTCAGATCCAGGGATAGAAACTCTAGGTGGGATGAGCCCACCCCCCCCTCCCCCAACCTCAGCCCCAGATGGAGAGATGACTCAAAGGAAGGTAAATAAAAAGGTGAATGCATGGTTAGAGACGGTAAAGAATGAGAGAGAGAGAGAGAGAGAGAGAGTGTTGCAGCTTCAAGTTCAAAGCACAGACTTGAGCTCAGATATGGGCATTTCTTCTGAGAGTCCTCTTCCCATCAGACTCCCGTCAATTCACAGTCGGCAAGCAAGGACCAGAATATTCTCTCCCACCCCTCCCAATGTTACACCAGCCGAGAGTACCAACCAGATGTTATCTGGGGTCTTTCTTGTATGACATTCTTACGCCTTTTTACAAAAACTATATGCATGGCTGCCTGAGCTCTAGCAGTGCTCAGTCTGGGCGGCGGGTACACACAGTGCAGGCAACAGGCAGCCCCTGGGCCCCGGTCTGTTTGTTGTTCTTTTTGGTTCACATCGTGCAGGCTGGCCTGACTTCACGCCTCTGAATCCCCGGAGCGGAGGACGACTGACAACCTAGGCCAGGCGGACATCTTGGCCGGAGAAGTTTTCATTCAAGGACCCACCGATCCCATAACTCCAGCAACAACTGAGGGGTTACAGGGTGTCTACAGCAACAGTCTCAGAGCTCGCTCGTGTGCCATACTCTTCCGTTCAGCACCCATAATGTGAGAGAGATACTCTATCACCCACTTACACGCTGCTCACTCATTCACCACAGTGGGCATACGTTCATCGAGCCAACCCCCCATCCCCCTCCCCCCCCCCCCCGCCCGCCCTTGTACAAGGCTTTTTTTTTTCTACAAAAGGGAGATACCAAGGGTGGTCAGAAATGACCATTGTCTTCAAGGAGTTTTCCGGTGAGAGAAGCCATGAAGCATTGAAGAAGTTTCAGGGCCAGAAGTGGGAGGTGATAAAGGGATGCTCAGACGGGGGACCAGGCATGAATTACTAGGAGAAGTGTGGAAAATTTCCCAGAGGAATAGGCACTTAACATGCATCTTATAAAGGGACAAGATTTAGACACACGGGGACAGTGACAAAGGCAGAAGGCAGGCACAGAAGAGTGAGGTGGAGAGAGAGAGAGAGAGAAACAGAACTGGGGTGTCGGGTGCAGCTAGAGTACAGGGAGGAGGAACATGACAAGGTGAAATGTGAGGCTTCAGATATGTGACCTTTCAGGGGTATGAGCCTTATCCTGAGTACACAGGAGTAGGGGGCTGTTGGAGAGGCCTGTATAGCTGGGTGTGCGGCACGCACGGCACACACCTTTAATCCCAGCACTTGAGCAGTCGAGGAAGCTGTAACTCCGTGAGTTCGAGGCTGGCCTGTGCTACACAGCAAGTTCGAGGTCAGCCAGTGCTACATAGTGAGAAAAGAAAACAAAAACAAACAAACAAAACAAATCCAAGACACCCCCCCCTGCAACACACACACACACACACACACACACACACACACACCAATAAGGCTCCTCCTTATTGAAGGAAGGTCTGTGCTCATTTGGGTCAAGGACAACAGGAGTCCGTGAGGCATGTGTCTTGGGGAATGGATGAGGAAAAGAGGGGATCAGAGAATGTAGATCAATAAGGCAGGAAGAGTGAGAGCAGGAGCCTCCTGAGCCTGGGGCCGTGAGGACACTGGTAGCTGATGGAAGGTAAGGTCCTGCTGAGGTTTGAGCTCATTACCACAAGTAGAGGCCTAGAGCGGCCCCTGCTCTCATCTCCAAGTAGTTTAGGGGACGGCTGACAAAGGCATCCGGCCACTTAGGCTTCAGCCTCAGGCCAGACACAGGCAGAACTCTTGCTTGCGTGGTGATGCCAGCAAGGCCTCTTGGGTGGCTCCATTCTGCCAGGGTGAGGCATGCCATCTCTCCAGACATTAGTCTGTACCCTGTTCCCTTCCTTATCGATCCATGGACTTCCAGAGTTTTTACATCCTCAACTTAACAGAATTATGACTCCCACCAACCCCGGAACCTGCAGGCTGGGACAGCAAGGCTGAAGTCTCTGAAGGAAGAGTGAGTTGGGGGGAGTGGGTGGGGGGGCGGGGACCATGCTGTTTTGCAAGGACGGACGGGAAAGAAGGAGGTAACTGGAGCTCTAGGTCACTAGGAGTTTGGGGAGTAAAGGTAGTAACCAGGAAAAGATATGGTCCCTAGTCCCAAGAGCTGTCCCTAATGACTTCATCTTTTGTCTCTTGGACCATCCTTGCAGCAGATGCTAAGCTAAAAGGCCATCATCCTCAAGTCCTGTCCGTTCAGCTCTTCCACGGACCACATCCATCCCAAGGTCCCTACCAAGGGAAACAACCACCCCTTAGCAGCACCTTGAGAATTCTCAACAGTTCCCACCACTTCCTTTGCCCCCTCATTCAGTACTGACAGCCGTCCAGGATGTAGGTAAGGCTGGACCAAAGCTACAGATGACAAAGCCCAGTGCCCTGCCTCCCTGATGTCAGCCAGCCCCTAAGGTACTATTCAGAAAGTTACAAACCCATGGACACCCAGCCAGCACCCTTTTCCTGAGCAGTGAGTGGTGGTAGTTCTTTGAAGACCTACCAGGCTGCTCTCCAGGAAATAAGCAAACTTATGTCCAGGGGTCAGATCACTACAGGAACTTCAGAAGCAGAAAACATCCCCACTGTCTACCCTCACCACCAGTCTAAACCAGAAATGGGTATTTGATTTGCTATTGGCCATTGGGGGGGGGGGTCAAGACTGCAGGGCAATCCTGATCCAACCCGGGATGGCCCCACAATGAGGAAAATCTGTGGCAATGATTTCTATCCCAAAGGAAGGGAGATACTGAGAGGTGCACAGCTGGGAGCCATGGCCAGGGGGCTGGTTCCCACAGACCGTCTGTCAGAACTATCATTAGGGTCTACTCCTTCCCTGAGTTCAAAACAGCTGTCCACAGGGGCCTGAGCAGAATATAAATGGTGAGCCCGTGCAGATACTGGCAGCTGCCTCAGAGGAACTTGAGCCAAACTAAGACATTTTTGAGGGAGTCTTACAATCTCATTAGAAGAAATATCATTTATATGTATAAAGATTATATCTGTAAAATATTGTTTGTATTACTTTCTTAGACTAGTTTCTTTTTCTGGGGCTACTGTGGGCACCTGGGGGAAAGTGTAGGTGATAAAAACAACAACAAAAACAAAGCAAAACCAAACCAAAAAAAAAAAAAAAACCCCATGGACTCTCTCAGGTAAATGTACCCCAACACCCCATGTATTTTTCAGTTACTTGGTGGGCCTCCCACAGTAATGGAAGGCCTAAGACCTATCTTAAGTCTATAGCATCTCTAAAAGAAGGCAAGCTAGGGATCTGTACCAGCATTTTATACATTTTATATATGTTAAAACTAAACCATTAGCTTCTAGGGTAACATGGAATAACCATGGGAGGCTCTTCCCCCCGCCCCCCTACCCCCACAGACGCTGGACACTTCTTTAAGCTTACTATGGCAAAGTATAAAGCAAAGCCACAGTTGCCTTGGTTCATTTGGTCTCCATGGCTACAGAAAGAACATTTGGGCCCAAGGCCTAAGTGGACCATATTGTACAGGGTCTAGGGCTGGACCAGAGCTCTCCTAGAGCCGCATCTCTGCCTGGGATGTCCTTAGCCAAGCACAAAAGCAGAGTCCCCTCACTTCCTTCTGTCATCAGCCCTCCTGAAGCAGCGACCACCATAGAATCCGCTCTGTTTAACAGCCACCAGCACCTTCTGACTGGACAGAGCTTGAGACTAGAGCAGTCCCCACATACTGGTCCATTCTTGCCTAGGCCCCCCACTGCCTCTGTCCCCAGCCATCTTCTGGCCACAGACACCAGATCGGACCTTGGGAAACCTGGTGGATTTCCTCCATCTCTCTTACCAAGTATACTTCTGGCAATTGAAGAGGGAAAAAAAAATGAATGTAGGGAGGTGAGGCAGGAGGGAGCAGGAGGAGAAGCAAGGAGAAGAGAGAAGCAGAGGGCAAGTCAGAGGAGGAGGAGGAGGGACAGGAGGGAGGGAGGAGCGTGAGGAGGGAGGGGGAGGGCAGCTAACCAGAGTGACAGGCTGGAAACTCAGAATCAGTCTCCTAGGGACCAGAGTAGTTTCCCTGTAGTTGTTTGCAGAAAGGAGATGGAGTGTCCGCTTGCCACCCACAAAAGCTTACACCCTAAGTCCCTTCAGCACAGGCCAGAGAGCACACGTGTCTCTCCGGACATGACGTTCTAGACCACTCTTCATCACCAGACCTCTTTTCATCTTCCACACACTGGTAGCAGAAACACGTTCCCAAAGACGCAATTTGCCCAAGAAGGGTGCTGCCAGGATTCCCACCCCCACCCCACCCCTAGAGCCAAGCCCCAATTCCCCCCACTCTGCTCTGCCCAGCTAGGTCCAGCACCCTTTGGAGGGGTTTATAAGACACATCCCTTTCTCCTCTTCACCGTCTGACCGTGGGAGCCAACCCCTCTCCATAGCCCAGCCTGAAAAGGCGCCAGAGAGAGGACTGTCTTAGCAGGGTGGAAGTGATTCAAAAGGAAAAAATAAAGAGAGAAATGTGCAGTAATGACTCCCTGGACTGCAGATCGAATGGGAGGTGAGGAGGGAAGAGGAAGGGGGAGATGGAAGGAGAAGGCAGAAGGCAGCCGGCCTGGCCCACTCATTGGCTGCAGGCTCACTGAGTCCATGCACAGAAGGAGGGAGGGAGGGAGGGACCAGGGAAGTCATCTATCAGAGGCTGCCTTCCCTGTGGTCACAGCCGGTCTCTATACCACCAGAGGTTTAGACCCAAGCGTGAGCCCTGTGCTCTGGCACGCGGGGCAGGCGGGGCGGGCCAGCCAACACTTACACACAGACGTCTTCTGGTTGTTGTCTTTACTGGGCATCAGCTTCACGCCTCGGGACTTCAGTTCAATCTGCTTCTTGACTAGGGAGGACCAAGAGAAGGAAAGACGGTTAGAGAGATAATCCGTGACCTGGACGAGCTTCCTGTAGAATGAGGGATGCCTGTTCTTTTGACAGTTGTGACATACAACGTCATCTACCCAGTTCAAGCTTGAGAACCATGGATCCAGCAGCAACAGCAAACACACTGCCCTCCCCCCTCCCCCCACCCCGGCCCAAATATCTTATTTTAAGTACATTTTGGGGGTGTATTCACAGCTATGCTGGGCTGCATGTGGTCCAGGAGCCATGGGTTAGACACACCTGCAGGTTAGATCTATTTTGTCTCTTGGCTTGAGACATTCCGTGGGGGGTGGGAGTGACTGGGGGGACTGCTTCCTGTATAGTAACATAGCAAGGGGTGGCAGGGTCTCTGCCATGAAGGAACAGACCTTTGGGGGAGGCAGGGAAGGGGCTCCACCACCCTGTGGTGTCTGATGGGCTCTGGACTTGCCCAGGCTTTTCCTGGGAATGAAAGTCCCCTGCTGCTGAGGCTCTGGGGTATAAAGTATCATCAGTCTTCTCCTGGGGGTGTGTTGGGGGATCTTTTGTGAGTATCTGCAGCCTGCTAAGTTTAGAACTGGAATGCTCTCCCCCAAACTAGGTACTAAGGGTTCTACTGCCAGCCTGGTAGGTGGTAGAAGCTTCTCTAGGTGGGACTTATGCAAAGGAACGTAGGTCATCAAACATGTGTCCTTTAAAAGGTTCTTTGGACCCCAGAGTAGTCCCATTTCTCCCTTTGTTTCCCTTCTGCCCATGAAGTTGGGGGCTCCTCCACAAGGTGCTCCCTCCACATTGGATTGTGGTGCCACAGGCCCAACCCATAGACTGATAGCTCTTGAAATCATGAGCCCAAATAACCCTTTCTTCTTTTTAACTTGATCGGCCTTAGGTATTTGTTATAGTAACGAAAAGCTGACAAATGCACAGTCCACCCTCTGCATGTCTGCTACTCTGTAGACTTTTTTCCTACACAATTTCTGAGCCAGCCCTGTCAGGGTCAAATGTGAGTTGTCACTATTTCCCATATCAGACCATTTATGAGATGAATATTTGTGGTACTGAGAACTAAATCCAGAACTTGGGCATCTCAGGCAAGCAGCCTACCACTGGGCTCTATACGTTTGCCCCGTGGTGTGATTTTTGTAGCCATTGTAGAGGCGAGGTATACTTTTCTACCACCCCCTTGACCTTGGGTTTGGCCATTGGAAATTTGGAGACCTTGAGTCCAAAGCCTTGAAAAAGCACCTGCTGGATTAGGCCCGCTTGCTGCATCTTCACCATCACGGGGAGATGTGGCTGTGGAGTTGAGACAACAGGTCCAGCTAGCCCCAGCCCATGACAGCTGGCTTGCGGGCTGGGGAAACTGAGTCCTGGAGGTCACTGAGGGATGGAACTTGGGTGGCTGCCTGAGGGATTACATCAAAGTCTTAACTCTGCCCATTTGATAGCTCTTTCAGATCTATGCTGAGGGGCACGTAGAACGCAGGGTTCCCAGACACAACAGCTCATTCTTTGCCCGTCTATCTCTTCTGGTCTGGCTTCCCCTGCTCCCCAGGGCATTCACCCAGGGCTACCAGAACTCATTGCATCTCTGGTTGTAAAATCTTAGGTCCCTATGTGCCACATCAATTGGCCTCTGGCTGCTGACTCAGCCAACAGCTGTGCCCAGGCACTTGCTGTATGCCAACCCCCTCCCTCCCACCCCAACCCCCGCTGCTTTACCAGTTCTTCACAGGCCTCCATGGCTCCTCACTCTCCAACCACACAGGATCCCTCAGTAAATCCTCCCCAGTGTATACCCCAGGAGCCACTTCTGACAAGCTCCGTATCTGCCACCTCCATATCTGTCACAAGTTGCCGCCAGCACTTCTCCCCTGGTTGCCGTGACCTCCTGCCTTCCTCCTTTGTCTCCGAGTAGGTCAAGGGTCAGAGGACTCCTGGTTAAGTGTAAGGCAGACCATGCTGCCTCCATCTCTGCTTAGAGCACATTGGGAGCAACATGCCTTCCCGGAGCACAAGGGTCAACCTGTTCTCCCCGTGGCCTCACCGTCTTTCTCTTTGACCTCCACAGCATTTCTCCAGCCACACAGACCTCCCCAAGGTTTCCGCAGTATGCCGGGAATACTGAGTACTTTGGCTGACAGTTTCTCTAGAATGCTTCCCCTCACGTGTCTGTAACTTGCTCCCCTTTTCCCTGGAAACAGTTGGGCAAAACCTTTTTCCTTAGTGAGCCTTCACCCAGTACCCCATTAAAGGGCACCTCCAGCCCCGGTTCTCCTGCCCCTCCTGAGTCCATCTTTTGAGTGTTCTAGCATACTGTATCATTTGTAGGCTTTTAAAATTTCTCAATTAATTTAATTAATTAAAATTTGAAGGCATGCTCTCACTCTGTAACCCTAGCTGGCCTGGAACTCATTACGTAGAGCAGCCTGGCCTCAGATTCGCAGAGACGTGCCTTCTGCCTTCCCAGTGTTGGGATCAAATGTGTGTGTCACCACACCTGGCTCATTTATCATCTCACACACAGTGTAAGCTCGACCAAGGAGAGCCCTCTTGTTGGTTGCTGTATTTTCAGTTCCTAATAGAGTACCTAGGGTCCCAGGAATCAGTCGCTGGGGTCTCTAAAGGTCCAACCTCCTTGCCTGGTAGCTATTATGCTTGCTCAATAGGAAAATAAAACCGGGGATCAAAGAAGGTCAGGTGACTGGTGTTAGAGCAGAGATGAGACCCAGACATTCTGCGACTGGCTCCTTGGTTGACCAAGGGCACTGGTACTGTCCACTGTCCCCAGCCGCTCCCTGTCCCAGTTCAGATGCTGAAGGCTCAGGTGCTCACTTAGGACGGGAGGAAACACACCAGTTCCCAAACCAAAGTCCACAGTGTCAGGTGTGCACAAGAGTCTCCCGGTGCTCCCACTTACGGCTAAAAGAAAAAAAAAAAAGCCGACCAATGAATTTGTTCCCCTGACAAGTGGCTGTCTCCGTGGAATGCATGATGGAATTCAGTCACTACCAATGGAGCCCCATTCTCCCTCTGCGCTCTGGAACCCTCTTTATAAATGTTCATTGCTCTCTGTGTGTATCCAGCAGGAAAATTTCCAATGAACACTAACATGGGCACATTATCAAACAGAGGGCATTAGCAGGGAAACATGCATTATTCAAGCCCAGCTAATACGGTAAGGCTGGGATTCAACCATCCCTGGGAGAAACAGAGCTGTCTGACTATTATGAGCAAAGCTGAAGTTCCCGCCCTTAAGGCCACAGGGCAACAAGGGGAGGGAGGGAGGGAGGGAGTGTGTGTGTGTGTGTGTGTGTATGTGTGTGTGTGTGTGTGTGTGTGTGTGTGTGCGTGTCAGGGTGGGATGTTCAGGTCTTGGGCCTGATGCAGGCTATCTGAGGTAAGTCTACAGAGATGGCTCCCCATACCTGGCTAAGAGGCAGGGGTGTGGCTGGGGAGGGTCATCATAGTCTCCCATCTCTGGTTCTGGTACCCACTGGAGGGAAGGAGTGAGGATGAGGGCAGGACATTGTGGACATCCTTCCTAGGGGCACACGATATGCTGGTTTTCCTTAGAGCTATTGATGGGGTTCTGGTGGTGGTGGTGGTGGTGGTGTGGTGTGTGTGTGTGTGTGTGTGTGTGTGTGTGTGTGTGTGTGTGTGTGTAAGTAAATGAGAGAGAGAGAGAGAGAGAGAGAGAGAGAGAGAGAGAGAGAGAGAGAGAGGGAGATGGCCAGGAAGAGAGGGACTGCTATTGATGGGGTGGGGGTGGTGTGTGTGTGTGTGTGTGTGTGTGTGTGTGTGTGTGTGTGTATGTGTGTGTATGTGTGCGCGTGCGTGCGCGCGCGTGTGAGTGATGTGGCCAGGAAGAGAGGGGCTGCTAAGGGAAGCCACTCTTTCTCAAAACTGCACTGCAGAAAAGCCTCCCATCCCTCTGCATCCCCATTCCCTTGTGTCTCCCATCCCCCCCACCCTCTAGCGACTCCAGAAAGACTCCTGACTTTGGGGTCTGTGCTGGCTAGTTTCATGTCAACTTGACAAGTTAGGGTTACTTGGGAAGAGGGGACCTCAACGGAGAAAATATCCCTACCAGACTGGCCTGTGGGAAGGCATTTTCTTGATCAATGATTGGAGAGAGAGGGCCCAGCCCACTGTGGATTGCCGCTGCCCCCTGGGGTGGGGTGGGGTGTGGTGGGGGGGGGGCGGGGGAGAAGCTTCTCCTGAGATGTGTAAGAAGGCAAAATGAGCAAGCCAGGAGGAGCAAGCCAGGAAGCAGCACTCCTGCATGGCTTCAGCTTTTTCCGCCTCCAGGTTCCCGCCTTGAGCTCCCGCCCCGATTTCTTTCAGTGATGGACGGTGATGGGGAACTGTTAACTGAAGTAAACCGTCTCCTCCCCAGGTTGCTTTTGGTCACGGTGTTTTATCACGGCAATAGAAAACCCTAACTAAGACAGGATGGATCTCCTCTCCTCCTCTCCTCCCCTCTCCCCAGAAGAACTGCCTAACCCTCAGGCTTGGGGCTTGGCAGCTGTGTGCAGCTGTCCCCAGCGAATGATGTCATCCCCCAGCCGGAGCTAGAGCGCCCTTCCTTCCCTTTCCCTTTCATATCCTCCCACTGTTCCTAGGGGACAAACTAACCAAAGTGACAGGTGCTAAGTGAGAAGGAATCTAACATGTTAACATATGTATTACCTCTGCTACTTTTTACTCTCCAGGTTTGCGCCCTCTGTGATACCTTTGAGCATCAGAAGGTCACGGGACATGCATCAGAATCTACGGGCAGAACGTGTGTCCTCATGAAGTTAGCCTGGCAAGTACAGGCATCACAGCTCTTTGAGCGGAGGTCCCTCACTCCAGCCACACAATCTTATAAGATGCCCACGCAGGCGCGGTTGGCCCAGGCTCTGGGGAGCTACCGTCTATACAGCTGGCCCACACCACGCGGAAGCTGATGTGTGGGTCAGTGTTATGGTCTGACCATGAAGTGTCCATGGGAAGGGAAGGCTTACGAAGCTCAGGGTGCTAGCTGAAGGCATTGGTAAGTGTGGGGTCGGCCTGGAGGAGGTAGGCCATGGAGCACCTCCTTGGCATCTGTATCTTGCCCAAACCCCTTCCTGTGTGTCTCTCTCTGCTTCCTGGGCACTGTGAAATGGGTGGGTGGCTTTGCTCCAGCACACCTCCACAGTGATAGCCTCACCTTAGGCTCAGCAATGGGGCCAGTTGAGCATTGGCTAAAACCTTGGAATGCAGAGCAAAACTAAATCATTTATCCCTGGAATTTTTTTTTATTTTTATTTTTATTTTTATTTTTTTTATCACAGCAACAAACATCTAACGGAGGAACGGCTCTGAAGAAGTGGGGTTGCTGCAGTGGGGTCCGAAGCCCACAGAACGGGGTTTGGGGAGGAATTTAGAAGAGTCTGGAGGGACAGGCTGGGAAGCCTATGATGCTGTGAGCTGAGACTGGTGGGAAGCTCTGATTGGAGGTTAGAGATAATCATGTAGATAGGGCGGCTAGTGAGAACTGGGTGCGGGACATCCATGTTACAATGAACTTCTCGACAGTCTGTCCAGGTCTTAAGGGCTCATAGTTCTTTCTTGGTTGAACGCAGGGCAGTCGTATGGCATTGCATGGAATTAGGAACTGTCATTGTTTTTATTTAAAGATTAAGGGTGGCTTAAAGAGCTGCCTTTGGGTGTCAGGTTAATGGGGGTAGACTTATGATGCTTAATATTAATTTTCAAGTAGTTGGACTGAGAGATGCCTAAGAGATGAGGAGCAGCACATGGCTAGACTTGAGGGCTCTGACCTAGGCAATGATGTTAGCCACTGATGGATTTCAAATCTGAACAGACTATTGGGAGATCAGAACTGTGAGAGGCGGGGCTTAATTAGTGGTGGTGGGGGCAGTTTGAGGCTCATGCCTTTGAAGGGTACAGCTTGGTCTTGGCCCATTCCTGGTTTTTTTCTTCTTCCTGGCTGTTTTTCCACCACGCACTCCCACCACCATGCCTCGGTCTCAAAATGATGGAGTCAGCTGCCTTTGAACCAAAATAAATCTTTCTTCTTTTTAAGTTGTTCCTCTTGGGTGTTTGTCTAAGACAGCCAGGAATGTGGATCTAGGCAAGATCTATATATCACCAGGGACATTAGCATCAAAGAGCCTCAGCTGAGAGGATCCCAGGGACAGTCACACCTTAGGTTGGCATACAGCACAAGAGCCTCCCCAGGGGGGTGGAACATGGCACACCAGGGGAAATCAACCACCAAATAAGCTCACTGAAAAACTAACTCAGCGGATCCAAGTGGACCAGGGTGCCAAGGGGAAGGTGCCATAGAGTCTCTGAGAGTACAACTACAGGCCCAGTCAGAAAGAAGGGGGGGGGGCAGTCTAGATGCTATGCATATATGATATGGCAAAGTAGCTTGGTGTTCCTGTGGGAATCCTACCAGTGGGAGCAGGGGCTGTCTCTGACTCTTTCGCCTCTTTGGGGGACCCTTCTCCTCCTACTGGGTTGCCTTGTCCAGCCTTGATGTGATGGTATGTGCCTGGTCTTATTGTTATGCCCTGTTTGGTTCATGTCCCTGGGAGGCCTGCTCTTCTCTGAGGGGAGGCAGAGGAGGGGTGGATCTGGGGGAGAGGAGAGGTTGGGGAAGAGACTGGGGGGGAGGGGAGAGAGGGGAAACTGCAATCTGGATATAATAAGAGAATAGTAAAAAAAAAAAAAAAGGAAAAAGGGGGGGTCACATGAATAGTTGGGTAAGTCAGTAAGGACCTTGAGAATTTCTAGGGTGCATTTATTCATATTGCCTATACCTTTGCTTATTAGTGGGTGTGCCTGCAAGCACTGTGCCACTGGGGGTGCACTGAGGCACTAGGTGACAGAAAGAGAACTTTACCTAGGGGGTGGGGAGATTGCTCAGTGGTTAGACAGCTTACTGTATGAGCAAGAAAACCCACATAAATGCCAGGAGGATATGTTGCCTTGCCTTAATTCTAGCTCTAGAAAACAGAGACACGGGCTCCTCAGAGCAAGCTGGCTAGGCAGACCATACACATTAGTGAATTTTAGGTTTGGTTGTGAGACCCTGTCTCGGTGAAGAATGCGGAAGTGTGGGCGAGGAAGGAAGACTTCAGACATCAACCTTAGGCGTCGACAAGCACACACCCACAAGTGTGCGTGCATACAGAGGCACATACATCCAAGGAGGCATACAAACACTTCATACAGAAACATATGACAAGAAGGAAAAAGAAATAAGGTTCTATAACTACCAATGAAGTAAAGAAAAGGTACAGCCTGCTGCTGGCCGGGTGCTTCTCAGGACACTCAAATGCACACCCCTTGCTGCACACACGCGCGTATAGGTGGCATCCACACACATGTGGTCATTCACGTCTGCAACCAGGACCCTCACAAGCATACATGCGAACCCTCGTCTGCAGATATTCACTCAGAGAAGGCAAGTCACACGTGGATATGTGCATTCTACTGTAAGTGAAGAGTGGGGGTCCCAAGGGAAGCATATGCCAGCTCTAACTGGTGGATGGAAGTTGTGGTAGGTGTAGCCATCTCCTCCGAATGAGAATGACTGCAGAAGGCTGCCACATCGCTCCATCCATTCTTTACATCCTGGTTAGTTACAAGGCATTCCTCCCCCACCCCCACCCCCCACCACTGTCACAAAGGTTGGTGAGACTCACGGCATGCAGTGAGCAGTGAGCAGGAGGAATTGAGTGAACCGGAGAGCTCTCCAGTCTGAAGCACAGGTTATCAGGATGAACTAACAGGAGACAAGGCCACCTTAGGGCAGAGAGGGAAACCTGGCCTCTCCCCAAGGCCCTGGCAGTACAGACGGAGACAAATCCTATGCCTGTCCCTGAGTTGCGGCTGACTGTCCTGTTGAGTAAGTCAACCCCAAACCCCTTGCGACCACTCCTCTCCAAGTTGTTTGCTCACTCTCAGAAAGTTTCCCAACCCTTCCTGCAAGGGTCTCAGCTGCTCCTGTCTAACCTCACCCTCTCTTGCTTAGATCTTGTCCTGCCTGTCTTCTGAAAGCTGCATAGGGTAGCTGTTTGAGAAATGAATTCAGATCTCTTTGTGGGACACAGGAAGGGTGTGTGTGCATCCTACAGCTCGCCCTCCCTCCCTCCTCCTGCTGCTGCTGCTGTCCCTGCTGCTGCTGTGGATGAGCCTTGCTGCTCGGCTAGCAGTTCTGTGAATCTGCTTCAGTGCCTCACATCTTTGCTAGACAAGGCTGGTGTCCAGAACTCGAGCTCTCCAGTGCACATGGACGCGCAGGGCAGATGCCTGAGGCCTCAGGCCGCAGGGTGCGGACCATGCTGCAGTCACCACAAAGGGAAGAGTGACGATTCCTGAGTGCAGCCGGCGCTGCCTCCAGGCCAACCGACTCACAGAATGAATACCAACCATGGGGCTCCAGACTTGATGGAGAAGGGGCTGGACAGACTGCGGTGACTAGCTACTGCGCTGGCGTGCACAGGCGAATGGAAGGGTGAGGCCAGAGGTGTTCAGCTGGGAGAAACTGGGACAGGGGTCATGGTACATGTCAACGCCATATTTAAAGAACTTAAGGTTTACCCAAAATCGGTGACATTCCCCAAAGGGAGGGCTCAAGTTACCACAGTGTCTGCAAACTACCACTGATGTCAACCTCAGAGGCTGGCGGGGTGTCAGCATAGCAAAAGACAGAAAAATATTGAATGATAAGCCAGAAAATGAAGGCACAGAAGATGGCCAGACTCCACTTCTCACTGCTCACACAGCACATCCAAATTCTGTGATGTGAGCCTGGGGATGCTTAGGTTTCCAGGGCCCCGTCTCCTGAAATGGACAATGACCACCTCAAGGCTGTGGTCAGACTGCCTGAGATTTCTTGGATATAACTTAGCCTGAAGGTCCAGCAACCAATGCTCTAAGGTCAGACATGTGTTGTTCCCTGGCTCACAGGCCACACAAGGCCCAAGATAGCTGTGAATGTGGGCCAAGAAAAAAAGCATAAGCTTACTTAAAACAGTATGAGGGTTTCTTGTTTGTTTGTTTTGCTGTGGTTTCTGTAACTTGATTACATGCCAAAAGGCTGGCCGTGCCAGGTAGGTTTTGGTGACACAGAAATAATTGTCAAAGCTATTGTGACGTTGTGTCGTTTAAAAAAAAAAAAAAACAGAGGGGGTGGCTCTGATTCATGAAGGACTTAGGAAAGCTGGGAGAAGCTATTGACATGGGGATGGTGGCGTGTTTCTGGACAGCAAAGGTGACAACTCAAACTGTGAACCAGATACAGGAATGTTGAGCAGTGAGAATTCTGCTACTCATGTTTTTCTACAGAGGAAAACTAAGGAGGCATTTGGCAAAATGTCAGTACGGTAGCCATGCCGAAGCCTGATGTGACATGGAAGGGGACAGAAAGAAACAGATGCACAGGGCGTGGTGGTGCATGCCTTTAATCCCAGCACTTGGGAGGCAGAGGCAGGCAGATCTCTGTGAGTTCAAGGCCAGCCTGGTCTACAAAGAAAGTCCAGGACAGCCAAGGCTACACAGAGAAACCCTGTCTGAAAAAAACCAAACCAAACAAACAAACAAACAAACAAAAACAAAAACAAAAAAGAAATAGACGCAGGTAGACTGAGGGCTGCCGAATCTACTGATGGGAACAGCTACCATCAGGGTGCCCTGGCGTCCGTCCTTGGAGTCACCGTGGCAGTGAACGACGAACAAACAGCTTCGTAGAAATAATGCAGAGAGTAGCTCAAGCTCTGGCATAAACCATCACTAAGACATCAACTGTTGGAGGATCACTGATAATTGAGAAAATTATGCAAAGCTTTCAGAGCTGGCTGTGCACGATGCTTGGGGTCGGGGGAGTGTTTCAAATCTGACAGAAAGCCTCACCGTGGTCAGCTGAGGTTCTGAGGAGTGTGCTATTGGATGCTGTTGCTGTGACCTCTTGATTAGCCACTGAACAAACAATGTGTTCCTACTGGAATTTCTGAAGGGAAGGGGACGTGTGCGTGCGTGTGTGTGTGTGCGTGTGTGTGTGTGTGTGTGTGTGTGTGTGTGTGTGGGCACACATGTGTGCATGAGTGTGGAGGACAGACATTCATGACAAATATCCTCCTCGATCATGCTCCACCTTTTTTATTTATTATTTTTTACTTAGGTAGAGTCTATCACTTGTGCCCAGGGCTTACCAGTTTGGCCAGCCAGCCTGCTTGCTCAGGGAACCTGCTGCTTGTACCTCTTTAGCACTGAGAATATAGGTCGGCTGCCACACCCACTGGGCAATTATGTGAATCCTGGGGATCTGCACTCCAAACCTCACACTTGCATAGCAAGTGCTTTGCCTACTGAGTCATCTCCCAGCCTCCCCCACCACCACCTCTATCCTCCTCCTCCTCCTCCTCCTCCTCCTCCTCCTCATTATCATCATCATATCATCATCACCACCATCAGCACCACCACCATCACCTCCACCTCTATCTTCTTCCTCCTCCTCCATAATATCACCACCACCATCACCATCACCGGCATGTTATCACCATCCCCACCTCTATCCTCCTCCTCCTCCTCCTCATCATCATCATATCATCATCACCACCACTAGAAGAAGTCGGCTCTGGGGGGCAATCTTGCATTAACACAGTCACTAAGGTGTCCCTATCTGTACTGAGTCTCCCTGGGCTGGAATGCCACACACGAGACCCGGGACCTACGGCACACCAGTGCTGGGTCATGCCCCGTGTGCTTGTAGAAATGGAACTGCCTATCCACCTGCAAACGTGCTCAGGTTGGATCAGTGACACCTTGGCAGCCCTGAGACTTGGCAGCACAAAAGCCCTGAGTGGGGAGGTCAGGCGGCACAGACTGGACAAGCCTGAGGCCGAGCTTCTCAGCTTGTGGGCCCATCCAGCTTCAGACAAGTGAAATCAAGTTAGTGGGCTCAGTTAGCATTATAAAATGGAAGAGAGAGCCTCAGGGTGCCTCACACCCAGGCCAAACACCCTGGGTGACAGTTTGTTCCACAGATGTGTGTGCACTGTAGGCTGTGATTAGAAAGATGCATACACACACACACATATGTATTCATACATATATACATGTATATACATGGACATATATATGTATGAATATATATATGTATGTATGTATACGTGCATACATAGACACACACCTTTATGGTGGGGTAAGATTCACAAAAGTTTCAAAGCCACTGTATGGACAGGCATAGGAGGAGAGCTCAGGACAAAAGCCTGTGATTTTACGGATAAACTCATACATGCTTGTAGGTGAATTCCAGTTTCACTGCATAGGTAGGGGCTGTGTGTTCTTGGGTGGTGACATAACTTGTCTGAGCCCATGCTAAAAGGAATAGGAGCTGTCAGGTCACTGTGCTCTGGGAGAAGCAGCCTAGCACACAACAGGCATTCAACAGCCACATAGTAGGTATGTAGTGAACAGGGGTGGGGTGGCTAGAGACTGCCTGCAGCACACAGTAGCTATGTATCGAGCACACAGTGGGGATGTAATCTGCCTGGTGGAACGGATCTTAGTGCTCAGGCCTGTCACTGAGCCTTCACCTATCACAGTGTTGCCTCTCTGGCTCAGGAACTGGGCCTCCATTGTGGTAAGGCCTGTCTCCAAAAATGCCAGGCTCTGTGGTGTCTTTAGGCCCAGTGGTCTTCTGGTTTATTTTATACATATTGCAAAGGTTTCCTTTGGTGTAGACAAAGGAAACGAGGCCACTCGTTAAGTCTAGATATGAAAGCTGGGCGTGGTGGCGCACGCCTTTAGTCCCAGCACTCGGGAGGCAGAGGCAGGTGGATCACTGTGAGTTCGAGGCCAGCCTGGTCTACAAAGTGAGTCCAGAACAGCCAAGGCTACACAGAGAGACCCTGTCTCGAAAAACCAAAAAAAAAAAAAAAAAAAAAAAAAAAAAAGTCTAGATATGAAAATACGGTTCCCACAACTGCAGCTTTTACTCTCCATCCCAGAGGGTTTATCAGTTTTGAATACTGTCTCAAAACTGCAGGCAAGGTTCTGAGGCCCCTCTGGTCCCCTACCGTGCATCCACTGGCTGTCTCGCCCTCCTTCAGGTGGAAGGTGTGGCCTCCCCACTTCTGGGTTAACCCCACTCCTCTTCTTGAGGCTGCTCCTGGAGCACAGATGTGTTTGCCTGCAGCTCCTGCTCTGAGATCTTGGCCAAATCGGAGGCGGGAAGCGAGCAGGGATGCTCCCTAAAGGGATCTTGCCTGTGCTTGCAATAAAGTTGTGCACTAAGTAGAAGGAAGAAGACTGAAGGTGTGGGGGAGATGAGCTAACAACTGCTGAGCAAGCACGGGGCTCTGGCTCGGAAGAGCGGTGGGGACGGTGGGACGGTGGCTGGGAAACTGGCTTCCCTCGCAGCGGAATGGGTGCTCAGCTAGCATCCACTTCACAGTGGGATGAGGAGGAGCGATGGCGGCGCCTGCCAAGCTCCTCACACTGGGTCTGACTCTAGCACCATTCACGATGGTGACCCTGGCCTGGAGAGTGACAGCCAGGCCTACAGTGCCGGAGAACCGACGCTCTGGTGGCTAAAGGCTACCTGGGCCGCTGCAGAGATGCAGGCATGGAGACCTCTGCGTCCACAAATGTAACGGACCCAAGACAAGGATGTCCAAAGTCATATGTGGGGCGGAGGCCCCCAAGGTCACCTCTGTTCTCTGACCACCTCTGTGGTCCGGCTATGCTTACCTTGGTACTGGGCGCTGAAGCCACGCTGCCGGTGGTTGCCGTCTGACGTGAAGTGCAGCCGCAGCCAGTTCTTGCTGCTGATGACAGGGGCCGGGAGGCTGGCTCCAGTAAACCTGGGAGACAGGACACAGAAAGGTAAGCCTAGGGGCCAGGACATCCAGGAGTCTAACCCAACTCCATAGCAAGTGATGGGTACCACCCACTCAATCAGCATGAGGCGGGGCTTGCAGCTGGAGACATTTCCAGGCAAATTACTCCCTCCTTCCCCGATTGCCCAAATCCCACCAGATGCTCAGGGCCTGACACCACCCCCCAAGGAGGCTAGGAGCCAAGTTGAGGGCCCTCTACGGACAACCCCATAGGCTTTGAACTGCTTTGCCTATTTCCTGGGTCTTTGCTCTCTTCTGAGTGGACTGTGCTCACTTATTTCCCTTCCTCCTTCGCTATATATACCGTCACTTCCGAGGACTCTAGGAAGTCCCTGGAACACCCCAGCCCTAGGAAAGTCTTCCCAATCTTCTGGCCATCAAAGTCACTCAGGCTTAGGCTCAGATCCAGGCTACCCTACTGTGGCCTTGTACCCAGCACCAGACCTTTCTAAGTGAGACGTCCAGCCCCTGAGGCTGTGGGGCTTAAGTGAGAAAATGTCTGGGTGCTAAGGCTATCTCAGGCTCTGAGATAGCCTTCGCTTACCCACAGCAACGCCTTCCGTCCCCTGTAATACCACAGAACCCAACTCCAGTTACAACCCCGCTGCCAAATCTCCTAAAGATCACCCCTCAATAAGAGGCAGTGGGGCTGAGTAGGGAAGCGGCTGCATCTCGGAGGGACCAGCTGACTGTGCTGTGCGACCTCAAGAAAGTCACTTTAACCCTCTGAGATTCTGTGAACTGATCTATAGAGTAGGGCTGGTGATATCCCCTCCTCGGGGTTGCAGGGACCCCACAAGATGACACTCTGAGGAGAGTGTGGTGTCCCCAACAACAACAGACTCCTGGGAATGGCCCAACGCGACACTTGGCACAAACAGGCTATTGGTAGGTAGTGGGGAAACCAGCAAGAAGGGGGTAGCCCCGGAGGCTGCTAACAAGGAATGGGGCTCATGATCATCCCCCCCTCCTGGAGCAGGAAATACCCCTAATCATAGGGTTGCGTGGCAAAAGCCACTCTCTACCTAGCTGGTTTGTGAAACTGAACAGGAAGGAGCAAGGAATGAATAGCCAGAGCCCACTTCCATTTGCCCTCCCCCTCCTTCCCACCCCTTACTCCCTGATTCTCTGACATTCCTGCCGATCTAGCCCATTTGGAAACTTGCCAAAAACAGTGATGCTTGCCCTCAGGTGAGTCTCCCAGACAGAGGGGAGGGAGGAGACGGCAAGAGGTGGGGATGCGGAGGAGGTAGATGCTGGGGAGCCAACAGGGAAGGACCCAGAGTGGCTTTCCGTAAATGTACATTAAACAAAAGATTTAGCTGAGGAGCTTGATACCCTCTGAACCGAATTCTTACTATACTGAAAACGCTGACGCGCACAAAACTCTAGGAATATAACCCACAGTGCTTGGGCAGGAACTATTATAGAAACCAATTACTGTATTTCACCAGATCCCATTTAAAATAGTTTATTACAGGGTGAGTCATTTAAGTTTTCTAAGGAGCCTCAATTGGTATCGTGGGCTCCCCCTCCCCACCCTAGGCCAAATTCAATTCGAGCTCAATGACAGAACTTGGAGGCTATTTACATATGGGAAGTAGAACCAGGGAAAATTCACCTGAATAATTCAGAACTCAAGGCTGCTTCTTTAAAAAGGCAAGGGGTGGGGGCAGTCTAACCATCCAGATTATAAGTGGAGGTTGGAGGTTGGGGCAGGGAACTTCCCAGCTCAGGGGTAAGGTGGGAGATGATGCTTGCCTTCCTATGGGGACCTGGCACCTTCCAACTGTTCCATCTCCTCCCAGACAGCAAGGTTTGTGCGTGTTCTCTCTCTCTCTCTCTCTCTCTCTCTCTCTCTCTCTCTCTCTCTCTCTCTCTCCCCCCCCTCCCCCCTCCCCCTTCCCTCCCTCCCCTTTCCCTGTATCTCTGTGTCTCTCTGTGAGTGTGCAGGCATGCACAACTCTGCGTGTATGTGCGTACACACATGTGCTCAGCTCTGAACCCTCTGCCCCACCCTGTCTTTCCAAGCATATATGTGGAGCATTTGAGGGTGTCCTTGGCTCTGTCACAGAACTTGGGGCATCTGTGGCACGATCCTCACCAGATCGCTATGGAGAAAAGGTTTCCACCTTTGGCTCAAAGCTGTTAACAGGACCGCGCACAGCGGCTCTCTCCTAGAATCCCAGCCCTCAGGAGGTTGAGTGAGGAGGATTGCTGGAGTTTAAGGCCAGTCTGTGGTACATAGCAAGTGAACAGAACCCAAAACCAGCCAATCAACAAACAAGCAAACAAACAAAATCCTTTCCATGGCAGTAAGTACAAAGATATGGGTAACCCTGTAGGCTGAAGTCATGCTAAGCCAAGAGTGACGATGTAAGGGACTCAGGGGTAAAAGAGAGTGAGTGGGGTCGGTCATGAGGGGAGATGGTGGTCGTGAAGAGTAAGTGTGGACGGTGAGCACGGACCGACCGTGAGCGAAGATGCTGAGCAAAGTCTGTGAATGAGGACCATGAACTCGCAAGGCACGCACGCCGGAGTCTCAGTCACTGGAACTCTGGGAAAGCTGAAATGTGTGGGGAGAGGAAGTGGGGCCCGTGGTGGCCGGAGCTGGGCCGAGAGCTGTCAGTGGATCCCGAGTGGCCGAGGAGGAGGAGGAGGAGGAGGAGGAGGAGGAGGGAAATGGTCTGGATCTAGGTTCTGAAAATGTGGGAAGGCCGATTGTGCCAGCGATCCAGTGAGCTGTGCATGCGCAACCGGGAGTATGATTTTATGTAAATTATATAAACAGAGCTCATTAAAAAGGAAACAAAGCAAGGAGAACCCCCAGTCGCTGCACTGTGGACCTCCACGGCCCTCGGGAGAGCTCCCCTTTCTGCTTCCTCCTTTAACTCTTGTTTTCTTTTTCTTTCTTTCTCTTTCTTTCTTTCTTAAGCTTTATTTATTTATTATGTATGCAGCATTCTGCCTGCAGGCTAGAAGAGGGCACCAGATTTTGTTATAGATGGTTGTGGTTGCTGGGAATTGAACTCATGACCTTTAGAGGAGCAGTCAGTGGCTCTTAACCTCTGAGACATCTCTCCAGCCTCTGACTCTTGTTTTCCTATGCTCTAACTACACGGGCTCTTTGCTGTGAACGCCTGCCCAGGCCATCTGCATCAGGCCCTTCACCCTTGACCTCTGCCTGCCATGCTGACTTTCCTTCTAGACTCCTACCTGGCCCCCTCTCACACGGGTACATGGGTGCACACACACACACACACACACACACACACACACACACACACACACACACACACACTCACGCACGCACGTGCACGCACACTAGTCAAGCAGGAGTTTGCATGTTAGAAATAACCCTGTTCTTTGAACATCCTCCACCTTCATATTTCTACTCTCCGTGTTCTTTCCCAATAGGCCACCTGGCTACACAGAGAGGTAAAGAAACCCGCTCAACATCACACTGCGCTTAATGGCAGAGGTGTGATCATAAGCTAAGCCATCGCCTTCAGAGCCCGGGCACCCAGCCAGCGAGGCGCTGTCACACACTCACGCCCGTGGCACAGTCTAGGCTGAATTCTATCCTGTGTCTTCCTTCCTCTCCTTCTACCCTCCAGGATCCTCTTTAATTTTGTTCCCTCTTAGAATCATAATTAAAGGAGAGAACCACAAAGGGAGAGGCTCCCCCTTCAAACCTTTCGGTCCATATTAACTTCTCTCTGGGGGGTCCGGGGAATTCCAAGCTTGCCCAGTAAATCGCTACCGCAGTACTACATAAAATGTATTTAAGCAATTACACTCAAGGTTTGAGGTTTTTTTTTTTTTTCCTTCTTCTCTCCCCTTTTTGGTAAATTGACTTCTGTTAAATGGGGCTTCATTAATGGAATCTGGCTTGGGGAGAATTAAAAAAAAGAGAAATCACTCCCTTTAATGCCCACAGTTGATTAGGGAGAGGGTGGCTTGGAGTGCCTCTGCAGAGTGTGCTCAGCCTTGGTCCTGGTGGCAGGACGGCGCTTTGTGAAGAGCATGTCTTCATAGAAGCTTCTCCTGAAGTCAGGGTGTTGGATGCTGAGAGACGCTCCATCCAAATGGCAACAGTGAGTCCCCAGGCACTGCTGCCTGTCAGTGGAGACACGGGAGTCTGGTTTAAGTGCCAGCATCCCTGGAAAATTGTCAGTCCCAGGGGACATGCATGTATCCAGTCACCAGACATGCAGGGGACAAGGGCACTGTGTGTCATGAAGAGCTGATGGAGCAGTCCCTGTCTCCGGGCAGTGCCCCTCTCCTCACAGTCACTGCATCTGCCAAGAGCACCCATGGCCACTCACGTGGGCAGTGGTTCTGAACCACTGTGCCCCTGTAGGATTGGGGTTCCAGGCCTTTCTGCACCTTTTATCTCCAAGGCAGGCCTGGCAGAGGGCCAAATAGGGGAGGCAGGCATAATCCTAACTCGCTTCTTTCCCTCCCCACCTGTTGGGGGATTAAGGGGACACTGTGACATAAGCAAGGTAATTCTTCCAGAAAAATAAAATATTAGTGGAGAGACAGACACACCAGCTCCAGAATTGAGCCCAGACTTTTTTGTTTTTGTTTTTGTTTTTTGTTTTTTGTTTTTTGAGACAGGGTTTCTCTGTGTAGCCTTGGCTGTCCTGGACTCACTTTGTAGACCAGGCTGGCCTCGAACTCACAACGATCCACCTACCTCTGCCTTCCAAGTGCTGGGATTAAAGGCATGTGCCACCTCACCAGGCTTGAGCCCAAACTCTTACACACCTTCACTCCCCAGTGACACCCACTCTGAGTCCCCACCTCTACAGTTTCCTCTACCCCAGATTGTCACCCTTGCTGTCCCATCTGACTCCCTGACACAATGCCACTGGTCCTATAAGCCTGGTCAACTGTTGCCTGCTCAGTGTGTCCCCTCTGCAACATGGTCACATGCCACCATCCTAGGCCTACTGATTTGCAACCATCTTTGGACCTGACGATCTCCTCCGGCAGGAAGGGAAGCTCCACCCGAGGCAGGATGGAGGCTTCTTTGAATATCTCTAGCCACACTGCAGGACAAATTAATAACAGAATGAGCCTGCCAAGCAAGGCTCCTGCCTATTTCTGTGGATACAGTCTCACCCTTTGCTGAGTCACGGCCACGCCCATCTGGTCATTTGCATAGGTCCACTGCTGCTGTGCCTACATCAGGGTGTCAAGCCACAGAAAACACCGTGCACTAAGGATGGGTAGAGTACTTGCCTAGCATACGTGAATCCTCGGATTCAACACCCCAGACCCCATAAAATGTTTATAACAGTACACACCTATTGGGAAGTGGTGGGGGTGAGGGGAGACAAGGAAGTTCAAGGTCATCCTTGGCTACTAGTGAGAAAGCCTTGCACTGTCATTTACTGTCTGGTCCTTTACAAAGTGTGCTCCTTCCCAGCACGCAAGCCTCACAGATGATGTCACTAAATTAAAACCGAGGAGGGGATCACAAAAGGACAAATATGTGCCTTAGACATTACCACGTGAACGACTTAAACAGCCGTGTAATTGCCAGTTAGCGCTGCACAGAACCGAGGTCCTGACCACAGGCTTGCACTCCAGAGTTTGTATCTCATAGAAACCACACCCGGCACCCAGGCAATAAATATTTACTAACTGGTACCATCTTCCAAGATCACGTTCTTGATCTAAGGAGCCGAACTTTGGGGGTGGTGGTGGTTGTGCCCTTGGAATTCTTCTCAGAGACTCCCCCTTCTCAGAGACTCCCCCTTCTCAGAGACTCCCCCTTCTCAGAGACTCCCCCTTCTCAGAGACTCCCCCTTCTCAGAGACTCCCCCTTCTCAGAGACTCCCCCTTCTCAGAGACTCCCCCTTCTCAGAGACTCCCCCTTCTCAGAGACTCCCCCTTCTCAGAGACTCCCCCTTCTCAGAGACTCCCCCTTCTCAGAGACTCCCCCTTCTCAGAGACTCCCCCTTCTCAGAGACTCCCCCTTCTCAGAGACTCCCCCTTCTCAGAGACTCCCCCTTCTCAGAGACTCCCCCTTCTCAGAGACTCCCCCTTCTCAGAGACTCCCCCTTCTCAGAGACTCCCCCTTCTCAGAGACTCCCCCTTCTCAGAGACTCCCCCTTCTCAGAGACTCCCCCTTCTCAGAGACTCCCCCTTCTCAGAGACTCCCCCTTCTCAGAGACTCCCCCTTCTCAGAGACTCCCCCTTCTCAGAGACTCCCCCTTCTCAGAGACTCCCCCTTCTCAGAGACTCCCCCTTCTCAGAGACTCCCCCTTCTCAGAGACTCCCCCTTCTCAGAGACTCCCCCTTCTCAGAGTCGTTCAAGAGTATTCGACCGAGTTCCCGTCGCACTGACTGTATTTCCTTCCACGCTCGTATCTCATCCGCTTATGTGATGTTTAATTTAAATCACATAATTACAATAACAAATATGACTCGCGCTGGGAGAGTTGGCAACAGACCCAGCTGATTCTCAGAAAGTGCAAGAGCTCAGCTGGAGGATGCCGGAGCGCGCCGGGGCGGGAGGGCAGGGTGGGAGACGGCTGGCTGGCGGCCACAGGCAGCAGGCAAGAAGCTCTGTGAAGGTTGTGGGAGCACCAGAACACTCCTGTGTGTTGGGGGGTGGGGGTGGGGGTGGGAATTCACTCTGTGTGTGTGCATGTGCATGTGGATATGTGTGCATGTGTGCGCACACACACATGTGCGTATGTTGACCTCAGGCATCATTCCTTGGAAGTTAACTACCTTGCATTTCTTTGGAAAAGCTTCCCACGGGGTCCTGCCCCACCAGCTTTTGGGCTACAGGTGTGTAGCACAGCGCCTCACTTTTTCACGTCAGTTCTGAGGACTGAACTCAGGGTCCCATTTTTAAGCATCGGGCACTTTACCAACTAGACTCTCCAGCCCCAGGACACTTGCATTGTGTACATAGGACCAACAGATGAACTAAGACAACTACTTGCTCCCACGGGTAGGTGTGCTTGCTTTCCAAATTATATGCCCTCTGCAGTTGGGGGTGGGGCAGGGTGGGGGTGAGGGGCGGGGCGCGGGATTAACTGACCTCACATTCCGGAAACCCTTTGGGGTCTTCTGGCCTGGTGCCAACCTTGCACGAACTCCCGTGCTGGTTAATTTTCTATCAACTTGACAGAAGGGAGAGTCATTCTGGAAGTGGAAACTTCTGCCAGATGGGCCTGTGGGCAAGCCTGTGGTGCATTTGATTGATGGTTGGCATGAGAGGGCCCAGCTCACTGTGTGAGGTACCACCCCTTGATTCTAAGTGCCATAAGGAAGCAGCCTGAGCAAGCCAGAGGAGCAAGCCAGTAAGCATCTCTCTTTCATGGCCTCTGCATTAGTTTCTGTCTCTTAGGTCCTAGCTTCGAGTTTCTTCCCCAACTCCCTGGATGACGGTCTGCAAGCTGTGAGTTTATTTTTATTTATTTAGTTAGTTAGTTTTAGTTTTTCGGGACATGGTCTCTCTGTGTAGCCTTGGCTGTCCTGGATTCGCTTTGTAGACCAGGCTGGTCTCGAACTCACTCACAGTGATCCGCCTGCCTCTGCCTCCCGAGTGCTGGGATTAAAGGCGTGTGCCACCACGCCTGTTTAATAAACCCTTTCTCCAACTTGCTTTCAGTTGTGGTGTTTATCACAGAACTAGAGACCCTAAGGCAGTCGTCCCTCCCTCTAAATGTATACAGGGATGGAAAATTCATCTCCTTGCAATTCTCCCCGACCAGCTTCCTCTACGTATCTGTGTCTCAGGCACTTCTCCTCCCTCAGAGGGGATGAGCACCCACAACGGCAAACCCACTAGCGGATGCATGGCCTGGCTTGCTCTTCCCATACCCCCAGGGCTCAGTTCATTTTCTCCCGGGCCTGTTTCTCTCCAGACTAAAGAAAGCCATCGTGTCTGTCTTGTCTGTCCACCATTCCTCAAGTCCATGGCAGAGTGCTTACCGCAAGGGGCAGACTCGCTGAATACTGCACAGTGGAAGAAGGGAGCCACAAAGTGAGTGCATTGCATTATGGAGACCCTGCTGATAAAATCAGAAGTGTGTGTGTGTGTGTGTGTGTGTGTGTGTGTGTGTGTGTGTGTGTGTAGTGAGGAGCAGGAGACCTGCTGGATAGTACGGAGAGCTGCCAGTGATGAGGGTGGGGGTGGGGTGGGGTGTGCACATGCTTTGTGCATCCTTGTTGTAAGAACCCTGGCCACTTGTGTTAGGAAGACGTGGGTTACCTCATTGCTGGCTGTGTCCCCCACTCACTCAGCAGCTGCTGGAACACCTTCCCAGGGGACTCCCCAGGTGCACGCACCCCAAGCCCAACAGCAGTGGAGTCTTTGTCAGCGTGGGCAAACGTTTCTGTTTTCCTACAAGCGCCTCCATAAACTCCACCCATGAGTAGAACGTTGCAGTTTGGCTGATTCTTTGGCTCCGGGGAGCCCCTAGACACACCGGGCAAATGGTTTTCCTTCTTCATATCCGTGGCTCCTTGGAGGATGTCTCTGAGCCTGGAGCATGGAGGAACAAGGCCCCAGGTTGGCTCTGTGGCTGGGCAAAGAGAGCTTTGCTGTTGCTGTTGCTGTTGCCTTTTTGGGTGGCAGCACACTCAGCTTCCATGTAGGCTGGAGGAGGGTGGCTAGTTGTAGCCTTGCATCCCAGGCTCAGGGCTGGATGCTTTCTGCCTGACACAACATGCTGTGTCCTGAGATGCTCAGGTGATTTAACAGAGAAAGTGCTGTGGGCCCTGCACCAGAGGTCTGGGGATGGGTCCTCAGAAATTTCCTAGGGATGATGCCAAGCCCTGCCCGCTTCTGGTCCAGTCTAAGTCACATGGTTGTGCTTTATCTTCCATTCTTCCTACAGCTCCGTGACATTCCAGGACTCTTTGTTGGCCTTAGTGTGCACCAAGGGTCTAAATCTCCAACTCTGCCCGGGAAGTACATTCATGCAGCTGTGCTGTCCTACTCTGCTCAATATGCTTACAAAACGTGCCAGGCTTTGCCCATTCATCCTCTTCTAGCCCTGTTCCAGGCTGCCTGGGGCAGCATCTCTGAGCAGACATACTCTCGCTAGTTTCAGGGCTCTCAGGAGGCTGTGCTCTGTTCCCACCCAGGTTTCTATCACAGCAGCTTAGAGCTGAGATCCAGAGTGGTGGCCCTGATGCGACGGACCACTGAGGCCTCTCATTCCCAGCATGGTCCGGGACTAGGGAGCAGGCTTTCAGAGCTTAGTGACCATGATACCCTCACAGGGTACCAGCCTTTCCCCTTGCCTGGCCCAGGTGCCTGCTTCGGCACTGAGGTGATAGGCTGATCCTGCCCAGGGGCAACAGAAGGAGGCCCAGGGTGCAGCCAGGGCCTGGGTGCCAGCCAGTCCTAAATCTGCATTCCAGGCTCTGCTCTTTACCAGGTAAACACGTGACATCACTTGTAGGAGGTTCTGTTTCCTCTCCAGTGCCATGGAATTCCTCAGCAAAACTGTGCTCCCTGTACGGCACGCTGGGGACACTGCTGATACAGTAGGGGGCTCACAAGGGGAACGTGGATGGTAGCTGAGTAATGTGCAAAGAATGCTACTTCTAGAGGACATAGGGTTGATTAAGCTGATTAGTCAGGCCCTTCCACACCCCTGTAGGCTTGCAAGGTCAATGAGAAATCTAGCATCTGCTCTGGAAACTGAACAGAGCTGGGGTGAAAAGGCAGGACCTTTGGCGCCCCAACAGTTCCTACGATCCCAGACTTGCTCATCTTCCGCCTACACTGGAAGAGGGAGGAGACGGGAGATGACCGGGAGGAAGAGAACCTGCCTCTTCTAGGGAAGATGAACACACCTGCCTCATGGCGGCCTCTGGCGTACTTCTCTTGGAATGCTTCCACAGAGGAGATGTTTTCAGTGCTCCCAAGGTCATCTCCCACTCCACTGTCATTCTGAGCGCCATCTCTTCATCCCCAGAAGATGGGTCTGAAGCACGGCTGGATGACTTTGCTTCCCTGAGCAAAGTTGGGGATTTAGGACCCTCTGTGCACACTAAAAGCCAGCAAGGGGTCCTGGTGTGTCATGGAGCTGTGTTCCGTTCTCAACGCTACACTGACCCTGTGACCTTGTGGCAGTGGCATTACTCTCTGCACCCACGGAGATGTCGCTTAATGATGACAGTCAGGCAGAGCCAGCTGTCAAGAAGCCTCATGGTACAGCAATGACCTCCCCGGGAGAGGACACACACATCTTTGTGCTGTCGGGAAGACTCCAGGGATTAGGGGCTATCGGAGTGGAAGCGCTGTGAAGAGGAGGCTCCACGCAGGGGCCCCATAAGAACTGTGCCTGGTGACTTCGACTTGCATCTTTTAAATGCCTAGCTGGTTCACTCAGGGTGAATAAAGTGCCCACGCTGGGCCTGAGAGGTAAGGTGAGAGAGTACACACAGGTACCACCCAGCACTGTGCGTGGTCCATAGCAGGTGCGAGGTCCATACATAGGTGCCACGAGGGCCATGGCGTGTGAGGCATCCACTATCTTTCAGAAGCCAGGCTTGGCCTATCAACATGGTAAGGCTTCAATAGACAGAGGAGAGGGAGAGGGAGGGGAGAGTTCCTGGCTCCTCTTATCCTGTATCCGTGCTTTGTATCCCATCCCATGCCACCTCTATAAGTTCCCTTGTACTATGTCCTGGTGACTTAGGGTTAAAGAACCCAGATCAGTCTGGATCAGAGAAGCAACCAGTAGCTGTTGTGACTAAACCACAGATGGCTCAGGGACGTCCAGAGCTACAGGCTCAAATGCCACCAGCCTTGCTCTGCAGGCTTGTCTGCTGGCCGACTGCAGATGGCAGCTGCTTGAGGATGAACCACTGCCACTCAGCAGCTCTCTGACTCTGCCTCTCACCTTCATCACCAGAAAGAGCACAGAGACATCTTTTCTCACAGTAAACAGAAAAGGCCAACAGCAGCTCTCTAGGTCACGTGCCCACTCCTTAGGGCAAGGGCATCGTTTTTAGGAACCTCCCCTTGCCAGCCCCCCCTTCCCCCCCCCCCCCCCCCGCGCCCGGAATTGGTGTGGGAACACTTCTCCAAACAAAGGAATGTGTTGCCAGGCACGAAGTGGCACATACCTTTAATCTCTGCACTTGGGAGGCAGAGGCAGGAGGATCTTTGTGAGTTTGAGGCCAGCCTGATCTACAAAGAGGGTCCAGGAAAGCCAGGGCTACACAGAGAAACCATGTCTTGAAAAAAACCAAAACCAAAACCAAATAAAGGTGAAAATGAAGGAGGAGGAGGAAGAGGAGAAAGAGGAGGAGGAGAAAGAATATGTTGAAAGAAGAGGTACCAGGGGTGGTCACCAGGGTTGGACAAAGGTCAGTAGACTGAGTGAAGTAAGGCTACTCTCTAAGCCTGAGGCTTTGTCAAGGCCTCTGAAGGATTGATTTCCCTCACCCTGAAACATGGTCTAGTTCTGGGTCTGTCATTCCAGAGGTGATCGGGCTTGTCTGACCCTCACTATCGTGTTTCCATTCCTGTACCTAATCATTTCCTGTTTCCTGTCTCCCTACCCTCCAGATCACAGTGGTGCTGGAAGCTTCTCCCCTAGGTTGGCGTCAGACCTAAAGAACATGCCTTAAAATTAAGATATCAGCCTTGCTGCAGTACTGTCTGCTGAGCGGAAGGCTTAATCCAGATGTTTCCAGGTGTCTCCTAATGCGCCCCTTTTCTGGGTTCTAACATCTAACCCAACATCCCTCCTCCTATTGACTCATCCACGGTGTGTTAGTTTCCTTGTTTTCCCAAGACTTGATACTCAAAGAGCATCAGTCATATGCTTGGACCTGTATGTGGCTTGGTCTAATGTTTTCTGGGACTGTATGCAGGATGTGAGTGTGGAAGGAAGCCACCACTGAGGGACAATGCTCTTGCCCCTCACGGAATCACAGAAAGGGCCCGTATGCTGTCCGTACTGCTGTTGGCCTCTTGGGCAGCTTGCTTGAGGTGATGCCTGTCACCTTCCTGTGTTGTAAATATTCCCTGCTGTCCTCTTCCTGACGCCACGGTCCAGCCTATGTGTGCCAACTGCTTTTCCTCCTTTCATTTCAGCCTGTAAATCCCGGCTTTATCGGCTTCTCAGACTGCCATTTATTTTCTTCTGCGTTTGTGTTCATGTGTGTGGGGGTGTGCGTGTGTGTACACATGAACGTGGAGGGGACAGGTCAACATCACTGGTGCTGCTCCTGCCACTAGTGGCCTTGTCTTTTTGACACAGGGTCCCTCTCTCACTGGCCTTGGGGGAGGGCGGTGGTCACTGATTCAGGTATGTAAGCTGACTAGTGGCCACCAGGGGACCCTCGATCTTTAGCACCCTGGTGCCAGTTTTTGTTTGTCTTGGTTTGTGCCACTTTGTAGTGAGGATTCGGGAAAGCAAACCTCGCACTTGTGTGGCAAACACATTACTAATGGAGTCATCATCTCAGTGCCATCACTGCCTTTTAAAGACCTGACTTTGAGAGTGAGACTTGACCGCAGCCGCCTGCTGATGAGCCAGCACCGGAAGTCGTGTCTGTCTAGACCTAGAAGCCATACTCTTCCCACGTCGTACCACCAAGGAAAGGGGCCTCGTGGTTCCCAAGTGAGCTTGCCCTACACAGAGTTCCTCAGATCAGTCAGGGCCATTAGTGAAGCTGGAGATCAGCCTGCGTGCTTTCTTATAACCATCAGAAGAAACACAACAGAAAATAACAGTGCATAAAACAGTGCATAAAAAACCATAGGGTTGCAATGAAGATGACATGGATTGATCATTCTCAGAAACAGAGGCTGACACACATTATATGTATATGTATGTTAATGAGCGATGACATAAAGTGTATTCTTTATTGTAGACTGCAATCAAGAGACCTAAAACAAAAATTGAACTGGTAGCCAGACCAAGGGCCAGTAGGGGAAAAAAAACACACACAAAAAACAGCCTATAGCCTGTTTATGTAAATAAAGATTTATTGGTACAGACATGGTCATTTGTTTATGCATTGCCTGAGGTTACGTGGGGGCCAGAATGAGAGAGGAGTATTTGCAATAAGAAATCCTGCCATCCATGAAGTCTGAGGTCTCTACTGTCTGGCTATTAGACCAATGCCCCGTCTAGAAAACATCTTGTAATTCAGGACATTGGATGGGAGAGCCTGCCCTTCCCTTGGCAGGTTCTGCCCCTGAAGGTGTTTCTGGGTCTCTAAGGACTGTGGGAATCTGGATCTCTAGAATTTCAGTGCCTTTCTGTTTGGGGTTGTTGTCTATATGCTGAAAGATTGCTGACATGGTACTTCGGTCAAGGTCCCATCAGGAAACAGATGGTGACTCAAATTAGAATAATTTGAGGAGTGTTTAATAAACAGACTACCCACAAAGGTGAGGGGCAGGGTTCAGGAAGGTCCTGGGATGTAGGGAGGTGACAGAAGACTCGAGGTGGTGAAAACAGAACTGTCACCAGCCTAGACAGGAGAAGCTAAGGGAGGGAACGATCTATGAACCTGGGAGGTGAGCTGCTTAGTTAGAGACCTCTAGTCCAGGGAGGTGACAAGTCCAGGTGACCTCTAGTGGACGGAGCCAGGAGACACAAGCCTCCAAACTCACTCTGTCCATCCCTGATCTCTTGAGGCTCCTGGCTTCTGACATGAAATGGACCGTGGTCACTTTCCGAGTAGAGTGGCAAGGAAAGGACAAGCAGTGGACCTTCTCCAGCACACAGAACTGACTTCAGACGCAGGGGCTGGCCAAAGCGTTCCCAGCATCCCTCCAAGTATACAGCAGAGCCCGCACACCAACAGATTCCTATAGCTTTTCCATCTTTTTTTTTTTCTTTTTCTTTTTTTTGCCTGGCATGGTACCTTTCAGGTCACCTAGAACAATGTCCTCTGCAAGTACAAACTCCTTTTAGGAGAAATCAGAGACTCACAGGAAGGCAAAGTATGGCTGAGATGCCTTTCCCTTACGACAAGCCAAATGTTGAAGCCAGTGATGGAGGCCTGGGAACAGTTTCCTTGTAGGACCCTGCTGCTGAGATCCCCTCCCCCTGACCCTCAGAAAACTGTTTACACAGGTGAAGACGGGAAAAACTCTCACCTCTAGCCAAGCCCTCCCCAAAAACCTTTTTAGCCTAGAGTCTCCAGTCAATCAGTCGATGCTAAGAACCATGGCAGATGCCTATTGGTGGCTGCTTAACTTTGAGCCCTGCCCTTTTCTATGTCAACGAGAAGCTACGTTACTGCCCTATGCATGTGGCGTTGCTGGCATCCACTGGAGTTTTAGTAAATGCACTCACAGACAAGGCTGTTGGCCTTTGCTGCACTCTCCACAGTTAAACAACTAGGGCCTATTAACTACTTTTACCCAAAAGAAGCAGATTTGCCTGACTAGTGCTTTGTAAACTAATCCTAATGGGGACTCTTCTGGGGAGGGGGAGGGGCTTCCCTGAGAGCTAAGAATTCACACTTTCAACAACTCCAATGTAATTAAGAAACTCCCAGGTTCTCTTCCTCTTCCTTCCGTCCCCTCAAATTTCTTCAGAGAAATGAAAAGATTCAGACTCCCGGAGCCCGGAGTGCTTGGGTTTTAAATTAGACAACTTTGTCCTGACAGGAACCAAGTCCCAGCTGTCATCGATGATTATTTTTAGAGTTACTACTAAACCCTCTGTGCAGCAGGCATTGCTACTGCTCAAGGCAAACAGAAAGCCTTCACGTATTATCATGACAGCTCCCGAGCCATCCACCCTCCTCCTCGTGTGTTCATTATTTCTAGCCTGTGTGGAGGATGAGGAGGCGGCACCCTGAGGAGCTCACATGGAGAGAGGCTGGCACTTGTTATGACCCACCAGGGGACAGGGACATAAAGATGCCAGGGGCTGAGCAAAGCCCACAGCCTGCAGGAAGCCAAGGGGGAAAGACTCCCAGGCCCAGTAGCTACTCTAATAAGGTTCAGATAAACCTTCATCTTTCCTTAGAGGAGGAAAAAAAAAAAAGACCCTGGAGTAACCAACCTACAAATGATGACTGAGCTTGGCTTGGCTGGCATTGGCTGGCTCATGGATGACATCACAGTTTCCCTTCTTTGACCTAACAAAGCCACCAGCCCTGAAAAAGGCCAGGCTCCAGCTGAGGCTTACACACAGGGGACATTTCACCCCAAGCGGGGCACCTTCTAGATTGCTCCTGGAAGGTGGAGACGGTCGTCTCTGCTATACAAACTAGCGGGATCCAGGGAAAGAAATCATGATTATATAAACATGGGAAAAGAAGTACAGCTAAGGCCCAAGGTGAATGTCTCATCCTACATTCACTTTATGCTGAATTTCAAGAACAAATGCAAGGAGCAACAGCCAAATACTTTCCTTGGCTTTAAGGAGTTCTCTAGAAAGTGCTCGGAAAAATGGAGATCGATCTCAAAGCATGAGAAGGCGAAGTATGAAGCCCTGGCCAAGCTCGACAAAGCCCGCTACCAAGAAGAAATGATGAATTACATGGGCAAGAGAAGAAAGCGGAGAAAGAGGGACCCAAAGGCACCACGGAAGCCCCCATCATCCTTCCTGCTCTTCTCCCTGGACCACTATGCCCAGCTGAAGCAAGAGAACCCCACCTGGTCAGTGGTGCAGGTGGCCAAGGAAGCTGGGAAGATGTGGTCCACGACCACGGATGTGGACAAGAAGCCTTATGAACAGAAGGCGGCGCTTATGCGAACCAAGTATTTCAAGGAACTGGAGGCCTATCGCCAACAATGCCCATGCCGGAAGAGGAACTTCCGGGGGTCAGCCAGTACCAGTTTGAAAAAATAAAATGTCACTGAACTGGCTCTCTGGCTCTGTGGTCCTGTGTGGTTAGAGCGCCCTTTGATGCTATGCTGTGAAAAATGAGTGGTCTGAGGTTCAGCTGGAGAGGTCCTGGGGAGGCTGGCTTTCAGAGAGGTAGCTTTAAGACAGGGGACTGGCTGCAGGGTCCAACTGGCCTGGGTTGGCAGGTGTGGCAAAGCGCGAGCACGTGTGTGTGTGTGTGTGTGTGTGTGTGTGTGTGTGTGTGTGTGTGTGTGTGAGAGGAGAGAGAGAGAAAATGGAGCCTCCTTGGGTTGGAGTTAGACATAGATATACCAAACCCACTTCTAGTCAGAGGATGGTAGGAAAAGAGCCATTATTCCAAGATGGATTAGGAAGGCGGGGTTAGCCCAAACCTGTATCAGGTACCTGACTAGAACACCCCTGAAATTAGCCGAGAGCTGAATTCACTGACTAGCTGGCAGCCATTCCTCTCTGGGTCACACAGCTGTTGTGACCAAAGTATAGTGATATATATATCACTATATATATATATAATCAATCTTAGGTGCTGTCACTTGTCACACTCAGAGGGATTGTGCTGTCTGTCCAGGCAACCATTTGGAGTTTGATTACAATAAAAACTCTGGGTTTGCATTCAGGTTGTTTTTGTTCCCCACATCCCGGGTCCATGCGACCGGGGTGGGGGTGGGGGGCTGGGGGCTTGGGGGTGAGGTGGGGTTGTGAAGCTCTCGCCCCTGTGTGACAACCCTGATGCCAGAGAAGGTTATGGCATAAAACCCAGCTGTGAGATGGTGAGTGAGGAGCCACCGAGGGAGGGATGGGGCCACCCATGAAGTTCTCATGTGTGTGAAATCGCCACTCCCCCGTGGCTGGCAGCTGGCACTCCAGCTTGGCTCTGCTTCCCCTCCACCCTCTCAGGAGACACCCTTGTTTTCTGCTTCACTGAAAAGACAGGGATCATCAGACTTGAGTGTTCTCCTCTCTCTCAGAACGCAACCCACATTCAATCCCTCCCGCCTTGTGTCTTTTAGCCACTGCCTCTGACGTGGAGTACAGCACCTGCTCCATGAGTCACCAGAATGTTCCAGAGAGGTGCTTTACTGGGCTTCACCTGTTCGTGGGGTGGGGTGGGGGGGGTTGGGGGGTTAGCAAGTTGCTGGGCACCAGTCCCTACACCTAGCAGCCCTGCCTCCCTACTGTGTGCTCAGGTCTGCCGGCCGATGAGCTCCTCAGTAACGCAGTGGACCCTCCTCTTGCTTTCCCTTCATCTGCCAATTGATCCTGTTCCAGGGAAGGGAAATAATTATATTTCATTTATTGGGTTTCCCTCAAATCCCAACAGAGAAGCAGATCAATGTTGTGGGACGATCGATGCGAGATGCCATTCAGCCATACGGGGATCTTTTTGTTGGCGGTACAGTCCACCAAAGCCTCGGCTGTTCAGGGGGGGATTAAAAGCTCCAGTTCTCCAGGCTGGAAGGTCTGGTCTCCAGACAGGTGTGGTCACCAAGGTGAGGTCATAGAGTGCTGCCCATTGTCTTAGCATGTGACTTCTTGAGACACTGTTACAGATAAGCGTCTGACTTTGAGGTGGGCTGAGGGCGAGCCAGGGCGATTGTTGTAAATGGTGAGCTGGGTGGGGGGCGGCTTAGTCTACTGGAGGGTAGCTTAGAGCAGGCAAGGACACAACCGAAACAAAGGAGGCAGAACCAGCATAAAGGGCCAGGGGACTCTGAGGCTGTCCTCGATCGCTGAGTTGGGGTGTGGTGACAATGAACTTCCTGTTAGAGGTGACCTCCCCTGCACCAGCTCTGCTCCTCTCACTCAGGGTTTCCGGTCCAAGTCCCTGCTCTGCAGACTGTCTGGCTATGCGTCTAAGATTCTCCCCTGTAACAGGGACATGTTTGTCTGGTGGCCTGTCACCTGTGGGAGTCAGACATGACATAATCAGGCCACGGAAGCCTCACCAGTCACACTGTCCTGTCCCTGGGGTTTTACATGCTCCTATTGGTCCAGGCCCCTGGGTATTTTCAGCCCTCTGCTACCCTAACCCATCTAGTGTGGGCTGCATGTAGAGACTCCGTTCCTAAAAAAAAAAAAAAAAAAAGAACAGTGCAAAGTGTTGGGTGTCGTTTGTGTGTGTTCACAGGTGTGGAAGCTAGAGAACAATCTACAATATGTCATCTCTCAGTTGCTTAAACACACACACACACACACACTCACGAGTCACAAGTCTCTTACCGGCAGGCACTTGCCAAGTGTCTACCTGTCTCTGGCCCACGATGAGATTACAAGAGCTTGCCATTTTATTTGGGCTCTGGGGATAAAATGCATACCTTCACCTAACTGAGCCACCTCCTAACCATGTCATTTGTAAAAAAAAAAAAATAATAATAATGGGGCTACAGATCCTACGACTTTAACCTAGTTCCTCTTGCTTGAGGCACACTGACGTATGGAAAACTGCCTTTAAGAGAAAGTCACGTGGTGGCAAGGCAGAGGGTAGATGGTAGCACACAGTAGGAGCTGAGGTACCCAGCCTAGTCTTCAAGGAAATAAAACCAGAAACTAGACTGTCTCCAGATGAGAGCTGGGCTCTGAAGTCCCAGGGACCACCTGTTGTTCTGCAGCTTACGATCCAGCTAAGATGCATCCAGGTCCTGACACCCAACCTGGGAGGTGCTTCATGCTTCATGCCACTAAGCCTTGAGAACATACGGTACCACGTAGAATAGATAGTGGATGTTGAGTTTGGCATCAAGGTAAGGAGAGAGCCATGGCATAGAGCATGAGTTAGCTCTGGAAGTATCTGGTGGTTGGGATGGGGTGGGGGGTGGGGTGGGGCTCGGAGTGCTTTAGAAAGCCGGTTAGAGGACTCTTCAAAGGTTCAAGCAGAGTGTTGAAAGCATCACTTGGGAGGGTGCTGCCTGCGGGAGCTCAGAGGAAGCGAGGAGAGCGTATTAGAGACTGGAAGGAAGGGAGCTTTCACAAGGCACGGACGGTTTGTTGAGACTGTTGTCTGTGGGTGCATGGCAGAGAGGAGCTGCCCAGGGTGGGATGGGGTTTCTCAGTCCATCCTTGAGAGGAAATTCCTGAGACAGAGAGGAAGCAGGATGCTCCTTTTGAAAAGCCTGTCTACTGAAGCTATGGCAAGCCTCAAGGAAAGGGCTTTTAAAGAGTGTTTGGAGACCAAGCTGGGGTGGGAGTGCTATAAGCTGTTGGTTAAGCCTTCAGAGGCTCAGAAAGTTCTTGGAGACTCTTAGGGATCAGGTTTGGCCTCAAGGATCCTTTAGAGCAAACAAAAGGTGCTGTGGGACCTATGAGAGCGGGCCCCTTGGCTGTCTTCGCTGGAGGATTAGTCCCAGTGAATATGTGGGTGTTGTTATGGTCTGTACATTCATTATGTACTCCGGGTGGTAATGGATGACAAGGAAATATCTCTTAGGTTCTGTGTGTCAGGAGCCAGGTGCATTTTAGCTGCAATATAAGTGGTCTCTGGACCTAAAGAGTTCAGTTCTTTGTTTGGAGACAGTCCCAGTGAATATGCGGGTGATGCCAATGAGAGTTATAGGAGATTCTCCCAAAGGTTTCAGGAAAAGTCTTACCGGAGAAAAAACTGATGGCTAGGGCTGAAACAGGCTTGAGAACACAACATTTAATTTATTAACAAACTGGATAATTCATCAATACTTTTGTTTTCAGTCTTGCAATCTATCCCAGCCTGGCTTGAGACTCACAGTGATCCTCCTGCCTCAGTCTCTTGAGTGCTGAGATTACAGGTACACGCTACTACACCTGACCCAGTACAACGCATAAGGTGCTCTTGGCTGAAGAGCCAGGTCACCACACAAACACATGCTTTGATGGAAGGAGAGCTTAAGACTTTAGAAAAAGGAGCCTTGAGTCATGGAAAACTGTCCCAGGCTTTCAAACGGGATCAAGAAAATGTCCACGTCTTTCTGGCTAGATTTCAAAATTGTCCTAGGCCAGTGACTCCTCGTGTTTCCGTTCTTTCTGAGTAGAAATGTTTGATGCTGTGACCCGGCAGAGGAAGGTCATTTTTTTTTTCCATTCTGAAAAGTTCCCAATCCAAATGGACATCTGTCTGGAGTTTCTATTTAAAGAAGATATTGCCATAGCCTCATGCACACTGGACCAGATTCGCATGGGGGATGCCATCAAGGGCTGGGACGTTGGGAACAAGTGACTGTTTTGCACATGGAAGAGACAGGAATCAGCAGGGGCCAGTGGGCAGACTGCAGTCTGCAGCTTCAAAAGTGACTCAGGATGACCTTTCCGTACGACATCCTTGCTCTGGTGCCATCCTCTCCCCTTGTGTGTGGGCGGGACCAAGAGACTCGCTTCTAATGACTTGAATACAGCAAAAGTAGTGGGATGTCACTTCTGATAGCAGGTTATATAGAAAAGACCGTGACTTCTGTCATCTTCTCTTTGGCTTGCTCTGATGAGCAGAGCGACTTGTCAGAACTGCCCTGTGCAAGGGAGCTGAGGTGGTCTCCCATCAGCAGCAAGCGAGAGCTGGAGCTGGAACCTGCACAGCACTACACAGACTGGCTTGGAAGCGATCTTTTCCCTACTGGCCAGCCTGTCCAACCTTAGTGGAAATCGAAAGCCCGGATGACCTACATAGCCACACCTAGGCAGTAGGAAAGAATGAATGTTATTATTCCAAACTGCTAGGTTTGGGGGTAATTTGTTATAGGTAGTCAATAACTGATACAGCCACTCTGAGGTCCTAGGATGTATTCCCCAATAGAAGTGTCACCCTAATCCTTCTAGAGCTCAGGATCATTGTACCTGACTCTCTAGCTTTCTACATTTATTTATTTATTTTGTGTGCATGCGTGTACACATGTGCACATATGTGCTACAGCATGTGTGTGGAGGAGGTCAGAGGACAACTCAGGGGAGTCAATTCTCTCTTCCTGTCATGTGGGTCCTGGGGATCCAAGTAAGGTCAGCAGGCTTGGGGGCCAGATATCATCTGATGAGCCATCTCACCCACCTCGGGATAAACCTTTCTATCTTTTAGGCCAGGGGGTATTCCCATCGTCCTATGGGTCAGGCATCACTTCCTCCAGGAGGCCCCTCCACTTGGGCTTCCCACTCCTCTGTGCTCCCATCACAGCCATAAAGCCATTAATGGCTAATCTGAATGCACAATGACCTGTGGCCATTGTCTGTGACCCCAGCCGGGCGATAACCTTGTCTCACTCATCCAGCCCTCCTAAGACCTGATAGGATGCTTCCCACACGTTAACAAAGAATAACAGCAACACACTTTTACTGATGTCTAGGCTGTGTCAGCTACTGTTTGAAGCAATTTAAAGTAATTATCTTACTTAATAAAAAGACCTAGAGGGGCTGAGAGTGTAGATACGAGGCTGTAATTCCAGCAGTCAGGAGGCTAACACAGTAGAATAGCTGTCGAAAGTTCAAGGTCAGGGTGGCCACCTGGTCCGTATAAGCAAGCAAACAAACAACAAAAAGAACCAAGACAAATGAAACCAAAATCTGAACGAAGCAGATACTTTTTCGTGTGCGTGTGCCTGCATGCGTGTGTGTGTATGTGTGTGTGTGTGTGTGTGTGTGTGTGTGTGTGTGTGTGTGTGTGTACCAGAAATTGACCACAGTGTCTTCCTCAATTGTTTGCCACATTATTTTTTGAGATAAGTTGTTGTATAGGACTGTCGTCCTGGCCACACGTCTGCCATCTTCAGGAGTTCAGCTGCGCCCACTCACAGACAATCATCACAGCTGGGCCTGGTGACTGCTGACATTCCCTCAGAGAAGGAAGGGATGAGGATCTCACTTGACTGTCTAGTCACTTCTCCCAACCAGTTGCCTGCAATTCTGCCCTAATTGCACCTGGCCTTGAGATCTCTGGCAGGAGCCATCATATCTACACAGGGACAGAATAGGGGAGGAGACACCCTCTATGCAGCTGTGGGGAAGCCATCGTCCCTGCTGCTTTCCAGTAGCTCTTTACGGTCACCTATGCTCCTGAGCAGAAGCCCTTACCCATTCCCCAGTAAGCCTAATAAACTCAAAGGTGCCTCACAGAGAACGTTGGTTTATCATTGGGACCTTACAAGGGCTGGGTAGACGTTGCCCAGTCGCCACCCCTGCTCCTACCCGGGGTGAAAAATCTCACTACACAGAATCTCTCACTGAAGCTGGCACTCACAAATGTGGCTAGACTGCTTGGCCAGCGAGCCCCATGGATCTTCCTGTCTATCTCCCCCAACACTGGGACTACAGACATGCGCCAACACCATGCCCAGCTGTTTATGTGGATGCTGGGCATCTGAACTCGGGTCCTCATGCTTGTACGCAAGGACTTGATAGGCCGAGGCACTTCCCTACCCCTTACATTATTTTTGAAGGGTTTAGGAATGGCACCCAGGGCCTTGGCTTGCTGACCCACACTAGTGGTTGCAAAGCATTTTAAACATCCCGTTTTGCAGATGAAACATGGAGAAACTTGAGTGTGTGCTCAGCCATGCGCTTTCTAGGGAATGGGTGAGCAGCGAGACACGCCTTATTCCTCCTGTCCTGCTGCCCTGACTTCAGGAGATCTTTGCAAACACCAGAGTGCAGCCATGGGTCCCTCCACGTATCTGGCCACGCATTCTATGCATGGCTGCTTACACCTGCTCTACCCCTTGGTGGCTGTGCAAGAAAGACTTGTCTGCCACTCGTAAGCACACCCCACCCCCAGCACTCTTTTTGCAGCAGCAACCTCTCTGGCTCATAGCCTGTCGTCGTAAACCACCCTAACTACCTGATTACCCATGTTAGGATGAGCAGAGACTGCCCTGTATTTTTAATGCATTATCTGCAATTAGCAGCGGCAGTGAGCATGGAAGAGCTCAGTGGTCCCCGGGGCTGCCCTTCCCTGCTACAGCTGCTAGTACATTTGTGCTGAAGAACCTGGCTGGGTGCCTCTAGCCCACACTGTCAAGGGGGCAGGGGACTCTCCACTCACACGGCATCTCTGTCCCTGACCCCTGCTCCATTCCGCTGCTCACCTGGCCCCCTCTGCCATCTCTCTCTGCTCCCTAAACAGACTGGCAGAGTGTCCTCCACGGGATCCCACAAAGACAGGGTAGACAGCCACCCTGAATGCCCTTGGCGGTGGGTGGGGGCGGGGGGGGGGGGAAGAGGTTGGCCTGCAGGATGAGGCTGAGATGTGTAATATGTGAAAGGTAAGTTCATGGAGAGGGTCGGTATACAGGGGTGCCTGCGGGGACTTCAGCTGAGAAGCCAGTTTCCCTCGAAGGAGGATGGGCTTCCCCTCTCGTTGGCAGTGAGACGGAGAGAGAGAGGTTACGAGGTTACGTGACAGGAAGCTGGTGTGACTGTGGGGCGGGGGTGAGGGTCTGCTGCTCGTTCTCAGTGTCTTGTGACAGTCTCAGCAAAGACACAGAAGCATAGCTACACTAACCAGACCGTCCACAGTCTCAGGGTAGAAGCTGCTGTGCAGGTTGCAGGGGCACTGCTGCCCCCAGTGGTGTCAAGAGCCAGCTGGTGGGGATGCGAAAGGCAGGACTGACCAGGAGGGGATGCTGTCACTAGGGAGAAAGGAACACTGGCTCTGGAACCAGACTCTCTCTCTCCATTACAGGAACTATCCCCCCGACACTGACCAGTGATGTGGCCCTGGGCAATTTACTGAGTGTGATAGATTCGGTTTTCTCTCCTGCTTAATGGCATCCGAAACTCTGCTTCCGGGGTTTTTCTTGAGATAAAAATGAGAATGGGATGAGGTACCTAAGCAGTCTCTGGGGCACAGACACCACTTAAAAAAAAAACGGCTGTACACCAGACATGATTCCAGGCGCCTCCTACACGTTGACACATGTAACTCACGCAACAGCCTCACCAGGCCAAGTCTGTAATCACCTTCGGCCAACTGCTGAAAAGATGGAGGCGCAGAGAGGTTAGAGCGCTTGCCTGAGGTCACACAGCTATCAGAGGCAGGAACTCAGACTGTCTGGGCTGGCCCACCCCTCACCCCCACTGACTCTTGTGGTAGCCTATTGGACGCCTTCTCCCATAGCAACACCAAATCATAAGCTTGCAGACTCAAGGTCATGTTTTGATGGTGAATTAATGGCCCAGAACTCCCCAGACCCCAGTCTTTCACTAGTGGCTAAGCCTAAGCTGTTTGCCCGACTCTGGTTTGGAGAGCATTCACTTCCTTGTAGAAGGTCAAAGCATTCTTGGTGTGACAGATGATATAGATTTAGGTCACTGCAGTCAATAGATCAAATAAAACCTGGTATTGCCCTGTTGGGATAGCCACACCTTTCAATAAGTATTAAAAGTCAGGGGAAGCCCTGGAAAGTGAGTAAAGGCTCAAGCGGGAGGGGCCGGCCAAATGCTTTGGCCTTTGATTGGCAAGAGTGCTGTGTGGGTAGAAGGCAAATGGCCACTCAGAGGAAATGTGTCGGACTGGCAGATTTCCTTCAGCCCCTTTAACAGCACCGGAGCTGTCCAGAATGCTGGGGCTCACAGCCCAGGCCTGCCTCACCTTGCCTCTTCCCAACCTGTTGGGCTGGGCTCGAGGACAGAGGACCGTGTCTTAAGCGCTAGGTGAATGGGTGGTGAAGGACTCCTGGGCCCAGCGACTTCAGGCACTGAGGTCTCCTCTACCAGACTCTTCCAGGCCTCTGCACAGCCACACGGGGGGGAAAGGGACCCGAGGCTCACATCACCAATCTCTTCGTTGTTTGGTCCAATTCCAGACTCGTCGCCATCAACCTCTTCTAGGCTCCTAATTATCTCTCTAAACGCCAGGCAGTACCATTTTGAGAGGATTGAGGATAATCATAAGGATTCTCTTCTCCAGACCTTCAAAGCCAAGCAGATGACACGGTCGTCCCAGATGACACTGGGAGATGGCTCTCGAGCTCTCCTCAAGGAACTCTGGGCCGTCCGTCTGCATTCTTTTGTTTAGTTCAAGGGCATGATATAAGGGTGAATTTCCTCTATCACCTCCTGAGGGAGCCCGAAAGGGAAAATAGAGCATCCAGGCTGATGAGGAAGCTCTGCTAAGGGTCGCTGGCCTGGCCTGGCCTGGCCTAAGCCCTTTCTGGGGACTTTTCCTCTCCCTGACAAGCCATCACTGAGGAGACCGACTCCTGCTGTTCTGCTTGCACTGGCTAGGCGTGCCTCTTCCTAGTGTGAGCTGATTGGACAAGGCATGGACATCAATTGGGAAGAGGAGCCACTTAGATTCTCTCTCCTGGCTGGTGATTTGAATAAAAGATTCTGGAAATGGTATGTATCAGTTAACACAGTCCACAGAGCTGGAAAGCCAGGCAGAGACCCAAGGGCTGAAGTGATCATTTGGGATTGTGTGCAGAGGGGAGAGGGAGGACCTGGGTAGCATCGAAGGTGGTTCTCTGGAACTTTCTGCTCTAAATAATTGTCCAAACCTCCCCCCACCCCTCTAAAGCCAGGGCGCCATCCCATGAGCTCAGTGTCACATGAAGGTGAGCACTGGGATAAACAGATTTGTTGTCTCAGACACACCACGACTTCTCTAGAGCCTCACCGGATGAGGACTGCTTAATCCTGGGTGATTAATACATGAGAGAGAGGGAACCCCACTATCCATTTACTGAGGAGAGATGGCTAAGAGTGGGGTGGGAAACCTGCAAGAGCAGGGGGTGGAGGGGGAGCTCCCTGAGATCTTCTCCGGTGCTCCTGCTGACTTGAACCAGATGCCGACATGGGCCTCCTCAGAGCCTCCAGCCTGTTGGGCAAGGGCTGTCTGTGACCTTCCCAGCTTGACAGAAGGACAGACCAAAGGCCCTGCAGAGGAGCCATTGTTAGGACACAGAACAGCCACCTGCTCCCCCATTGATCCAACAGTGAGGACTGAACGCAGCAGACAGAGGCCCGGGGAGCAGCGCCTTTTGATGTACGATCCTCATTGATTGGGCTAGCTGCTGACCATACTGTGTGGGAATTCTCAGGAAGGTCGCAGCTGCAAAGGCACCTGAAGGGAACCCCGGGCCAGCACAGAATCATCACAAATGATGGGACAAGCTAGGCCGGACAAACACTACTGAGCTGTGACCTTTCCAACTTCCATCAAGAGACTCACAATGGCTCCATTGTTTAGGGCACAGCCTTGGGGAGATAGGGGGCTGGTGATTTGAGTCACTGCAGTTAACAAGGAGAGGAAAGCAGGACACACACACACACACACACACACACACACACACACACACAGAGAGAGAGAGAGAGAGAGAGAGAGAGAGAGAGAGAGAGAGAGAGAGAGAGAGAACTCCATAGGACCACACCATATGCTCTCAGAATTAAAGGAAAAGCCACCTTCTTACCCCAGAGTAGCAATGTGCTCTCACTAGTGGAGGCCCTCTCACTTTCCTGCTCCATTGGACCCAGTGCAGTGCAATCATAGACTCTGTTCAGCGTGGGGCCCAAGGACAGTGTGTGAGGCTGCGGCTATTTGATGCTGTCTTTGGTCCACCCTCACTTAGCACATTTTCAGGTCAATCATAGCACTGTCCCAGTGCTTTGACCCTCAGCTGACAATCCAGGACAGCCCTCTCCTCTGGTCAAGTGGCATCAGCAGCCTCTGCCTCATCTGTGGTGGCATAAAATGTAGTTCATGGGGCTCCTGCCCTTGGGAGGTAAGCTGCCCTACCTGCTTGTGGCCCAAGTGCTTAGCTGGTCTGCATCAATCTGTCCGTTCAATTAAAGCCCCTGCTCTCTGTTCCTGCCACTCCAGGGTGAGGGGCCCATTAAAACTCACTCTGGGCAGCTGGGATCTGGGCCCATCTTCCCAAGGGCTGAGGCTTTCCCTCTCTGTAAAATGAACTTTATTTGCCTGATTCAACTGTTGTCTCAGAGGCTTACTGCCTCTCTCTGCTAACCTAGGCCTACTCCTGGAAGCTTCTAGCCTTCCTATAATTTAACCTAGGCCTAGAATGTTCTCAGCCTCTGAGACTTACTACTTAATGAGCTCACCCTTTTTTGTTCTTACTGAGCTCTGGGCTGGCAGGTTCAACTCAGCTGTTCTGGCTCGAACTCTTCTCCCAGCTGACTTACTCAATCTGGCTTTTCTCTTGGCCTCAGACTAACTGTAGCAGTCTTTTCTAATCTTCTGGCTTGTTCTGTCCTCACCTGTGTTTAGCCTGTCCTCTCATTCGACCTCTCTCTGTAAGACTCTCCAGGTAAAACTGCCTCCTCTCTGTCTCTGTGTTGTTCCCTTAAGTAGCTTCCTTTTCCTCACTGTTCTCATGAGTTGGGCATATCCTAATCGGTTCAGTCTTTCTCTGCTTTGTCACTTTTTTTTATTTTTATTTTTATTTTGCCACCCAATCAGACATCACTTTCAAACATGGGTGCTTCCTTCTGCAGGCTAACTTTACCTTCACAGTTTGGAATTAAAGGCATGTGCCGCCATGCCTGGACCTAAGCTTTCCTTTACCTCAAGCCTGCTCTATACCAGGCTGGCCTTGAGTCTCAGATCTGCTTGCTTCTGGCTCCTGCATTAAAGGTGGGTTTGTATTCCAGCCGGATCACACAGACCTAGAAGGGTCTTTGGATGAGATCTCTTGCCAGAGCAGCCATGTTCTGAATTAAAATTCCTCTGTACCTCTCCATTTCTATCAACTCCTTTCTAGTCCCGTGAAAACCTGAGTTCTGTGCCCACGTGGTTCCCGTAGCTTTGCCAGCATCACTGTATTTAATCTGGACAACAATCTTGTGAGATCCCATTATCTCATGTTTTTTTTTTTTTTTTTTAATGAGAAATCTGAGGCTCGAAAGGTTAAGGAGATTGCTCAGGGTCGACGGCTGGTCAATGGTAGTTGAACGAGCACTGATAGTGACCTCGTGGAGACCAATGATTATGATTTATCTAGTTCAATGTCATAGCATGCCACCTATGAAATAGGAGGGCCTCAAAAGGTGTGTGTTGAGTGGCTACACGGCCGCCAAGTTGCCCATTTAATTCTTTCTCTGTTCTTATTCATTGGGGCAGCTACATGGTAGTTCTTTTTTCTTTTTTCTTTTTTTTTTTTTTTTGCTAGAATTTTGTTCTTCCCCCTACTATGGCTATTATTGGATATTTTAAAATATTTCTTTATTTTGTAGGGGGAGGAGTACTTATGCAAGCCATGGCACATACATGAGGACACAGAGGACAAGTTTTGGGAATGGATTTTTTTTTCCTTCTACCTTTTGAGGCAAGTTATCTCTTGTTTCTGTCACTATGCAGAGTACTCCAGGCTACCGCTCTTGAGTTTCTGGCCGTTCCTCCTGTCTCCATCACCTCCCTTAGGATAAGAGGTCTGGAATCACAGATGCATGCCACCCATCTGGCTTTCTGCATGGGTTCCAGGGATCCAACTGAGTTGTCGGGTTTGAGGTAACAAGTGTTTTACCTAAAGATCCACCTCCCTGGACCTGCTACCTATTACTGGAGCTGTTCACGCATTCAAACTGTGAATCTCAAGGAACACATTTCCTCACCACCTACTCTTTAATCAAAGATTGGGTAATTGCAATGTACAGATTCAGCACTTTGGACAGAACGTGTGTGTGTGTGTGTGTGTGTGTGTGTGTGTGTGTGTGTGTGCGCGCGCGCGCGCACGCATGCTAATGTGTAGTCACATTGGATCTGCATTCTACAACTACTATTTGCATTAAAGGTGTGACCCATATGGGCAAATACTACATTCCCCACTTGTAGCTCAGTGGTTCTGGCTCTTCCTTCCTCCAGTCTATGAGATGAGGAGAGACTGCCATAAAGATTTTATGAATCCAAGAGAAACATTACTCAAACAGGATTTATTTCAGAGGCGTCATTCTGGAACGGTGGCTGCTTAAAGGGGAAGCAGAGCCTGGGTGAGTCGGGGGAGTCTCACAGTCAAGCCAAGTTCAGATGTTGCAGCCTAGCCAACGTCTTTAATTTGCTTCAAGTCAATAGACTGTGTGTTAAAAACTGTCAGCATCTTCAAGGCCCGTTTTGAAACCAGCGAGAAGTAACAACAACACGGTCCTTTCCCGTGTGCAAAGCCAAGGGGCAGGGTAATCACTGGATTAGCACTTTGTACTTGGGGAGAAGAGTGAGCTAGTGGTCCCCAGCCTGCGTCAGGTACCCTGTGAAGTACACAGGTGACTTCCTGTCTCCAGAGCCCTCCTTGGCTACTAGAATAAACACGGATTCACCTGTAGCAGACTGTCCAGTAAGACAGTGGTTGAGAGAGAAAGAGGGATGCGATTGCACCAGCTGGGAATTCGCTCGAGAGTCACGTGGTTTAAAAATACTCCTTGTATTTGGTCTAGCTGACAAACTCCTACCTGTCCTCCAAGAATCTTTTCCTAATTCTGCAAGACAGAATTAGCCTTTCCTCCCCCGGGTCCCCAAAGACTCTTAGAGAAAGGAAAGTGGCGGTGACAGGCAGGAGATGAGTACTTCAGTGGATGCAGAGTGTTCTCCAGGAAAAAAAAAACAGGGGGCGGGGGGGGGGGGGGATGGCAGGAAGCAATCAAGAAGGAAGAGGGAGGGATGGAGCTGGATCCTGAAACGTGTGAGGAAGTACATGCAGACATGGCAGCAGAGATAGCTATGATGCTGCTGTAGAATAGGAAGCAGCATGGAGCGCTGAGCCTCGGTGGATGGGAGTGTGTGTGTGTGTGTGTGTGTGTGTGTGTGTGTGTGTGTGTGTGTTGGCGTGTGAGGATGGGAGAAGGTAGAAGCAGCTTCGGGCATTGGGCTAGGATGGGGCGACAGTCTGGAACTCCTTTTGGGAAGTTGGCTCCACACCTGTTAAGGCGTAGGAACTATCCAAAAGCATTTTAAGGAGCTGGGATGCAGCTCAGAGGGAGAGTGCGCTCCTTAGCATGCAAAAGGCCCGGGTTCCACCCACAGTGCTACAAAAATAAATACACTTGGACTTCTGATTCTTTTTCTATAGCTAAAAAGTAATATAATAGAGAGAGTCATTGTAAAACTTCAAAATAATGCAGAAGAATACACAGGGAAAAGTCCATTAATACCTCCATTCGGAACTAAGGATGCCAACATTTTATTGGCCTTTTCCTTATTTTACAACTGTTATATGTGAATACATGTAACACTTTTAGTTTTAGCTATATATTCGGTTTTGTGTGCCCATCTTTCATTTCATATATGCTAAGCATTTTCCACTTTCTCTGAATATTGGTAGAAATTATCATTTTAATTGCTGCATGTTTTATCCTGCACACGTTTATTGAACTGTTAATGTTGGACACAGACAGTTTCCTCTTTCCCTTCACAGTAAATACGACCATGGTGAACAGCCTCTACGTATCATTTCCCAATAAGCTCTTCCTAGTTCCTTGATCTAAACTCCTAACTGTGTTATGCACATTATACATTTTAATCATGACTGTAAAATTACCACCCGAAAAGATTGTGCCAATTTATAATCCCACAGAAGGGGCACGAGGCTCAAATAGGTTAAATGACTCGCCTAAGATTAAAGACCTGTGAGTGGAAGGCTTGGGTTCCAACTTAGACCCTGTCTCTGTGGGGCAAAAGTAGGATTTTTTTTTTTTTGAAACTGGGAGTGCGGTAGCCAGAAGTAATTGAGTGTGGATGGAGGCAATTGACTCAGGAAGATGGACGGTCTAACGAGGCAGCTTTAAAGAATGGTCTGCGGGTGGACAATGCCTGTGATTTCGTCCTCTCTTTAAAGCTCCTATCTTTGGAGGGACGTTCAGACCAAAGAGAGGCGAGACATGCTCACTTCTCTCCTGACTAGGATCCTAGGGATTCTCAGGCACTGGGCTGGCATCGGTGGGAAGGGCACCCTCCCCATACTGCCCTGGGCTTGCTGAAGAGGTTCCCGGTGGGCATGAGCTTTGAGCCATAAAGGAAAAGAAACTGGAAATGCCATCGTTCCCTCCGACTCAGTGAAGGAGGAAAGACCCAGAACCCATTGAGCCCTCTTAAGCCTCTTACCTGATACCACAATGACAAAAAACAAGCATGTGGGTCAAGGGTCAGCATGGGATCAGACTCAGGGTGTCAAAACCACTGCAAGTCCTTATCTTAAATGTCACAGGGTTGAAAGACAGTCATATATTCAACATATGCCTTCCAAGGCTAGCTAATTCCAGTGTGTGTGTGTGTGTGTGTGTGTGTGTGTGTGTGTGTGTGTGTGTGTGTGTACATATGTATGTACATGTTGGGGGTCAAGGACAACCTCTAGTGCTGTCATTCGTTAGCCCCCTCCCCCTTTTGAGACGGGATCTCTCACTAGCCTGGGGCTCACTAGGTGAGCTAGGCTGGCTGTCCAGGGAGCCCCAGGGATCTGCCTGTCTCGGTTTCCAGGCACTGGGATTGCAAGCATGCGTCACCACCACACCCCGCTTTTCCATAAGGGTTCTAGAGACTAACTTCAGGCCCTCACGCTTAACGTTGAGATAACTTTACCCACGGAGCCATCTCCTGAGCCCCCAGCTCAGAAGACGATTCTAGTTGTGAGATTCATGCTGACTCAGGGATGGGTTCCTGCGACTCACCGTTGGTTCAAATACTTAGCCCCAAATGTCAGCTCCTACAACCATGGGTGCCCCACATGCGTTTTGCCCAGTCCCCCTTGTCACACTTCTCATCCGCCACTCAAGCCAAAAGCCGGCAGCCTGAAGCTTGAGTTCCTCCCCCGCTTTGTCCCTCTGGTTTACTGGATGCCAGGTAAGGATGGTTCTCTCCTGATGTGTTGCATGAGTCTCTGCACCCCTTCTTTCAATCTCCACCTACACTAGCTCCCCACCCCTACCCCCCAGCCCCACCCCCCCACCCCCACAGCCCCAGTATCCCTAGAGGACACAGACCAGTGGAAAACTGAAAGTCTGGAAAGGTTAAGCAATTAGAGCAAGGCCACGTAACAATGAAAGGTATTCAGATGTTTGACTTCCAAGCCCTATCAGCAAACGCCATCAGAGGACGCATCTATTTCCTGTGGTCTATGCAGGGAAAGCTACCGAGCCTGAACAGAAAGCCCTCCAAGCCAGGAGTGCTCAGCCTGGCTTACGGGGGAAAGCAGCGTTATCTGCTGCAAGGTTATTAGGACAACAATGAACCTAAGGCCCAGACACTGCTCAAAAATGCCTGCTTCTCAATTCAATTTAGCTGAATGCAGTCTCATTTAATTCGGCGCAGTTATCAAGTGCTAGCCACAGACCCTGTATGGGCTCCGAGAGGCCACAGAGCAAGGCAAGGCCCTCTGGGGGAAGGACCTGGATGCTCAGAGTCAGGCTCCAGGATAGGAATTCCGAGGGCAGCTCTGGAGCCCTTGGGGGCATTTTCTAGATGCTTTGATAGTCCTTGGCCAGTGTGCCGCTAAGTGGATATGTGAAGGTTTTTTGCTCAGTTTTCCTACAAGATTTGTGCATAAATACTATCTATTACAGTAGGTGTCTCCCCTAAAGGCTCTGTGTTGACTCTCAAGTTGTTGGCTCTATTGTGGGATGGGGGAAGTGTCACTTGGAGGAAGTGGGGAAGATGAGGTGGGTTCCTCTCTCCTCCCTCCCCCTCTCCCTACTTGCTGACTGCTCTGCTGTAAGCATCTTATCTCTGTGCTCTCCTCACCATAATGTTCTCTCCTGCCACACGCACAGAGAATGGCGTCGCCAAGGAACCACGGACCAGATCTCCGACCCTGTGAAGCCAACCCAAACTCCTTTCACTCCTCATAGACATTTTCTTCTGCAGTGATGGAACGCTAACGTGTCACCAGTGTACTTTAGTTGTTGTTGTCTTCAGACATGATATGTGTTAAAGAAACTAGGATGGATGGGGGGCACTGGTGACCAAGGATGTGGCTCTATACCTTCCAAGCGAGATGCCTCCAGCAAGCTGTGCTTGCTTTCTGAGGTTCAATTTCCCCCAGAAAACGGAATGGAAAATGACACCTGCCTCACAGGAGCCTGGAAATGTGGGGGAAGGGTAGAGAAAGGGGACATATCAAGTGCTAAATGCAGTCCCAGGTACACACAGAGAGTATGTACCCTTAACTACTATGTCTTATTCTAGATCGGTTAGCTAGAAACACTTTATAATTGTAACTCCAAGCCTTGCCCGGCTACTGATCTTTATAAAGTGCCCCTGGAGTAAATAAATGCATGAGTGGAACGCCTAATCTGGCACTGGTAGCCACTGGAGGGCCTCAGGAGCCAAGCCGAGGCTTTGGGCTTTACCTTAGGGATGGCCAAGAGTCACTGATGAACTTTTTGGCTTGGACATAGTCCTGGTCAGCTGTGGGCATTTGGCAGGCTCATACTGGTCCACAATAGAGGAAGGACAAGAGAGCCGTTCTGCAGACCAGTGGGGGACAGTTTCATGGTATAGTGTGCCCTCAAAAGGTCAAGGTCAGGGGCTGGGGTGCAAAGAAAGGGAAACACGGCCAAGATATTGAGGCACTAGAGCTGGCACTAGGCAGCCAAGAGACAGGCAGGTGAAAACCTCCCCACTCAGTGCCATGCTCACGAAAGAGAGTAACACTGGCGGCCTCTCTGGAGACCCTGGCCCTAGTTTTCCCTGGGGACACTAGAGATGCCTACTGTTTTTGTTTGCGCAGGCACAGAATGGCGTTCTGGCACGGGATCCGAGTGGGCCGACCGTGACATTGTTCCACAGAGCAGGATTTCACACTTGACAGCTGGGGCCAGCGGTCGGCCACAGGAAAGGGCTTCCCCTTGGCAGATGGGACTCAGCCGAGGACAGAAGTCACTCCTAACTGCAGCCTGCTTTTCAGGGGAAGGCTCCAAAGCTAGTTAGGAAATGAGAGCCTCTGAAAACAGTCCAAAGAGAGGGGCTGTATCTCTCATTTGCCTCTTGTCACTCTGTGCCAAGTGCCGTCACGTCACCGGCTCCTATCCAGCCTTTAGCACGACCGCAGGGGGAGCTCGCCCCACTTCTTACAAACAGTCAAACAGAGGAGGCTCGAGAGCTTCTTATGAAAATGTGATACAGGGATGGAGGAAATAGCCCAGTCACTAAGGCGTTAGCCTTGTGAACATGAAGAACCCGTGTAAACAGAGACAGGTGTAGCAGCATACACTTGCAACCCCAGCACAGGGGAGGGCAGAGACTGGCAGCTCTCTGAGGCTTGATGGCTGGCCACCCTAGGCTACTTGACAAGTTACAGGCCTGGGAGCCCCTGTCTCATACAAGAAGATGCCCGGCTCCCGAGGAATAATGCCTATGGCTGAACTCTGACCTCCACAGTTACATGCACATAATGCACAGTGTTTCACAGGAAGAACCAGGATTTGAACCTGGCACCCTGACTCCGAAGCCTACCTTTTTCCCTTGAGACGTATGCCATCTTTCAGTTTGAAAGGTCGTGCACCCATAGTGCAGCAGCAGTGTAAAATGACCGAATGCTTGTAGGAAGCAATTTGGCAATAAGAATCAAGAGTCTTAAAAAAAAAAAATTTCATTCTGGGAATCGTTCCTAAAGAAACAATCATAAATTCAAGGGGGAAAGGCTTGATAGATACACACACACACACACACACACACACACACACACACACACACACACTCTCTATCTCTCTCTCTCTCTCTCTCTCTCTCTCTCTCTCACACACACACACACACACACACATACACGCGCGCGCACACACACACACACACACACACACACACACACACACACGCTGCTCTTCACAGAAGTATTTATAACATGAACAACGAGAAGCAGTCTGAATGTCCACGGAAAGAGAAATGGTTAATGAAATTATGCGTGAGGGCAAGGTTTTATAGGGACCTGAAACACTGCATGAAAACAGTCACGATGCAGAACCCCACTCACCTTCCAGGGCAGGCACTCTCCGTACACTTGCACCCGGACACTCTTGGGGACACTTCTCTTTCCAGTACCATGAGCTCCTTTCAAACCAAATTGCTCCAGTGGTGTGTGTGTGTGTGTGTGTGTGTGTGTGTGTGTGTGTGTGTGTGTGTGTGTGTGTGTGTAAGATATTAATACGGAAAATAGGATTTCTCAATTTATATTAAATGAAAATAAACTATCTCCAGAAACTTTGCTATTTTTATTGACCTACTACAATTCCACTTTGATTGTAACAGAGCACAGAGCAGGCACTGCACTTGCCTTTAAGTCTCTCTACAGAAGAAATCTGGGAGTTGCCAAATCTAGCACTTCTTTTTGGAGGCACTGGACATGGAGGAAGCCAAAACAAAAGGAAAGAAAGAGGCTGTGCAGATGGCTCAGCTGGTGAAGTGCCTGAGGCTTAAGGATGAGGACTTGAATTTCTGGATCTCTGCAACTCATTGGCCAGCCAGTCTAGCCAATCAGTGAGTCCTGGGTTCAGAGATAGAACCCACCCCCCCCCCATCCTGCCCTAAAGTAATCCGGATAGGCCTAAAGAGATCGCTCAGCCATTAACAGCAGTGGCTGCTTGTGCAAGAACATAGGCTCAGTTCCCAGCACCCACGTGGCATCTGTAACTCCAGTTCCACAGGATCTAATGCCCCTTTCTGGCCTCTGTGGACATGCATGCAGTACACATACATATATGCAGGCAAATACTCATATTTTTTAATCTAAAAAAAAAAGGTAGAGAGAGATTGAGGAAAAAAATCCAGCCTGACACATGAATATTTTACATTTGCACACATACTGGCACTCACAGGTTATACACACACTCTCATGCACACATCCTTACATATATACACTACACTACACATACACACACACACACACACACACACACAGAGAGAGAGAGAGAGAGAGAGAGAGAGAGAGAGAGAGAGAAAGAGAGAGAGAGAGAGAGAGCGCACTAGCAAACAGACAAGGAAAAGAGCACATGTGTTGGAAAGGAAGAAGCAAACCGGCATTGCTTGAAGCTAATATGACTGCCTAACCTAGAAAAGCCAGCTTTAAATCTATTAGAGCTAATGAGAGTTCAGCGAGATGGCAGGTTACAAAAGAAATACACAAGAATCAATACCTTTCTTTTCTTTTCTTTCTTTCTTTTTTTTTAAACCAGCAACAAACAATTAGAAAATGCAATTGCAAAATGATCCTATTTACCAGAACAAGAAAAACCTGCAAAAACACTCAGGAATAAACCTAACAAGCAATTTACTAAACTATAAATGTTTTATTAAAGATTGGGAAAGGTACCTGAAAAGTGAGGGATGCACCATGGTTCTGGGGAGGGAGGCTCACTAGCAAAAAATTGTGGCAGTTCTGTCCAGAGCCTCCGACACATCCCTTATCTGGCAGGGAAGCTGGAAAACTTACTCTGAAGTTTACCAAGAAGCAAAATGCAATCGGGACCCCTCCAGTGGAGCGTTTCCTCAATAAGAAAGAGGGAGGTCCCTTTCCACAGGAGAGCGGAGGTCACCATAAAACTATGGTGAGACAGAGCGATGTAGACACGAAAACACAACAGGATGCCTGGGATGATGCAGCGAGCAAAGGGTGTGAGGACCTGAGTTTGCATCTCCAGAGCGCACACAGGGCTGGGCATGGCGGGCAGCACCTGTGGCCCCAGTGCTCCCTATATGGAGATGGGAAGCAGCGGGAGTGGAGAATTTCTGGAAGCCCATGGGCCGGCACGCAGCATCATTTCCAAGAGAGGAGCGATTCTCAGCTAATACAAAACCCTGGAGTTTTATGTGATCAAATTGGGAGAAGGGGGTGTTCTAACACTTAAGATGTCTTCTGTGAGGAAGAACAAAGCAAAGCCATAAGACCAGCTGCTTATTGACAGAACCATTGTTTTGTCAAAATATGTAAAGAGCTCCTACAAATCAATAAGAAACATACAAACAGAAGGGGGGGGGGGAAGGAGTTTATGACTTAGCCACACTGGGAGTAAGATAAAAATCAGCATAAGCCCACAAGACCGCTATACTACTAGCTGTATGAATAGGAAGCAAGAGGCGTTAATAGTATTCTTGTTTTTGTTGTTGTTTGTTTTGTTTTGTTTTTGTTTTTGCTTCTGTTACAGTCTGGCTATGTGGCTCAAGCTGGTGGGTATGCATAGTAGGTCCTCTTGCCTCAGATTCCTAGTTGTTGTCTGTAGGGGAATGCCACCCAACCTAGCTGGAAGTGATATTATTTTTTCATCCACTGAGATGGGTTAAAAAAAAAAAAAAAAAAAAGAACAAAACTTAACTTTGAGAGAGGAAGTAGAGAAATAGCCAGCCTCATACATAGTTTATGGAAACCTCAAATTGACACAGCTTTTTTGGAGTACATTCTGGCAGAATACAAATTTAAAAATAACATCTGCTTTGACCCAGAAATCCCACTTTAAGGAAGTTTTCCTCTATGTGAACCAGTGTGCACCAAGACAAATGCCTGATGCTGCTAATTGCAGCTGGCTGCAGGCGAAGATGCATTACCGGACAATTGTTAAAAACGAGTGTGCTCACCCCTTATCCCGAATACTCCTTACAAAGCTACAGACCAGCTAGTTACCAGCACTTGCCTTTGGAGAGGGCAGTGTATGCTTTGAAATTGCTGGGACAAGTTAAAATTGCTTTTGTAAATAGCATCCGGGTGTGTGCATGCACACACACCCAACACACACACACACACACACACACAGAAAGTTGTTTAAGTTAAAAGCAAGGCCATGCTTAGGGAAAGGGTACAGAATGCATACAAATGTCCCCGTGCAGTTGTTTTGTTAATTTCCTAGCATGTCTCTATTTTTCTGAATTTCCTTTGATAACCATACCTTACGTTTGTAATGGAAATAAACGACTAAAACCTTTTATAGCTTTTAAAGTTTGGTTTCCCTTTTAGCCTGGAAATGGTGAGGTAAAATCATTGCTCCTTCCTTCGGTTTCTTCAGAGGGCAGAGGGGTAAATTTGAAGTGGGGGTGGGGGAAGTTCGGCACCCTGGGGGCACCCGGCATTGACTTGAATGCACTCCAGGAGGCAAATAATCAAAACTGGATGCCAAACACAGCAAATGGCTCTGAGGAAAAGGTTCACGTTATCCCGTTAAAAATGATGAATGGCCTGTTCCTCACATAATAGCATGTGTGCAGTAAATTGATGGTGCTTTCTTATGACTGTGACTGGACCACCGTGCTACCTGTCCATCCGCCCTAAACCTGCTCCATCAGCGCCAATGTTTGGGTCACGTCTCTGCCTGTGACCATCAGAATGGCTGAGGAAGGAACATCATAGAGAAAGTAAGGTTACGCAAAAGACAGCAGGGCAGTGAGGTGGCTTTTATTGAGCACTTACTGTATACTAATTTGTTCCTTGAGCACCATTTTGGGCTTGATGGGAACCACAGGAGATGAGGTACTTGCTCAAGGTTGCCTCGTGGGACCTCATTGAGGTTCTGGGCTTCTCACTGACCTGTCCTGGGGGGGGGGGCACGGGCGCAGGAGAGGCAACTGAGGTGTGGAGTGAAGCCGAAAGATGTTCTCACCAATGCACCTCATGGGGGACCTGAACTGAACATAAGACCCTTTTCCTTCTCTGAGTTCTACCATTTCTTCTGGTGGCTCTGGAAAGTGATGGAGGAAAAGCTGAGGTGTGTTTAAATAAAGCCTGTGGGTGGGCGTTCCTACTCAGCTATGCGCGAGCTCTTTGTGACTTCACCCTGGTGCCTATAACTTAGGGAACAAGCCAAGTTAACCCAAACCCACAGCCCCCGAAACACAAACTTTTCAAAAATATCTGAACGTTGACAGTAGACTCTCTTGCATTCCGGTGGTAATTGGGTGTGTGGGTACGTGATGGTATCTGACCTAAATTCGGCGAGCATCATTTTGTGGGTTTATAATCGGGCTTGGCTTCATGGAGTTGGCTTTCCGGATTTCAGTAGCTAACTGACTAAAGGAAAAAACAACCATTCCCTGCCATCTTCAGGCCTGGAGACATTCAAAAGCAGTCCTTTTGCAGGCTGGAGGCTGCTGAAGAGGCAGGAGAACCCAGTGTGCTCTGACATCGGGCCCCCTCCTCTTCTGGCCCTAAGTGGTCTGCCAAGCTGGAGGGGGTGGGTGCTCAGTCACTGCTCCAAGCATTATTGCACCTCCAAATGGCCTCTGTACTGGCTGTCAGAGCCTCTGTCCCCTCTACAGGTTTCTGTGGGTTTCTTAAGTCTTAGTGGCTGTCGTGGCTGAAGCAAAGATGCTTTCTCAGGCCATACCTGGTGGGCTGGGTCCCAGCACACAGTGACTTTTCCTCAAGACAGGCTGTGATGGCAGGCCATTCCCCGACAGTTCCTCTATTGTTAGCACCCTACATCTGTGACTTTGCAGAGGGGCCAGCTAACTGCCAGCTGCCAGCATCTATGTTCTATGTTCTTGTGCCCGGGATGAGGCAGGATGAGGCGGGAGTGGGGGTGGGGTGGGGAGTGGGGGGCAGGTGGAGGGGGGATGAGGGGGGGGACGGGGGGGGAGGGCAGAGGGGGCTAGTTCTTATCACAACCCAAGCCATTTCGCATATGCACATAGCAGAAAGCGGAAGATGGATAATTAAGCCCTGAGTAGCTTTCTGTGGCTCCCAGGAACTGGTGCCTAAGAACCCAGCCCCTGAAGTTCCTGGATGGCATGATTCTGAGACTAAGCGGGCTTGCTAGAGTTTCCCTGTGTGACTCTGTCCCCAGCAGGGACGTCCTGCTTTAGCATCCTCCCCTGGACCGTTGCTGTACCAGTGTGATTTCCTCTCGCAATGAACTGCTTGCCCTTGAACCCTTGCCTTAGGTCTACTTGGAGGATATGCAAGCCAGGACGATGGCCCTGGTGCCTGATGGGTAAGGGCTCTAGCATCAAATGTATAATGTATCGAGAAAGAGCCCTTTCTGGGTCCCTCTGTTCATTTGAGACATCTGGCTTGCTTGTTAGTTCTCCATCCTCTGCAGGGCATCTCCCTGAGAGATGACACCCAAACCCAAGAGGTTCCAGGGGATGCTCTGAATATAAAGTGCTGCCATGGTCCCCAAACATCTCTTAGCCCCAGCATTGAGATAGAGTATCAGCTACACTGTGCGCAGGATCTTCTGCTTAGAGCCAACATGAAATTTACAGCATCCCTATCGTGCACAATCTGTCACCCCCCCCCAAAATCCTGTATCAAAGCCCAGGAAATGAGAAAATCAGGGAGGTTAAACTGTAGCCAAAGTGTGGAGCTGAGATTGGGGCTCGGGTCTTATTCTGGAGTGAGCAGCCTCTAGGGATGGTGGTAGCCACAGCACACACATGCACTTGAGTGTGTATATGTGCATTCATGCACATGTGCATATATTGTGTATATGGTAGCCATAGCATGAGGTTCTGTGTAGGTGTGTGTGCATATGTGTAGTTTGTGTGTGTGTGTGTGTGTGTGTGTGTGTGTGTGTGTGTGTGTGTGTGTGTGTGTGTAGCATTAGCAGCATTAGCCGTTTGTATGTGATCAGAGAGGCAAGGGCTATCTCTTTTTGGGGGCAGTAATCTGAGTCCAAGGAGGTATGGATCCAAACTGGTCCAGTCTAAGCCAACAGCAAGATCTCAGGTAGAGACATAGGTTTGTCTTTTGGATGAGAGGACAGAGGTTTTGAGCTACATTTTGAATTGAGAGGATCTTGGATATGACAAGAGATTGGTTGGTGGCAATAGGGGCAGAGCCAGCCGGGGTTGTGGCTGTGTAAAGGGCTTCTTGCCAGGCTTTGGTTTTCTCCGTAAGGGAGCATGCAGAAACAGTTCAAAGATCTGGCCTGATGGTGTTGGCAGACAGGTAACGCTATTGAGCGCCTTTCTATATAGAAGGGAGCTGTAGCTCATTGGGGTTTGTAGACACGGAGCATAGGCTGCTTCGGGGTGCTGTGTGCTGAGCCATGTAGCCGTGTCCTTCTAGGTTATCAAACAGGGGGCTCTGAAAGCACAGTGCTGTGTGTCTGGGGGTCTGATGTCCTCTCTCAGCTAGACCCCTTGGTACTTTGACACAGAGGGTAATGAACTCCTACAGCCCCTCCCATCCTGACACCCTTGCATCGCCTACATGTGCCAGGCCCCTGGAAGCCAGGAGCCATGCTGGCCCTGAGAACCAGGGTGGGTTCACATTTGGTAAGTCCTAGGATGAAGCACTTTACATATTAATCAGGTTAGGAATCTGAGCACATATCAGGGGATTGAAATATGTAGATTTTGATGATGAATTCACGCTCATCAGAAAACCAATGACTCATCCTAACTTCATTATCAGGAATTATTTGATGGGGGAATTGGCAGGGGGTGAGGGGTGGGGAGAGCGGGGAGGAGAGCAGCTAGCTCTTGGTTCGCAGCCCAGCTTGCCTGCTCTCCCAGAAGCATGTTTTTGCAGCAGGAAAGTTGGTTTCTGTGCTTGCAGGCCAGAGTCCTGCACATGGTCGCATTGCAGGGTCCGCTTTAAAGTGACCTTGCTATGTTCACAGTTGCGCTGAGATCATCCTGCCACCGTGAATGTTACACTCATTTCCCGTGTGCCAGTTTCCTCATCTGAAGAATGAGGTGGCTCTCAAGCGAGACAGTGTCTGTAGCCAGGCACCCTTTGGAGTGTGGAGTCAGCTGAGAACACTCTCTGAGAACACAGCTCTGAGAAGGAATGGCAAGAGGCATTTGCCATCTTAAGTAGGTGTTCCTAGAAGGCAGCGATGAGAACGCAAGCTTGGAAGTGGCAGCTGAGGAGGGCCAAGGACTGAGTCCTACAGATATGCAGGGTCCTAGAATGTTCTAGATGGAGGTGGCAGTAAGTGTAAAGGCCCTGGGGTGGGAAGAGCATGCCTGTTATGTAAGAAGCAGCTACAAGACTGGTGTGCCTGCATTTGAGCATACAGCTACTCGTGACTATGCACACACGTGAAGGACAGAAAGGAAGGAGCCTTCCTCTGTCACTCATCATGACAAGGTCTCACTGGATTGGAAGCTCTGGTCGGGTCGGCTAGACGAAGCTCTTCCCGTCTCAGACGCTGTCCTGGCGCTGGGGTTTCGGGCTCGCACAGCCATTCCTGGCTTTTAAGGTGGGTGCTGGGAAGCTGTGTTCAGGTCCTCCTGTTTGTTTTAACAGGTGCTTTTTATCTCCCGAGCCATTTCCCCTGCCATCCATCCATCCGTTCTTAATCCTCACCCTGACCCTGACTGGCAGATTAAAGGAGTAGTAACTTGAATTCCAGAGAGGTGAAATGCCATGCCCAGGGTCACACAGCCACCGCCACTTCTTGCCAGCTCACAGAATCTGGGTGCTATGGAACCCGGATGGCCTGCAGCTATTCCAAGCAAACACCCCACTCCCCAAATCAGGAATCCAGGCTACGGTGCCCACTGAAGGGACATAGTGGAATTGTGCTGACACTCCAAAGACACAAAGCATAGCAAACTGAATGGCCAAAAAAAAATCTATTTTCACATGCTGATGAAGACATAGCTGACATTGGAAGAGTGAATCATGGCACAGAAACACCCAAGCCATGCTTTTCTCAGAGAGAGAGAGAGAGAGAGAGAGAGAGAGAGAGAGAGAGAGAGAGAGAAACACCAAAAAAAAAATCTTGGAGTTATAGCTTAAGAAAAATAAGAGCAGCTGACTATCACAGATAAAAATGTCCTTTTGCCTAATTGGATGTTTAATAAGGACTCCTAATTAATTCCCCTGAATGGAGAGGTTTTACACTGGTGTTATCTCAGCCCCCTTGCTGACGGGGCTGTTATTTCCAGATACAGAATAATGAATCTTTTCCAGCCGGGCCAGGAGTCACCAGAGACTTGTCTACTTCCTTGTGAAGGTAATTATTGGCTAAGGCACCAGGCGGAGGTGGGGCAGGGGAAGGAGCTGGGCGTGGATAATTACAAGCAGAGGGGTGGGGGTGGGGGTGGGGTTCTTCTGGGGGAACTAGAGAGCTCGCTGTTGGGCAAGGGTTGGAGTACAATTGGCAACTGCGCAGGAATCACAGGTGGACAGGTGGATGGCACATCAGTGTCTGGGATGTCATCTCTGTTCAGAGTGAGGCCTAGGGACACTTGCCCTCCTGTGAACAGTGTCACTTGATGGAGCTTGACAGTCTAATAATTGTGAGTTGACTGGGCTGCAAGGCGAAGTCGGGAAGCAAGCCTGTCTGCGACATTTCCTGGCCGGGTCAAAGGCTAGGCTGTCACTGTCTGGGGACCCTTGTGGCACCTCCAGGACAACATGAAATGAAATGGGTTATCTGGACAACTCAGGCCTCAGACCAGCAATGAGAAGGGGGGCGCTAAATGACAGGGACCATTTGTCTACAGTGACAGGGCTCTCCTGAGCAGGAGGGCTGACAGCGGCTGCCCCATGATGGCTGCAGTGGCTTCTATCAGCCACAGGCCAAGAAGACAACCTGGCACAGAGGAGGGGTGTGGGACCGAAGAGATCTTCTCTGAATCTTTAAGGTCCGGAGGGCAGAGAGAGAAATAACAGGCTGGGGACGGAGAAGGCTTCCGACTGACTTTACGTCTGAAGCTCTGTGACCTTGGTGTGTGACCTCGAGGAATCTGTCTCACGCAGTTGCTTAAAGGACACAAAGGAAACCAGGAGGGCACGTGCTTGGCACACAGAAGATGCTCCACAGACACTGTCTTCCTCACATAATCCTGGTTTCCAGAAACATTACCTTAGGGAGCAGACTCTGTTTGGGCAGTGGTGGGCTGGGGGGGGGTGGGGGGGGAGGGGTGGGCAGGTTTGCAGTGCTATGCTCATACATTTTGGGGTACTAAGTGTCAGATTCCAGCAATTTGAGAGGAAGACCTGCAACCTGCCACCTACCTCATGTATTGGGAGTAAAAGTCATTGAGAATGTAGTGCAACTCACGCAGAGTCACAGCCATGACTTTCTCCACGCAGTCCTTTAGGACAGCACCGACCAAATGACTCTGGGATATTAGAGCCACCTGGCCTGGAGGGACATCGCATCCTCCTGCTGTGACTTCTGCCCTGCCCCAGCTTGACACTGCATCCTGACTCAGCAGCCGCGTGGAGGTTGAGACAAGCAGCACCTTGAACCTGGAGCACATGCTGGGAGGCGGGGAGTGGAGGAGGGGTGAGGGAGAGCGGCCAGGCTCTGTACAATTGCAGTGTGAGAAGGTCTGAGGAAGGACAGACAGATAGCTGAAAAGCTGGGCCTGCCCAAGGCCCACTGTGCCAAATGAGTTCTTGTAACTCTACCCAGGGGCCCCAGAGGGCAAGCTCACTGAGGACACAGGAACTGCTGGCAGCACACTTAGTACTGGGAACCGCTGGGAAGGCCACGTTCCTCCACGCTGCTCTCCTTGAGGGTCAAAAGAGAATCTGAGTACAAAGGACAAGAGGAAAAAGGCAGGGGCTAGACTCAGGTTCAGAGTCCATGGGTGGGGGCCCAACTCCCTCTCAGCTGTGTGACACTGAGCCCCGGGCTTTATCACTTGACACCTCAGACTTTCCCCTCCGTGAAGGGGGATGAGGAACTATTCTTGTGGGAGAGTTTCGTAAGGTTAGAAGAGGTATTTACATTACAGAGAGACGACCTCACTGAGCCAGCTTTGAGCAAGGAAGGCGAGCAACAGACACTGGACTGGCTGGTGTGTGATTTGCTCAAGAAGCCTGATGGGAAACTCAGATGCCTGAGAGAGGATGCGTGAAGGAGGCTAAACCTCTAAGGTTCATTTTCTCAATCTGTAAAATGGCCGTGCTAATGCCTAACTCAAAAAAAGGCAGTGAATGCTCACTGGGACAAGACAAAGGTGACATTCAATGTATGTATGCATG